>NC_091986.1:130371088-130683185 GCF_044704955.1 Pristiophorus japonicus | reverse complement strand
CCCCCACCCCTCTCTCTCACCCCCCCCACCCCTCCTCTCTCTCACCCCCCCCCACCCCTCCTCTCTCTCACCCCCCCCCCACCCCTCCTCTCTCTCACCCCCCCCCCACCCCTCCTCTCTCTCACACCCCCACCCCTCCTCTCTCTCACACCCCCCACCCCTCCTCTCTCTCACACCCCCACCCCTCCTCTCTCACCCCCCCACCCCTCCTCTCTCTCACCCCCCCCACCCCTCCTCTCTCTCACACCCCCACCCCTCCTCTCTCTCACACCCCCACCCCTCCTCTCTCTCACACCCCCACCCCTCCTCTCTCTCACACCCCCACCCCTCCTCTCTCACCCCCCCACCCCTCCTCTCTCTCACCCCCCCCACCCCTCCTCTCTCTCACCCCCCCCACCCCTCCTCTCTCTCACCCCCCTCCCACCCCTCTTCACTCTCACCCCCCCCCACCCCACCCTTCGCTGTCAGGAACAGAGAGAGACACTGACAGAGACAGAGAGAGAGACATTGGGGGGGGTCCCAGCACGATGTTGGAGGGCTCCCAGTGCTGCAGTAGGTGAGCAGAAACTTAATTTTTTAGTTATTGATTGATTTTTTTATTTACATTTTTTCAATTGGTTTATTTATTATTTATTATTGATGATGGTTCTTTATTTGTAAAAGTGAAGTATTTAACACTTGTAAACTTCCCTCCCCCACCCCCCCCTCCCATCTCTCGTTCCCTATGCTAATTTCTAAAGTGTAGGCAAGGTTTTTCTCAGCGTACAAAAATCTACACTTACCCCATTCTAAGTTCATTTGGAGTAAGTTTTCGCTGCCTAAACTTGCAAAACAGGTATAAGTGGCTGGACATGCCCCCTTCTGAAAAAAAAATCTGTTCTAAAATGAAACTGTTCTAACTCACTAGAACTGGAGCAAACTAAATGCCGAGAATTGCAATTTCTAAGATGCTCCAAAAAATAGGAGTAACTCGTGGCTCAAGTTTCGACCTATGTACCTCTGCCTGGGACTGCTGAGATGGGAAAGGGCAAATTTTGCATTAAACTAAGACACGACTCAAGTTTTCCAGTTGAAACAATCTTCTTGTGTTGCACACAAAAGGAGTAATAATAAAATTCTGCACAGACTACAACAGCCAAGAAAGGAAGCAATCAGATCATATGCAGTGCCTGGATACCTCTGCATTTTAAACACATTTCAAGGTCTGAAGGGCATTACAAATGCAGCTGGCCCGGATTGAGAAAATGTCTGTGAAGGAAAGAGTTTATAAAGTAATTTTGGCAGGTTTTACTAATTTGAAAGAGTAGATTGAAACAGCAGAATTAAAATGTTATATAAAACATAATGAACAATTTATGCATTTTCAGCAATACAGTGTATACAATTTAGTTTAAGCCCCATTATCACTATTAGATCCAGGAACTGTATTAGATTGTTAATCTGTATTAATTGTCCACTTTCTTCAAATTCAACACACATACTCCCCTCAGAGGTTTGAATACAGGCCAAAATAGTGAAACAGACTCTTTTCAAGGATCTATTGATATTAAATCTGTCAAATGTAAGCAATGGAAATGGCTTTTTCTTTGCCTGGATAACTTGTGCTCTTTCACCTTTGTCATTAACACCTGCAATTAACCAGCCTTTGGATTTTGTTCAAGATCCATGCTCACCCGGAGTATCTCTCTGCAGATGTATGCAATCCAGTCTTCCTTCAGGGAATTTCCTTTTGTGTTTTTCACCAAGTCTGTAATGGATCCTGCACCACAGAACTCCATGACAAGCTGTTAAAAAAGTTTTGAAAAATCAAAATTATAGTAAGTTACTTCATTTGTGCAAATTAAGATCTTATTTCAGTCTTGCACCTCTTTCAAAGATTTTTTTTTCGATTCTCCAGGGAACAATATCAAAAATGCACAACACCCTTTTACTTATTGCTCTATACATTGTTTTGCGTTAGATATAGATCATCTTATAGAAGTTGAAAAATACTGTTTTGTACAAAAGAATGGAATTCCGGAGATAAAATGCCAGCCGGAATCCTCGACCGAATTCGTGCCGGATATTGGGTTTTGCCTCAAAAATGTCCGGTTTTCGGACAATAATTCCGGATTCTGGACGAGTCCATCAGGTCTGCGCAAATTGTCCAGTTTTTGGACAATTCCAGATTTGAGACATTGCACCTATATAAAGATTTAAGACCAAAAATAACTTGAGACACACATTTTTTTTTAATGGCTTAACCATCTTTTAAGCAGAGTATTATGTATGTGCCATGAAGAATGGATCTGTTCTGATAGTGCAGCATATGGTACAGCATATGGGGTGAGGCCTCCAATGAATGCAGAACAGGTTGCATTGCATAAGGAATATGCCCACACTATTTAAAATGTCAGCTGCTGTTCAAGCTTTAAGTTTATGGCTTTCAAGTTCTGTATTGTGCAATTTAGCTAAATGGCATTAAGATCTCCCACTTCTATTCATTTCATAAGTGTCAGTTTGACTCAATTGATAGCACTCTTGCCTCTGAGTCAGAAGGCTGTGGATCAAGCCCCACTCCAGGATTTGACCACATAATATAGGTTAACGTTCTACTGCAGTTCAGGGGGGAAGAACTGTGCCATTTTTTAGATGAGACATTAAATTAAGGACTCATGTGTCAGTTATGGTAGACATAAAAGATCCCATAATACTATTGAGGATATGATGAAGTGCTATGTAAATACAAGTTCTTTTCATAATCTAAATCCGCAAAATTTCAAAAGTTAGATATTTTTAAGAAGTGATTTAATAACTTGTTCCACCACAGTTTATGCAGAACTGAATGAAGGTGAGCATTCAACTTAAATGCTTGAAATAGAGGATTGTGCTGGGAAGGCATTAATCTCTCCTCCCCATAAATGACTTTTTTTTTCTTTTAAAATAAAAGGCCTAATTAAAACAATGTTCTACCACTGTTTCTATATTAATACTTAATGATTATTGGGACAACAGAACAGAACAAATGAGATGAGTGGTTAATTTCATATGCGAAAACACAGTTAGACAGACGTTATATGCAAAAAAAGATATAATTTTGAAGGTTTTATCTTCATCACTTGAGCATGATTGCATTAGCCAGTTCAGCTTATTATTTTGATCTTTCTTCACTGCAGTAAATGTTCTAAAGTCCAGTGCCAGTCTTCTCTAGCTCACTTGTTCTATATTGTTTGCAAGTTCTATTCTACTCCCCATTTAATTTGTTTTTCCCTATTTTTTTTATATAACGCTCCTGTGAAGCGCCATGGGATATTTTATTACATTAAAGGCGGTATATAAATAGAAGTTGTTGTTTCCAGAATGTTTGCTTTACTGCAGTTACAACTAGAGAATCCAAAACCGATTAAAGGAGGCAGATTCTGTGAACACAGCCCCAAATGGCAACACAGAAACCAAGTGTTCTACCAGAGTCAGGCAGGCTGAGTAGTTCAAAAGACCCAATGGAAAAGATTTGAGCTTGTTGCCCTGTATGGATCTTCCTTGGTCATTGGAGAACACCAGATAGATAGCTGCAAATTCCAAATTAAAAACAGCTTGTTGTTCTGCTTCATGAATCTTCCCTGCAACAGCAGTAGGATTATTCATACACCACTGGGACACTAAGGAACTATTGCAAAACCACTCCTTGTTCTGAAATACAAGACACTTTTATATCAAGTGCTGCAGCTCCAGGAAAACAGTGCTTAACCTCTGAACAGCATATTGCAACCTCTGAACAGCATACATCTCTTAATGCTCCAGCAGGGCATAAAACTCAATTGAAAGACAAATTGTTTCAATTATAGATGACTAACATAAAATTACAATATGCTACATGGTCTTTTGGTCTTGATATGATGTGATTTTATTTAACATTTTCAGAGTGCATAAAATGGTAACAAATGCATTAAGTTGGCCAAGAGTTGCTCCATTTTGTTTGGAGTAGGCTGCTTTTTCTGGCCTAAGAAAAAAATCCCCAGTTTCCCCAATCAAGTTGCACCAGCGTAACTCAATCAGTTAGATTTCTTTTAGGTTAGTTTTTTTTCTCAAAAGGGGGCGTTACCAGCTACCTACGCCAGTTTTGGCCATTTAGGCAACTTTAGCCAGCTAATAGTTACTCCATTTCTATTTAGGCCAGCGTATGTGGCCACTTGGGAAAACCTTGCAGAGAGTTGAAGAAATCGGCGCAGGTAAGTACATCGGAGGTCATTCGGCCTGGGATAGGGGCGGGAGGCGGAGAGGACCTGGACCTGAACTAACCAAGCCTTAGGGAACCGACTTGCAAAACCATCCTTCCTTCGCACAATTAAAATAAGAAGAAATAAAAAATTAAAGTCCTACCTTCAGCATTCAGCCCGGGACTCTCAGAACGTACACATTCACCGGCAGGCAGGAGAATTCACAGAACTCACCGGCAGGCAAGAGAACTCACAGATCGCACCGGGAGGCCACTCGGCCTGGGCTAGGGGCGGGAGAACTAACAGGGAGGCCACTCGGCCTGGGCTAGGGGCGGGAGAACTAACAGAGGCCACTACGCCTGGGCTAGGGGTAGGAGCGATCAAACCGGCCAGCACCGGGGCAGTATCAAGCCTTCAAAATGTTATTAAAATCCACCTTATTTACTGCTTGGTGCTGGGAAAGGGAACAAAACTTCTACATTTTGGGCATCCAGTGTCAGAAAAAAGCACTGCCAGATGAGGATTAGCAAAGTTAAAGGGAATATAAAAGGCTCGTATTTTAATGAGAATATAAGACCATAAGAAACAGGAACAGGAGTAGGCCATACGACCCCGCTCTGCCATTCAATAAGATCATGGCTGATCTGATCATGGATTCAGCTCCACTTGCCCACCCGCTCCCCATAACCCCTTATCCCATTATCGTTTAAGAAACTGTCTATTTCGGTTTTAAATTTATTCAATGTTCCAGCTTCCACAGCTCTCTCAGGCAGCGAATTCCAGATTTACAACCCTCTAAGTGAAGAAATTTCTCCTCATCTCTGTTTTAAATGGGCGGCCTCTTATTCTAAGATCATGCCCTCTAGTTCTAGTCTCCCCCATCAGTGGAAACATCCTCTCTGCATCCACCTTGTCAAGCCCCCTCATAATCTTATACGTTTCGATAAGATCATCTCTCATTCTTCTGAATTCCAATGAGTAGAGGCCCAAGCTACTCAACCCTTCCTCATAAGTCAATCCCCTCATCTCCGGAATCAATCTAGTGAACCTTCTCTGCACTGCCTCCATAGCAAGTATATCCTTTTGTAAATATGGAAACCAAAACTGCATGCAGTATTCCAGGTGTGGCCTTACCAATACCCTGTATAGCTGTAGCAAGACTTCCCTGCTTTTATACTCCATCTCCTTTGCAATAAAGGCTAAGATACCATTGGCCTTCCTGTTCACTTGCTGTACCTGCATACTATCCCTTTTGCGTTTCATGCACATGTACCCCCAAGTCCCGCTGTACTGCTGCACTGTGTGGCATTTTACCTTGATATCATTTGGCAGCTGAAGAATTAATGGGTAAAGACAAAACTCATTTCATCTGACCTCTCCTTATTAAAAGTCTTGCTGTGTCTCTGTTCAGTGTTGTGCCTCAGTAACCTTCCTCATGGGAGGAACTGGCTATTGTTTTCAGAACAGTGCCCGATCTGTAGTTGCATGATCAGCCATGATCATATTGAATGGTGGTGCAGGCTCGAAGGGCCGAATAGCCTACTCCTACACCTATTTTCTATGTTTCTATGTAATGGCCGATTGCCAACTCGCAGCCTACTGCGCATGCGCGGACATCACTAATCTCCACTGCACATGTGCAGACGTCCCGGCACATTTTCCAGCGCAGAACGCAGGCTCCACCCTCCAGAGTCGACCGGCCACACTGCGCGACTGCAGTGAAGAGGCCAGACAGCGGCAAAGTTGTGGCATTTTTTTCCGGAGCATCGCCGGACCTACTTAAGCAGCGCAACTCGGGTAAGTACGCCGAAAAATGGACTCGGCCAAAATTGAGCCCAAAGTAACTAATTCAACCGAAAGAATAGAATACCCCAAAGATACAAATAAACAAGTTAGAGAAAAATTGAATGCACCAATCCAGTTCTTAAATTTTCAATCATTAAAGTAAAGCTTTCAAAACACATTTAGGGTGTTGCGCATAAATGTAGGAATGCAGGTTGAACCTGCCTTATCCGGAACACCCTCGGGGCTTGGCCTGTGCCGGATGAGGGATTTTGCCGGATATGGGGAGGTCCCATCGGCCGGGGGCAGGGGGAAGGAAAGAGAGTGAGGAGGTCGGTGGCCCAAGTGGGCCCCGAAGAGTCGCCGCAGCCCGAGCGGGCCCCAAAGAGTCGGCGGCCTACCAGCCCAACCCCCGGATGGAGCGCTGAGTGGAGGAGCGGCTGGCCTGAGGACTGTGGCTGCAGGAGTTTCAGCAGGGCAATGAGGCGGAGGCAGCCAATAACCCCGCCATCGAGGTGAGTACCCTGTACAAATTTTTTCTTAATGTGTGTTCTGAGATCGGGTACGGAAGGATTTTGACCAGCCGAGTTCTGCGTGTGCGCCACCCAGCGGCCAGGAATGGTGCTGGACGAGGGGTGGTGCCGGATAAGTGAGTCCCGGATAAGAGAGGTTCAACCTGTATAGGCTTGAATATAGCACTACACAGGGGTTTAACTAAAAAAGGACAGGAGATTGAGGGGGTGAAAATGTAACCACAGAATCAACAAGACACGCAAGTGTTTCTAAAAATTGAAAAATTGGAAGCTACAATTCCCTGAAAACTGATTAATAATTTGAGAAAGAGAAATGGATAGACATCCTTGAAAACCTTTGCTTATGCAATAAAAAGCAACATGGTAAGGGATGCAGATGACATCAAAAACAGTTCATGTGCTTTTGCTTATACATTTGACAGTCTGCAATCATCTCTAAAGCATGTTTACACAGAAATTGTCATCTATTCATCTGGATCAAAATCATGTTTTCTGTGCGTACACCTACATATGGCCCAAATGGTTTTGAAAACTATCACACAGAGAAATGAGACAACAAAGTGAGGGCTAATTCCATGCTCATCCTGCTGTGGAGAACATTTTTTACTAGTTCAGCAGTGTCACAAATAAGAATTTCAGAATAGTTCACTTTGTAACATTTATGTTCATAAACTTCAAGCGCAATTTTCACTGCTCAAGATGAAAGAAAGAGAGAAGTTAATTCACCTTTGTTATGTGATGCATTTTGTTTTGGGGGGGGGGGGGGGGGGGGGGGGCGGAAAGTGAGAAATGAATCAGGTCAACTCTTATAAACCAGACACCATTATAGTTCGATGACAAGGAACAGTTTCCTTTTCTATTTTACTTAACAATGGGTTGGATTTTCAGCTTTTTTTTGGTGAAAATGGTAGCGATGTGTGAAAATTAACATTTACGTTGCACTACCGTTTCTCGGCCGAACTTTTGGGTTTTACGTCGGTATGGGGGGCATTGCATGAGGAGTGCAATAACGCGAGTTTCGCCAAATTTAGACCAGGGCCGGGAGCTCTGCGAGAGGTCTTGGGAGGCGGGAAAAAATAAAATAAAATTGCAATAAACATTCCAAAAACATTCACAAAACCCTTATAGCTAGTAAATCGCAGAAAAATTTAAAAATAAAAACTTTAACTTACCTTTTTTGCAGATTTTCATACATACCGCCGCTTTGCAGGGCTGCACCGACAGGTTTGACCCATCACTATTCTGGGCATGGCGCACGGGTCGGGAGAGAGCCGAAAGTCCGAAGCAAACGTAAACTGCATCGGCGCACCTCTCCCCGACAGTACTTGGAAGTGCCGCCGCAAACAGGTACCCGAGGATCCCGCCTGGGCTTTGCGATCGGGTATTCGCTGCGGAGGGTCAAATCGTGGCAAAAACCCGGTCGCAAACTTCTCGAAAATCCGAGTACAAACTGAAATAGTTATTTATCATTTGCTCTACTGTACTTTCCTCATTTCCTAAAGGGGAATAGTTCTACAACTCTCAGCAGCTCTCTGGTATCTTGTCCAAGTCGCTATTCTTTACATGAGTTATGGCAAAAAGTATCAGCATGTTATGACACTATAAAGACTGGATTTTTGGCTTTCTCCATTTTGGGGTGAAAACAGAGGAGGGATGGGAAAATTACTGCCCAATTAGTGTTGCCGATTAATTGCTTAACTTTCCGGATTTGGGGTCTGGGCTAGGGACACAGTGCAAAGGGAGGCGTTGCACTATTTTCGCGGCGCAAAAACGGGATCCTCGCTAACTTTAGTGCGGGGACGGGAACGCTGCGAGAGGCCTCGTGAGGGGGAAAAAAAATGTTTTAATTAAAAAAACATTACCAACACCGTTACCTAACAAATCACTGCAAAAATATTTTTAAAATAAAAACTTATCAGTTTTTTCCAAATTACCGCTGCCAGCAGGGCTGGACCGCCGTGTTTTCCCAGGCGGTCATCGGGGGGGCGCAGCGTACGGGTCAGATAAGTCTCGAAACTTGGACGTTGTTGCAATCCGAGTCATTACACCTCGGCTCAGCTCTCCCCGGCGGTGCTCTCAAGTGCTGCCACAAAAAGAGAGCAGAGGATCGCAACCGGGCAAAAAAAAGTTGAGCACCCGGTTGGTGAAAACACAGCGAAAACCTGGTCGCAAACCATCCAAAAAGTCAGCTGATTGGAGGGCATCACAGCAGAGTCTGACCCTGTCATCACTCAACATGTGTACACACGCTTTCCAGGAAGAGTCAATAGATCCAAAACTGATAGAAATAACAATAGTTTCACACTTGATCAAGCAAGTTATTTCAATAAACTACCAATCCCAGCAAAAGTTTCAAGAATTTGCACTGATGGGCAAAGATAGACTAGGATAATTGAGCTCTTAGTAGTGAAATGCAGTTCCTCATTCGCAAACCAACAGCTCGGATAAAAAGCAACAGTACAAACTTGTCAAGTTGCCATACTCAGTGGAAATGGCTCACAGACTGGGCATAGCTCCTCATCACACCTGCACTGAGTCAGGAATTAAATAGGTCAGACAGATCAAAACTTCCAATCAGAATCATCAATAGTTGGGCACAAAGTAGCGGTATGCTGCAGCTAAGTTAACAGATTGCTTAGGGTTGCCTCCTGTCAATTACAAACTGGAGTCAATTGAAAATGTCCAAAATCTAACCCAGATTGCAAGTCTTTTCCTCTTATTTCTATATTTAATAATGTGGAGACATTAGTGACTATGATTAAAATTTTCAATGCATTGTCATCCACAGAAAAGAAAATCTCAGATCCATGACCTATCACTGTCCTATCCCATTTGACTTTATCAGCATAAAATGACAATCTAAACAATGATAAATTATACATGATGTAGAGGAACTAAATTAAAGAACTTTAGTTAAAGATTTGTAGGCTTTTTGAATAATGGAAATGGGGTTGAACCTTCCACAGGCCCTTCCAATTTCTGCGCAGGATGCCAGTGATACTTAAAGCTCCTTAATGAAGTGGTATGATAACTTATTTTACAACAAAGGCACATGGTAATTAACTCATAATTGTTCATTTTCTGTTATCTAAATACTGGTGTGACATCCGAAATCCGGAAACCTCAGGACCGAGGCCTTCCGAATATTTCCGGATTTCAGAACGTCTTTGCCTGGGCCGAAGTAGGTAGGGAAGGAGAGGGGAGGGTGGGGGAGTCCAGATTTCGGAACATTTTCCAGTTTCCGAGCAACCCTGCCACGGATCGACCCGGTGTCCGGATTCTGGAACATTCTGAATTTCGGAACTCCAGATTTCGGACGCTCAACTTGTATATGCCAACCATCAGCATTTCACACCAATAATTAGCACTTCTTGCTGCCTCTTTATCCTTTCCTAGATACATAAGACAACTCCACAAATTGCTTGTCTACATGTGGGGAGTTTGTGTACTTTGCACATTTGTAAACATATCAGTCATTACCAACAACCGGCTGCATATGCCTAGAATTTGCCCCTATAACAATTCAGAAAAGGGGAACAAGTGACCTCCAGCTCTAGTGAGTGGCCACATCAAATTTAGTTGCAATCTAAAGATGAAGTTGCTGCAAAAATAATGACTTGTTAATTAGCATAACCAAAATTCGCAGTCTTATTCTGAATGGCAATTAAATATGTTTGAGCTTCAGTGCACAAATGCACTGACTGCTGTGGTATTGACCCATGCAGAACAAGAATTTTCAAGTTTGATCCCTGGACTCCATACATTCCAATTGGTAGTGTTTCATGCAAACAGTCACTTGTTGACTGAAAACAAAAATCAGAATTTCCCACTCTTCCTCTAGCCCCTCCTTAGATGTTTCCCCAGAATGCCCCACAATTCTCGTGTGCAAACGTGGAGCTTGTGAAAAATCATAGAGCTTATGTGTATGTGGGTCTTGCTCTGGCTCGTGATTAGTACTCAACAGCAGGAAAGAGAATGAAAAATAGTTCTTAATGCTGTGCTATGGACTCAAATTCCAAATATCAGTACTTCATTGATGTGGTGTAGACTGCATATATACTAAATGTCAAGATGACCTGTGATGAAATGGCAGCCAGTGACGTGCAGCTATATCAAACCTCAAGACTGATGCATAATGCTGCAGAAACTGACATAAATTGTACTGGAGAGACGAAGTGATGCAAAATATACTAATGGGAGACATATAGCAGAGATTAATGCAAAATATATTGCAGCTGATGATGTTGATGTACAATCAATGAGATGATTCAATCAGTGTTTCATTGCTGCTTTAGACAAGTAGGTACAATGGTCTTGGAGAACAGTACCTTGGACCTGCCTCTCCTGGGGCAGGTGAAAATAATTCTGTTTGAGGCACACATGCACTGAGTATTCCACAACATAGTTGTGGTTTCTAAGCACAAGATGATTCTAGTGAGACTAAAATTTACCGAGCAATATTACTGATAGTGGCTGTTAAAGGGATTCTTCAGGCTGTCATGATGTGCATTTTGGATACTTTGGAAAATCACCATGTAATCAGAAAGGAACAAGCTGCAATTTGCTCTCATAAGGAATGCGTACAGAAAATTGTGGCTTTATAATAGATTGCAAACTGTTCAGACTGTTAGAAGGTTCAGGGGATACCTGCTTACATTGATTTTTGTACGGCTTTTTAATTCATACAAGCCATTGCATGCCATGGTAATTCCATGCAAGCCTCACATATGGGCCCAAGTTTCCCCAGGTGTTGGTCCGTTTTTTTTGGAGCAACTTGATTTTTCTGGAGTGTCTTAAAAGTCGCAATTCTGCACATTTAATTTGCTTTAGTGTAAGTGAGTTAGTTAGGATTTTTTTAGATTAGTTTTGTTCAAAAGGAGGCGTTACTAGCCACCTATGCCTATTTTGGCCATTTAAGCGAGTTTGGCCAGCTAATAGTTGCCCCAAAACTAACTTAGGACAGTGTATGTGGCCACTTGCGTCCGCACAGAAAAACCTTAGAGAGAGTTAAGAAATTAGCGCAGGTTAACAGAGATGGGGTGGAGGATAAGCACAGAGGACCTTGCAAAGCACTAAACATCTTCTCAATAACATTCATGAAGCATAAAAAACAATAATAATTAAAAAGTAAATAAATAAAAATAAAACTTAAGTCCTACCTTCATACCGGACCGGGGAAGTCAGCGGGCCGGGTGGCCACTCGGCCGGGGATAGGGGCAGGAGAACTCTCAGAACGCGGCAGGCAGGCAGAAGAACTTACAGAACGTACCGGCAAGCCCGTCGGGCAGGGCTAGGTGCTGGAGAACGCACCGGCAAGCCTTTCGGCCAGGGCTAGGGGCGGCAAGCCGGCAGGACGCGCTGGGAGGGCGAGGAGCTACTGCGCATGCACGCAGATGCCACTACACATGCGGACAGTTGCCGGCACTGTTTTCGGTGCAGGGCTGCAACTCTGCACGCCATGCCAAGCCCTAGGACGGTCCACGGAGCAGGGAGAATACGGAGCTACATTTTCGGCGCCATTTTTGGAGTAGAAAGTCGGCGCACCACAGGTAAGTGCGCTGGGAAAAAGGGTTGGGGAAACTTAGGGCCATAGAAACTAAAACCTATGAAAGAACATAGACTTTTTTTCCAACCAGTGAGACATGGTGGTGGGTATCCTAAATAAAGTATTATGGTTTCGTTATGGCTCGTGGTATTAATTGGAAAATGTCACAATTGTTGATTCCTATCAGTACCTGGGTGTCTTTGAACTCAGTCCTTCAGGTGCAATGTTCACTATGTATTACCTTCCAATTATACAAAAATCAAAAGCCAATTGTAACTTGTAGTAAGGACTTCAGGCACAATTTTACTTCAAAGGAAAAATTCCAATGGGGAGGGGAAATGAGAGCATGCACAATCCCTCTTGGAAATAAATACCATCTTCAGTTCTCACGTCCTCAAGTCTGCCACAGCAAAAAATGCATTTTTGTGTATTTAAGTACACTACAAATAAACATTAGGTATACCTGCAGTTGAAGTTACCACAAGCACGAGTCCTACTGCATTCTCAATGTCATTACTTGTTTTCACATTATAGGCAATGCCTTCCAGTTTTGCTTTTCACAGAAAATCAGGTGAATTGTGAAATATGGCCTCAAAAGATACATAAAGATTCCACAATTCTATATAAGGAATTTAATTTATTCTGAGCCACTGTAAAGCAGAGGCCTTGCTCATCAGCTATATCTGCTTCTGAGCTGTAAATTAAATTCTTGTCTTGCAATCACACTGAGGTATCCATTATTCGCCAATTTTCACGACTACACTATAAACTATTAATAAATATGTAACGAGAAAACTTTCGAACAATGGCCCAGAATGTGTTGGGAAAATATCAGCGGGTTTAATGCGCATGCTATGATAAACGTGTTAAATAACCACATTAATTTCATTATTAAATTCCTATCCTGTGATTTACAGTACAATTCAAATTATTGGATAATTCTCATTTTTTTGTTAGTGCAAAAAACTTTGAATTGTCAGCTACACTTCAAAGCAATTCATTCATTGAATGTGAATTACTGAGATCTTTCCAAGAGATGTAACAAAGCACTATATTTATTTTTCTTACCCAGAGTTGATCATCATGACCAGGAGGGCTCTTCTTTATAAAAGCACCATAGTAGGTCGCTATATTCCGGTGATGAGAATATTTTTTCAACATATTGATCTCCAGTTTAATTTCTTCCTCTTCATCCTGCAAGAAAAATGTAAATATTTAGACAAATGTCAATTCATGAGGAACATGATTACAATCACTAAGGAGGTGGTACTCAGTAAGTTAATGGGACTAAAGGCAGATAAATCCCCTAGATCCAATGGCTTGCATCCTAGGGTCTTAAGAGAAGTAGCGGCAGGGATAGTAGATGCATTGGTTGTAATTTACCAAATTTCCCCTGGATTCTGGGGAGGTCCCAGCAGATTGGAAAACTGCAAATGTAACGCCCCTATTTAAAAAAGGAGGCAGACAAAAAGCAGGAAACTATAGACCAGTTAGTCTAACATCTGTGGTTGGGAAAATGTCGGTGTCCATTATTAAAGAAGCTGTAAGCAGGACATTTAGGAAAGCATAATTCAGTCAGGCAGAGTCAGCATGGATTTATGAAGGGGAAGTCATGTTGGACAAATTTGCTGGAGTTCTTTGAGGATGTAATGAACAGGGTGGATAAAGGAGCACCAATGGATATGAAGTATTTGGACTTCCAGAAGGCATTTGACAAGGCGACTACACTCCAAAAGTACTTAATTGGCTGTAAAGTGCTTCGAGACATCCAGTGGTCATGAAAGGTGCTACATAAAGCCAAGTCTTACACTTTATATCAAATTGTACAAAACATCAGCTTAAAGCCCTGTGTGTCATGTCACCACTACATTCAGAATACCAACTTTTCCTCTCAAATAATCAGTGGGAGGAGTGCTCATAAAACATCTTATGATATTTAAGGTAGTTAATGGTATTTGAGACAGTTATTGTTGTGAATGGAACAAGACTACACTATGTTTCCATGCTCAAGTTATATATATTCAATGCAGTACCTACAAGTTTTTCACTTGTGTTTTTGCATGCTTATATATGTATTTTAAAAATTGGTAACCTACCATAATAATGCAAAATGCAATTATAATTGTTTAATAACTGGACATTTGAAAACCAGAACATACAAATATACATGTCATGACATTATGTTAGACAACAATACCAACAGTTTTGAAAATAGATTGTTAAAGAATATTCTTACACAGCTCCCCAACGGCTCAGTAAATCTAAAGCGAGTAGCTGAACCATGAATACAGGAAGGTCCCAGGTTTGATCCCTAATTTGTGCTGAGTTAATCAATCTCAGCTAGGGTAGTTGTCGAGGTGCTACAATTGGCCTCACCCCTAGTGGGTTAAGAAGTGAAAAATTAGCCATAGTTCATTCATCCTCCTGATTGCAGATGGATAAATATTATGTGGCCATATTGGGGAAGACTTTTGGATTGGGCACTGAATGGGCGTTATATAGATGATGAGCCCGTGCTGCCTGCCAGACATAGCAGTCAGGAGTTCTGGATCACTTTCAGATTCGAGTCTCGAACATTTTCTTGGTGAGCTGCAGGCATCAAATTAGTGCCCCGCTGCAGCTCACTGGTTTTGTCAAGCGAAAGATCGCCATCTACTGCATGCAGCCAGCCAGTAGGTAAAGGATATTGGGGGGGCAGCGATCGGCAGGGATGAAACCGGGTCAACAGTTGACCAGAAGATGTGTGTGTTTGTGGGGCTCAGAGGAGCTTAAAACAAAATCTTAGGCGAGGCCTCAACTTTTAAAGAGTGCCAGTTAGGTCTCTGAATGCCTGGAGGAATAGGACCAACATGCATGTTCCACCCATTTCTCCTTGAAAGTTGCAACTGGAGTCCTACTACAGATGTAGGATCCCAGTTTACATATTTCAACACCCTGCCACTTGTTTTTGACAGGAGTGCTGAGCAACCATTTAAAGGCTTGTCTGAAGGTTGATTCAGGTGGGAAAATAGGGGTATAAAGTGCACATCAACGTTTCAATAGCTAGGCGATTATTTTGCAGGTGAAAAATAGGCAGCCAGCAGTTGAAAGTGTTTCCCGTTGTGTGCACAGGATTGGACTTGGTTGCAATGCACCCGATAGTCTGTCAACACTCAAGAGCTCACACACGAATAATAACGAACTACTGGAAGGAATCATCACTCAGCCCCTCCAAGGCATCAACATCGTCAGGAGAGGAGGAAATCTGCAGATAAAATTGGTGACAAAAAAATTGCAAATAATTGGATGTTCTTTATTTATAACCTCTGTGCATAGCATCATGGAATGTTACAGCACTGAAACCTCCAAATCTGTGCTGGTATTTTTCTCAATGAGCCTAGTTTAATCTCTCTCTTAGTTGCTTTTCATATCCTTTAGTATTCCTTTTCAAACAACCATCAATTCCCTTTCCTAAATATTCTGCTTCATCAATACTATGTGAAAGAAAATTCCACCCTGCATGTGAAGGTTTATTTTCTGATCTCTTTCATTTTTTTTGCAATTATCTGAAAATTGTGACTTCTTATAACTATCTCACCAACTAGTGGAAACACTCCACGGCGGTTTATCCCACTTAAACCTTTGTGATCTTGAAGATCTGTCCCTATTTAATCTTTTCAGCTCTACTGAAAAAATCCTAACTTCTCAAGTCTCTCTCAAAAACTCTAACTCATCAACCCCATTAACATGGTGGTGAAACCATGCTGCAACTTTTCCATTCTTTTCTATCAATGGCATGCCCAAAACGGCACACAGTACTCCAACTAATACCTAATTAAGGTCTTGTACAATAGTATCTCCTTGTAATTGTATTCTATTATTCTAGATATAAAACTAAGGATTCCATTTCCTATTTTGATGACCCAATCTATATGCTCTACCAACTTTAATGACTTGTGTATCTGCGAATCAAGGACCCTCAGTTCAGCTATTCCATCTAAAATCTTACTATTTAAGTTGCACAGTCCCATCGCTTGCAGCGGGCGTGTTGTCATTAACACAATTTATCCACTATAACTGGTGGACTTCTCCACTGCTCTGTTCCCTGCGGGCTCTACTGGTCACTAAAATACGGATTGGTGTCGATTCAGCTTCCACTCAGTTCCTGTACTGACCTAGAGAAGCGCCAACAGAAAACACGAGTCTGCCAGCAAAGAGAAAACTGTGGGAGGCACACATGACAGCACAGAAATTTCCTGGAGTTTTTAAATGGGGATAAAAACTGAACATCTCACATCGGTAAATATTGTACCAGGGATTGAGATGTGAAGAACTGCCCAATATAGCCAGCGCTTATTATAAGCAGCATCTTTGTAATTGACTCTTCCTTATGTAATAATTAGCGCCATTTACCCGATATAGGAAGAAAAATGGACGGTACAAATGGTGGGGAATGCATTTCATTTTCCTATTCTTACTTACAAAATATATTACTTCATATTTTTCGACACTGAACTACATCTGTCACCATTTAGGCTATCTATTTCCTCCTAGTCTTTCAGCATCCTCACCACAAAAGAGCACAATTGAGTGCCATTCTCAAAACTGTTTTTGTATACAAACTGCTTGTGTATTTTTTTAATTAATTCCATCACACTGAATAGCTATGTATATACAGTACTTTTATTAAAGCCTACATTTTCTTCTCCATTTATGTGGAAACTTGTTGTAAACATACAAGTATTCATTTCTTTAAAACTATAGTTGCCTACAATGCACACATTATAATGCACACATTATGATTAATGGGCCAACCCTTACAAATGCTAATTTGCTAACCAGCAATGTTAATAAATCAATTTACCAACTCATTATTCATCACCTCATCTGTTCAAAAGGCTACAAAATGATCCTGTTTAAGTATGGAAAGAACAATACTGAGCACATTAGCTTTTGCATTGCAACATATTACACACACAACCCTTTTGTGTACACCTCAATTGAAAAATTGTATGCACATCCCCAGATGATATTGGAGGTAGATTCTCCAATGGCCAATAACACTTCCTGTATTAATCCCAAACCAGACACACCAGAAGATTCCAGGTTAAAATTTTGTGCGGGTTAGCTTTCTGTTTAAGGCAGCAACTGTGGCATTACAATTGGTCTCATCGTCAGATTTTAATATTTTCACTGTCCTGGTATCCCGTTCTTTAAATTTCCTGCTCCGGTAACCTCTTTTCATTAGCTTTTTCCTTTGCATTCTTTGTCCTTTTTTTGGGAAGCTCCTGCTACAAAACATGGGTAAGTTGGATTGAGTGCATCAGGGAGAGCTGGGTCAGGCAACTTTATGTAAACAGTGCCACCTACTGTTGTAATTTCCTCAGAATGCAATTATGCATAATTTTTAATGCACAATAGACACGAGTTAAGTACTGAAGAATTTCAAGTTTCTTTAAGTGAAATAGTTCATCGAATGGGCTGCTCCAGTCAAATATCATCATAGGCAGTCCCTTGAAATTGAGGAAGATTTGCTTCCACTCTAAAAGTGAGTTCTTAGGTGACTGAACAGTCCAATGTGGGAATTACAGTATCTGTCACAGGTGGGACAGACAGTCATTGAAGGAAAGGGTGGGTGGACTGGTTTGCCGCATGCTCCTTCCGCTGCCTGCGCTTGGTTTCTGCATGCTCTCGGCGACGAGACTCGAGGTGCTCAGCACCCTCCTGGATGCACTTCCTCCACTTAGGGAGGTCTTTGGCCAGGGACTCCCAGGTGTCGGTGGGGATGTTGCATTTTATCAAGGAGGCTTTAAGGGTGTCTTTGAAATGTTTCCTCTGCCCACCTTGGGCTCGCTTGCCTATTGGCATGAATGCATGACCTCATCTCTCTCATCTGGAAGGAGGAGAGCATGCCGGGAGATCTGGGAGATGCAGTAATCGTGACCATCTTTAAAAAAAAAGGGGGGACAAATCCGACTGCGGCAACTACAGAGGAATTTATTTCCCTGTTATCAGCCACTGGGAAAGTCGTCGCTGGAATCCTCCTCAGTCAAATAAATTCCCAAGTGATTGGCAAGTAGTTGCAATGTAACAGCCCAATTGTAAACATTTTACATATAGAAATATATGCACTAGCAGAATATTATACCATAGTAACAACTTGTATTTATATAGCGTCTTTAATGTAGTAAAATGTCCCAAGACGCTTCATGGGAGTGTTATAAAACAAAATTGACATGGAGTCACGCAAGGAGAAATTAGGGCACATGACCAAAAGCTTGGTCAAAGAGGTAGATTTTAAGGTTCGTCTTAAAAGGAGTAAAGAGAGGCGGAGAGGTTTAGGGAAGGATTCCATAGTTCAGGACCTTGGCAGCTGAAAGCACGGCCACCAATGTTTGAATGATTAAAATCAGGGATGCTCAAGAGGTCAGAATTCGAGGAACACATATATCTCGGGGTAGTGGGGGGGGGGGGGGGAGAATTATGGGCCTGGAGGATATGAGAGAGATAGGGAGGGGCGAGGCCATGGAGGTATTTGAAAACAAAGATCGGAATTTTAAAATAGAGGCATTAGTTAACCGAGAGCCAATGTCAGTCAGCGAGGGACTTGGTGCAAGTTAGGACATGGGCAGCTGAGTTTTGGATGACCTCAATTTTACATAGCGTTAAACATGGGAGGCCAGCCAGGAGGGCATTGGAATAGTCAAGTCTAGAGGTAACAAAGACTTCAGCAGAAGATGAGCTGAGGCAGGGGCGGAGTCGGGCAATGTTAGAGGTAGAAATAGACGGTCTTTAGTTATGGCGCAGATATGTGGTCGGAAGCTCATTTCAGAGTCAAATATGACACCAAGGTTGCGAACAGTCTGGTTCAGTCTCAAGAGAGATGCTGGGAGACGGATGGAGTCGGTGGTGAAGTTTGTGGCAGGGACCGAAGACAATGGGCCTGAATTTCCGATGTCCCGGGTCCGTACAAAGTTTCTACGGATCCGGAAAGGCATCAGAAAAGCCGGTTTTCAGCGGCAATGCGCTTTTCCGATCTATCAAGTTTCTGGCTTGACAGATCTCACGCATATCGGGAGCGAGGACAATTGCAGGATAAGATTTGTGATATTTACGCATATCTTGCCCAGCAAATGTCCTCAAACATTTTGCGCCTGAAAAAGCAGGCGTATAGCCTACTTTTACAGGTGCAAGTGTTTAAAAACATAAACATTAAAATTAAATTAAATTAAACACATATGAAAATATATTTTATTGTTAAAAACTCTCCCCACTACGGTAAGTTTATTTTAAGGCATAATTTTTTAAACTTTTTAAAAAGTCGGGAAAATATATATATTTATTTACTAGGAACTTTAATTTAAATTAATCTTAAATATGTAGTGTATTTTTCTATTTTTTTTATTTGTGTTGTTTGGGGGAGTTTCTCATTCATAATAATGAGAACTCCAACTTAGAGTTCCCGTTATTATGAATGAAAAAATACTGTACCTTGATTGGCTGCCCAGAGCCATGTGACTCCAGCTCCAGCACACGGACGCCTCAACGTGCACGCGCTCCGATGCGTAGGGTGTGTAGGCCTCAGGATCGGAAGTTCGAGCGGGCGCAGCAGGAACAAGTAGGTGCGCATCTTTAATTTTTCCAGTCGATTGCCGCGGGAAGAGCTCGACCGGGATTTCTAGGCCAATGGCTTTGATCTTCCCAATATTTTGTTGGAAGAAATTTTTGCTCATCCAGTACTGGATGTTGGACAAGCAGTCTGACAATTTAGAGACGGTGGAGGGGTCGAGAGAAATGGTGATGAATTAGAGCTGGGTGACGCTGTGTTTTCGGATGATGTTGCCGAGGGGCAGCAAGTAGATGAGCAATAGGAGGGGACCAAGGAAAGATCCTTGGGGGACACCAGAGGCAACGATGCTGGAGCAGGAAGAGAGGCCATTGCAGGTGATTCTCTTGCTACGATTAGATAAGAATGATTCCGGGTGAGTGTAGTCCCACCCAGCTGGCGATGGTGGAGACGCGTTGGAGGAGGATGGTGAGGTCAACCATGTCAAAGGCTGCAGACAGGTCGAGAAGGACGAGGAAGAATAGTTTACTTTTGTCACAGTCACAAAGGATGTCATTTGTGACTTTGATAAGAGAATATAGTTGATTATCTGTAGCATTGCATTTTCCTTTCTATACTTGTAGCTCTGCTGGTTTTCCCCACTAATTCTTCTGTGTGATCCTTTTATCTTAGTTTTACACCCTTTCTCTCTCATTATCGCTGTCATATACTTTTCTTATTATTGCATCCATTACCTTATCCAATTCTCACCAGTGTAACATGATTGACTGAGAGGGAAGGTGGAGGTGAGAATTAGGATAGGTGGAGTTATGTAGCAAGCAGAAGTGATTGCAGTCTGGGATGGAGCAAAGGACCCGTGAGTAATAATGGAGGATCAGTGTGAGTGCTGGTGAGATTTGTGGACGGCTGGTAACTGGCAGAATTCATGGGGAGCAAGAGCATGAGGTGAGTTGGGACATGAGCCCCGAGAGCACTGGAGGGGAGCTGGGATTGTTGAGAGACTTAGAGGACTCAGGAAGCTGTAAGCAGTCAGAAAGTGCTTCAGCACTGTAATGAAGGGTGTGGGAGGGTGAGGTGGGCTGGGATATTGAAATATTGGAGGGAGGATTGTATGATGAGAGTACTGATGGGACAAATGGGTGCAAGGTCGTATAGGGCTTAAGGCTATCAAGAATACATGCTCTGGTTACAATCCCAGGAGTACTCAGACGGAGGAATGAAGGATAGATTGGACAGAGATGGTGAGCACTTAAGATACAGAAGTGTCACAGCAGCACCACAAAGAAGTTGTATCTGGGTGCATAGATGTCTTTAAAAGAGCAGGCCAGAGATGTCAAATAGGAACAAGCTGGATTAAACCTTTTGGCTAAGATCATGCGTAACTGACCTGACAGGGGAGTAACCATGACCCCAACGTGGTTCTCCCTGGATCAGGAAGGTGATTCTCCTATGCTTTTTGGAAATAGGAGGTGGGTGGGGTGGTTTGACCCATCCACCTCCATGGAGGTGTGTGGGGGGCCTGACCCATCCACCTCCATGGCACAAACCTGGTATTGCAGTACTTCCAGGAACGGTGCAGTGGCTCTAGGCCTTTTGGCTAAGAGCATTGGCGCAGAGTGATCCTTGATGTGTGCAAGGTGACCTCTGGCGTTTGTAATTTGACAAGATGATCTGACAAAGAATTGGAAAGATTGGCAACGAATAAATTTTAAAAAAGCTGGATTAAAAAGTACCGCAACTGCAACTCCTTGGAGAGGTCAATGTTGAGCATGCCTCATTTAGTTGCAGCAATATCCTAAAAGCTCTGGAACAAAATATGTTTTTTTGTATTTTTAAGCCCACCTTTATTTGCTTCTCTTTTGGGTCAGGCCCCACCAAAAAAAAAATCCGAGATTTTCATATCATTCAAGGTAAGCATTGTGGAAAGTCTTGTACAGTCTCTGCAACTCCCTTCTCCTTCCCTCACCAACTTCGGTCTCGCCTCTCATGCTTGCCTCCTCCCAGATGTGCAGGCATCTCCCTCTCTCTTCTCCCCGGCCCCCACCCCACCACCCCCGTCTTCCCCCGACCATGCACTTTATACATGTGTTGCACTTTCTCCCCCTCCACTTCTCTCTCAGCTCTCCTCCCTCACTTGTTTCACAAAATCTGGTGTGAAGTTACGATTTGCAATAAACTCCCCTGAACTAACAGTTTGTTATTTCGATACTTTGATGAAGAAAATGTTTTAAAATGTTACTCATGCCCAAATTATCTTTTTGTTTCATAAAAATCAAAACATCTCGAATTGTCTTGGACGTTGATCAGCCTTTTCATTCCTATTGGGTATGTCTCCATTTCACAACCAGTCTCCCACTTTCACTGTTTCAGCTGACACAAGGTTACAGAGGAATGCAGAAGTGATGTGGCAATACTTGCATCTCTTCTATTCTATGCTGAATTTGCAGCAACGGGTGTGCATCAAAAAACATCTTGGCTTGTTTAGATGTTCTTAGTTTTCAATAATTGATATTTTAAGACTGGATTAAAGTTTTATGATGGCTTGAATTTTATTAACTTTTTTTCTGGAAAAAAAATGAACAGTAAACACAACTGTGCTACGTAAATGATGGAACCAAGACACAATGGCCTAGATTTTCCTTGGGTCCGTTTTAGGGTCAACTGGAAGAGGTAAACTAAATCGAGGAAGTATAGCATAAAATCTCCACCCCTAAACCGCTTGGCAAAATTTGTCTCCAAGACGACAATGGTATCTGGCAGTGCCACTGAAACAATGCCTGCCTCAAGCAAATGTCAAGAGACAGCATCATCTTGTGTGCGCAAACCTACTCATCATCATAGGCAATCCCTTGGAATCGAAGAAGACTTCCCTCCACTCCTGAAGTGAGTTCTTTGGTGGCTGCACAGTCCAATAAGAGAGCCACAGACTTTGTCACAGGTGGGACAGATAGTCGCTGAGGAAAGGGGTGGGTGGGGGACTGGCTTGCCGCACGCTCTTAACGCTGCCTGCACTTGATTCCTGCATGCTCCCGGCGTTGAGACTCTAGGTGCTCAGCACCCTCGCGGATGCACTTCCTCCACTTAATGAGAAGGAGGAACTGAAGGAATTAATTATTACTCAGGAATTTGTTTAGGGAAATTGGTGAGATTGAAGGTCGATAAATCCCCAGAGCCTGATAGACTGCATCCCAGAGTACTTAAGGAAGTGGCCCTAGAAATAGTGGATGCATTGGTGGTCATTTTCCAACATTCTATAAACTCTGGATCAGTTCCAAGTCAGCATGGATTTATGAAATGAAAATCATGCTTGACAAATCTTCTAGAATTCTTTGAGGATATAACTAGTAGAGTAGACAAGGGAGAACCAGTGGATATGGTGTATTTGGACTTTCAAAAGGCTTTTGACAAGGTCCCACACAAGAGATTGGTGTGCAAAATCAAAGCAACATGGTATTGGGGGTAATGTAGTGACGTGGATAGAGAACTAGTTGGCAGACAGGAAGCAGGGAGTAGGAACAAACAGGTCCTTTTCAGAATGGCAGGCAGTGACTAATGGGGCAACGCAAGGTTCAGTGCTGGGACCCCAGCTATTTACAATATATACATTACTGATTTAGACGAAGAAATTGAATGTAATATCTCCAAGTTTGCAGATGACACTAAACTGGGTGGCAGCATCCTCCTCACAGTTCACTAAGAGGCTGCAGGG
The DNA here is from genome assembly GCF_044704955.1 of Pristiophorus japonicus. Classification (NCBI taxonomy): domain Eukaryota; kingdom Metazoa; phylum Chordata; class Chondrichthyes; family Pristiophoridae; genus Pristiophorus; species Pristiophorus japonicus. The sequence continues at coordinate 130,659,874 of NC_091986.1, read as the reverse complement.
TGACTTGGACAGGTTAGGTGAGTGGGCAAAGGCGTGGCAGATGCAGTATAATGTAGATAAATGTGAGGTCATCCACTTTGGTGGCAAAAACAGGAAAGCAGATTATCTGAATGGTGACAGATTAGGAAAAGAGGGGGTGCAACGAGACCTGCGTGTCATGGTACATCAGTCATTGAAAGTTGGCATGCAGGTACAGCAGGCAGTGAAGGCGGCAAATGGCATGTTGGCCTTCATAGCGAGAGGAATTGAGCATAGGAGCAGGGAAGTCTTACTGCAGTTGTACAGGGCCTTGGTGAGGCCTCACCTAGAATACTGTGTACAGTTGTTATTGTGTCTGTAAGCACTCTAGTAATGACTCCACAAGGTAAGGTATTGCACTTTAACTGTTGTGACGTTAGTCCATTTATTGCAGCTCCTGAATGAGGGTACAGTAAAGTGAGCTCCTTTTATACTTGGTTACCTGCAGTGTACAGGTGACCCCCCCTAGGTCTCCACCAGTTGCACCCTCTAATGGTACAGGCATAGTGTACACGGTGTGAAGATATATTCAGTGGTCTTATGTAACTGTACATTGAGTGTACAGGTTACACGCAGGAAGAATGTTCCCAATGTTGGAGAAGTCCAGAACCAGGGGTCACAGTCTAAGGATAAGGGGTAAGCCATTTAGGACCGAGATGAGGAGAAACTTCTTCACCCAGAGAGTGGTGAACCTGTGGAATTCTCTACCACAGAAAGTTGTTGAGGCCAGTTCATTAGATATATTCAAAAGGGAGTTAGATGTGGCCTTACGGCTAAAGGGATCAAGGGGTATGGAGAGAAAGCAGAATGGGGTACTGAAGTTGCATGATCAGCTATAATCATATTGAATGGTGGTGCAGGCTTGAAGGGCGGTCATTAGCCAGGGACTCCCAGGTGTCAGTGGGGATGTCGCACTTTATCAGGGAGGTTTTGAGGGTGTCCTTGTAACGTTTCTGCTGTCCACCTTTGGCTCGTTTGCCATGAAGGAGCTCAGAGTAGAGCATTTGCTTTGGGAGTCTCGTGTCTGGCATGCGAACTATGTGGCCTGCCCAGCAGAGCTGATCGAATGTGGTCAGTGCTTCAATACTGGGGATGTTAGCCTGGACAAGGACGCTGATGTTGGTGCGTCTGTCCTCCCAGGGGATTTGTAGGATTTTGTGGAGACATCGTTGGTGATATTACTCCAGCGACTTGAGGTGTTTACTGTACATGGTCCATGTCTCCGAGCCATACAGAGACTCGGTGGGTATTACTGCAGCCCTGTAGACCATGAGCTTGGTGGCAGTTTTGAGGGCCTGGTCTTCAAACACTCTTTTCCTCAGGCGGCCGAAGGCTGCTCTGGCGCACTGGAGGCGGTGTTGGATCTCATCGCCGATGCCTGCTCTTGTTGATAAGAGTCTCCCGAGATATGGGAAGTGGTCCATGGTGTCCAGGTCCACGCCGTGGATCTTGATGACTGGGGGACAGTGCTCTGCAGTGAGGACAGGCTGGTGGAGGACCTTTGTCTTATGGATGTTTAGCGTAAGGCCTATGCTTTCGTACATCTCAGTAAATACGTCGGCTATGTCCTGGAGTTCAGCCTGTATGTGCGCAGACGCAGACTGTAGCTCGACAACAGAGGTTGGGGTGGTCTTGAACCTGGCCCGGAGGCAGCGCAGGTTGACCAGGTTCCCACTGGTTCTGTAGTTTAGTTGCACTCCAACCGGGAGCTTGCTAATTGTGAGGTGGAGCATGGCGGCGAGAAAGATTGAGAAGAGGGTTCAGGCGATGATGCAGCCCTGTTTGACCCCGGTCCGGACATGGATTGGGTCTGTGATGGATGCGTTGGTAAGGATCACGGCCTGCATGTCGTTGTGGAGCAGGCGGAGGATGGTGCCGAACTTTTGGAGGCATCTGAAACGGAGGAGGACACTCTTATAGACCCTTGCGGTTGACAGTGTCAAAGGCCTTTGTGAGGTCGAAGGCGGCCATGGCAAACCTACGAGGCCACTAGTACTGGGCTTTGGCTTTGATCAGTATCAATAATAGGAAAGCTTCCACAATGGTATGAATCCCCAGATACTTTTTGTATTCTAGCCCCGGTATCTTGGAAGGCAAGAGATAGACTTCTGCACTCACATCGACAGTAGTCCGTTCCCAAGCCAAAATGCATGACTGCCACTTGTTCTCTGTTGTGGGATTCATGGGTTTCACCTCATTCGAAAATTGTCATACACTCCAAAGTTTTCACATGCTCCAGAGTTGACTGCAGTGATAAACACACATTGAATCATGGTGCCGTAGATATATTTCGTGGATTCTTCCTACTGAGCCACGATCTGGGATAATGTAACTACCGGCTATACATATATTTGATGTTCTGCATTGTATCCCTTGGCCCCGAATATCTTTATTTAAAATTCTCATCCATCTCTTAAACCCCTCCCTTGTCTCTAACCTCCAACTCTGCAATACCAGCGAACTCTCTGTTCTACTGACTCTGGTCCCCCACACCATTGGTGGCCTGCCTTCAGCCACTGAAGCCCAATGCTCTGGAATTCCCGTCCTAAACCCCTCCATCTTCTTCCCCTCTTTTAAGAGACACCTTAAAACCGAGTTTTCTGTCACTCCCTCCTAATAGCTTTTTCTTTGGCTTGGCATCCATTTTATTTTGATTATGCCTCTGTGAAGCATAGTTTTTCTACTTTAAGTGCTGTATAAATGCAACTACTTGTTATTTGAGCCAATAAAACCTCTGCAGTAGAGTCAGAAAACCTGCGGGCTGACAGATCCACTGCAGCTCCCTCAGACAGGCTACCTTCACTCAGTACATTTTGTTGCTCTGAAATCATCACTGGCTTGCCCCTTTTAGATGCTGCAGCAGCACTAGATTTCCCACCCCCACAGAGGTAAGGTTCAATAGAACATACAAAGTGTACTGGGAGCAATATTTGACCTCAACATTAAAAATAATCTGACGCTGAAAAAAATGTGACAGGGCAGAATGAAATCTCAATGGCAATCCCAACACAATTTCAGTGGAAGCTCAACCACAGAGGAAATTTGAGCTCAGTGGCTCATCATTCCCCATGCTATTTACATTGATTAGAAATTCAAGTGCTAACATTTGTGAAAGCCAGAGAGAGATGAAGAAAATTGGCAGTATGAAGGACACAAAGGTCAGTGGAAAAAATTATTAACATAGGAAGCAAGTCCAAACTTTAGATTTACATTAAGAAATTATGTAAAAATTAAGACCTGAGGTTTAAGAGATGGATGAGAATTTTAAATAAAGATATTCGGGGCCAAGGGATACAATGCAGAACATCAAATATATGTATAGCCGGTATCCCAGATCGTGGCTCAGTTGCTATTCACTAAGGAGGGCACAAACAACCTTCCGGATATAAAAGGGGTCAGAGGGTCTAGTAAGAAGGAGGAACTGAGGGAAATCCTTATTAGTCGTGAAATTGTGTTGGGGAAATTGATGGGATTGAAGGCCGATAAATCCCCAGGGCCTGATGGACTGCATCCCAGAGTACTTAAGGAGGTAGCCTTGGAAATAGCGGATGCATTGACAGTCATTTTCCAACATTCCATAGACTCTGGATCAGTTCCTATCTAGTGGAGGGTAGCCAATGTAACCCCACTTTTTTAAAAAAAGGAGAGAGAAAACAGTGAATTATAGACCGGTCAGTCTGACCTCAGTAGTGGGTAAAATGATGGAATCAATTATTAGGGATGTCATAGCAGCGCATTTGGAAAGAGGTGACATGACAGGTCCAAGTCAGCATGGATTTGTGAAAGGGAAATCATGCTTGACAAATCTTCTGGAATTTTTTGAGGATGTTTCCAGTAGAGTGGACAAAGGAGAACCAGTTGATGTGGTATATTTGGACTTTCAGAAGGCTTTCGACAAGGTCCCACACAAGAGATTAATGTGCAAAGTTAAAGCACATGGGATTGGGGGTAGTGTGCTGACATGGATTGAGAACTGGTTGTCAGACAGGAAGCAAAGAGTAGGAGTAAATGGGGACTTTTCAGAATGGCAGGCAGTGACTAGTGGGGTACCGAAAGGTTCTGTGCTGGGGCCCCAGCTGTTTACATTGTGCATTAATGATTTAGACGAGGGGATTAAATGTAGTATCTCCAAATTTGCGGATGACACTAAGTTGGGTGGCAGTGTGAGCTGCGAGGAGGATGCTATGAGGCTGCAGAGTGACTTGGATAGGTTAGGTGAGTGGGAAAATGCATGGCAGATGAAGTATAATGTGGATAAATGTGAGGTTATCCATTTTGGTGGTAAAAACAGAGAGACAGACTATATCTGAATGGTGACAGATTAGGAAAAGGGGAGGTGCAACGAGACCTGGGTGTCATGGTATATCAGTCATTGAAGGTTGGCATGCAGGTACAGCAGGCCGTTAAGAAAGCAAATGGCATGTTGACCTTCATAGCGAGGGGATTTGAGTACAGGGGCAGGGAGGTGTTGCTGCAGTTGTACAGGGCCTTGGTGAGGCCACACCTGGAGTATTGTGTACAGTTTTGGTCTCCTAACTTGAGGAAGGACATTCTTGCTATTGAGGGAGTGCAGCGAAGGTTCACCAGACTGATTCCCGGGATGGCGGGACTGACATATCAAGAAAGACTGGATCAACTGGGCTTGTCTTCACTGGAGTTCATAAGAATGAGAGGGGATCTCATAGAAACGTTTAAAATTCTGACAGGTTTAGACAGGTTAGATGCAGGAAGAATGTTCCCAATGTTGGGGAAGTCCAGAACCAGGGGTCACAGTCTAAGGATAAGGGGTAAGCCATTTAGGACCGAGATGAGGAGAAGCTTCTTCACCCAGAGAGTGGTGAACCTGTGGAATTCTCCACCACAGAAAGTTGTTGAGGCCAATTCACTAAATATATTCAAAAAGGAGTTAGATGTAGTCCTTACTACTAGGGGGATCAAGGGGTATGGCGAGAAAGCAGGAATGGGGTACTGAAGTTGCATGTTCAGCCATGAACTCATTGAATGGCGGTGCAGGTTCGAAGGGCCGAATGGCCTACTCCTGCACCTATTTTCTATGTTTCTATAACATTATTGTACACCCTTGTCCTTTGGTATACATCTGTAAAACAACAGTGAAATAGATAAGACTGACACTCCATTTGGTAGAGAGGTATTCAGGGCAGAAGTAGAATTAAGTGTTGATCAGTGACTTTTGAAAGATAGTACAGGTGCAACATCCCGAATCCGAAATGCCGAAAACCGGACATATCAGCGAGCGGCGAGGAGCAGAGGATCGGCGGGCGGAGAGGTCTGAAATCTGGCAAAACCAAAAATCCGGCACAGATTCAGTCCTGAGGATTCCGGATTTCAGACGTTATACCTGGTAATTTATACTGTACAATTCTTTTATTGTAGGTTTTATCAGAGTTCGGCAGCTTGCATAACCATGCCAAGTAATCAAACGGCACCAGAACACTTAAAAAAAAAACATAGAAAGCAGCAAGATGAAACAGACGCCAATGATGGTAGGGTTTGAGGCTAAAATGCCCAGAAGTTTGCCACCCAGGAAATTGACTAATCAACTGGTTTGCTAGGTTGATTTAATATTCTTATTTTTTACATTATAGTTATCTTATAATTGTAATATTAGTACAATAATGCATCCAACATATGAAGGCAACATTTTCTGTTGTAAATTGATGAAATCCGCATGACTATCGAATTATATACAAGTGGTGTTACATATGTGCAGATGGTGCTCATTAATTGGAGATCAATGGTGGCTGCATTCGAGAGATAAAACGGGTCTTGATCAGAGATCAATCTGGGTCACTAATTGAATTCCTAATCAATGTAAATAGCAGAATTCACATTTTCTGAGTGAGCAGAGAGTTTATCCATTGTGAACATCTGTAAATTTGTGCATCAAGTGGTCCACAACAGACAATGATGATTGGATCATACAGATCCAGTAGATTTTAAATATGCATGTAATTGTACTATTGATTATAGTTTTTGTATTTATGAATAGCAGTACAGGTTGAGCATCCGAAATCTGGAATGTTCCGGAATCCGGACATGCTACGAGGGGGAAAAACACCCCCCAAAACAAAAAATAAAAATTCACAAAACCCTTACCTACTAAATCGCTGAAAAAGAATTAAAAAATGAAAACTTTTAACTTACCTTTTTTGCAGGTCTTCAATCCAGGTTTTTCCGGGCCGCTGATCTCCCTGCTCCTCCGCTCCCCCCCTCCCCAACATACCTTGGCCCAGGCATTTCCAGATTCTGGACATCTGAAAGACGTTCCAAAATTCGGAAATTAATTTATTATACAACAGAAGCATTCATGGGAGCTTAAGCTACAAAAATAAAAGTGGAGAGAACCTGCACCTAAAGCACCAAGCCTTACAAACCATTAAACCTTGCAAACAAAAACTTCTAAGAATTAAATAATAAATAAAAAATTGAAGTAAGTCCGACCTTCATCTTAAAACTCGGCCCAGGAAGGCAGCGGGAGACCACTCAGCCTGGGCTAGGGGCAGGAGCGATCTGGATTCAACGTGGCATCTATATTCCACGTGGAGAGAGAGGCGCTAGGCTGCAAATGAACAGGGGATTGGAGGGGGGGGGGGGGGGCGGGGGAGTGCGAGTGAACGCGGCATCTGTGGGGAGAGAGGGGCTGGGCTGATTGCCAAATTTCGCCGCTACTGCGCATGTGCAAACATCTCGGCACTGTTTTCAGCGCAGGACGCTGGCTCCACCCCCGACTCAACTGGTCACACTGTGCAAGGACCAGGGAGAGGCCGGACAATGGCCAAAGTGTGGAGGAAAAGTGCCGAAAAAAGGGGTGGGCCAAAATTGAGCCCTAAGTGAGTGCTTAAAAACAGGACATTACAGTAACAATTTCTGCTATTTCAGCAAACTAAAAAAAATGTTTTAACTTTTGTTTGCAGCAAACTTTCCAAGTGATATTATGCTGATGAGGCCACTGGTATATAAAAACACATGAATGTCAAGGACAGAAAATATCACTGCAGCTCACCTAGCTGGCATGAAAAGATAATTGATTGAACTCACTTTGCATTAATCAGGAACTTATCTTAAAATCTAAAAAGATTTGGCTCATACATACCAACATTTCTTATGAAAAGTGATTAATTCATTACAAACTTTTAAATGTGCGACTTTTGTTTTTACTGCACTATTGTGCTTCCTCTCACTATATAATTACAAATATTAGATGTTATAGTTTATTGGTTGATTTAATATCCACCATTCCTAAGTCAATTTAATATTCCAGCAGGAGATTACAAAGTATAGTTCACAGACTACTGCAAGTAAGAATAATTGTGAATCCCTCAAGTCACAGAACATTGCAAAAGCAGATTATACAATATGGGTAATTTTGCAAGGCTTCGATCCTGTCACACAGCTGGCCTTACAGTTTTGTGGCCCTATCTCTGAACCATGATCCCATGTGTACCCTGAAGTACACTCTGGATTGTCGGCTTTAGTTCACTTACAGTAACTATGGTGGAACTATTTAGAGAAACAAAATGGTTGTTTTAAGACCTGAAAATGTAACCAGTGACATCAAAAAATAGTATTGCAAAAAAAAACCCTATATGCATGGTAAAGGTTAGCATTCATGATACATTATACCATGGAGATGAATGTCATCTGTGGTGCTTAAAATACCTAACCTTATTGCCCCCAGCCAAACCAGATGTGCTGGCAGCAATAAAACCAAGTACAAAAGCAACACAATGTAGTTTTACAAAAATTGCCCACAGGATCTCCACCATGTGGAGAAAATTGAATTTTCCCTAAAATCCAAGCAGTGTGCTAAATTGTTCACATTTGAAGCTCTTGTGTAATGTGTCCCTTAAGGAGTTTCGAAGTTAAGCATAAATTGCTAACATTTGATTGTTTTCCATTCCTGGTAAGTTCCAACAGTATTCTTTTTGAATGGGTTGATAAGTACACACAAAAATAATTCAGTTTGAATTAATTTTTTTCCCCAAGCTGCACACCAAGAAATGGTACAGTCTGCAAAGTAAAGCACATCACCTATTCAATGATTTTATGTTAGAGCATCTAGGTTTCAAAGGCCAGTGCACCATTGCATGGTCCAGTCAGAGTATTTCAAACAGCAATGCTGTAATGCAATAAATGTAGCAGGAAACAAAACAAAGTTGAAACTGCCTTTTTAATTTCTCCTTTGGGATAAAGTAAGTAATTCTGTGTAAAAAAAGAGTGTCTTGATGCCTGCATGAGGCATACATACATAATGTTTGAAACAACCGTAAGTCAACAGAGAACAGCATATTCACTTTGACAACCACGCGGGCGCAGCAAGATACATTTAGTGGTGATGAATGTTTAACAACCTTGCACAGCTATCAGAGATCCCACTTAAAGTTGTTCTCATCAAATCACTCGAAATTCAAATTGGTCACAATTCAGGTTGATCAACTGTTTATCTGCAGAATTTTTACTTTGTACATATTAACCTTGTTAAAACCCAATAAAATAACCATCTTCAATATTGTAACTTAAGTGGCTGCTATTACAAGATATTGAATTATCCACACAGATAGTGCCATTGAACTTTAACATAAAAAATTGCTCACATTCTGCATCCCAATAGCAGTTAACAGATATTTAACAATTAAATTAAGCAATTAGATGTATGTTGCACTGCCTCCCCTCAATTTTCTTTGCAGAAGACAAGAAATATTGGGGTATAATTATGTGAATGCTATTACGAGATAATGTTTAGCGCCTTCTAGCTAGGCGGTATCGATATAATGTATAGCGCCCTCTATCTAGGAGGCATAAAGAGTTGTATAGAGGGTCTGTGAAGGAACGCCATCTTAAGCTCCACATAGCTGTCTGAGATCTCCCAAATAAAGAGTGTTAAGTTGAACTAAGAGTGTTCAAGAGACTATAAAATACATGGTGTTAGAAGTGGGATACTTCCGATCTTTCGTCGAATGCATCTACGAAAGATTGGAAGTATCCCACTTATGGAGCTTTAAGACTTTTTTGAACTGATCGAAATCAACATTGTGCAGTGCGGAGCGTGCTTCCAACACATCGTGTGTGGATCAGTGAAGGGCGATAAATAGTCCTAAGTTTGTAAAATAATCTGGAGGCATTAGTAAAGTAAATTTAAAGTGGCATAAGTTATTGTCGAGCCTCGATTGAAGAACTATTTCTACAAATACATGGCCATGATATTTTACTATTAGACTTGTTCTAGTACTCTGGGTATTTGAATTGTATACATGTACGTGACAAACTCAAAAGTCCTAAACTGTAGTGAGCTATCATGACCACCATGGTGCCAACTCCCACCGCATTCCTCTCCCACCTCCATTGCAAGTGACTGGCGATTTGAACGCCAAATGGAAAAAATTCAAATAGCTATGAGACAGCTATGAAATTATCACGAATATTGTAGAAAAACCAGATAGAGTTAGGGTTGCGACATGTATCACTGCCATTGGCAGCGAGGCCCTAGATGTCAACAATAATCTTCCCTACAAATCAGAGGAAAACAAGCAGGACATTGAGATTATTTTGAAGCTCTGGGAAGGGCACTGTAAAGGTAAAACCAACATCATCGATGAATGGTACCAGTTTAACAATTGTGTACAAGGGGATGAACAGTTTGAAAGATATCTCGTGAAAGTGAGAGAGCTAGCATTGTCATGTGATTTCGGCAATTTGAGGGATGATTTCATCAGAGACCGCATATTCTACGGAATATTTGTCAACACTCAGCATAAGAGGCTGTTGCAAGAATCAACTCGATAAATGTGTGATGCTCTGAGCTACAGAGGCTACAGTTATGCAAATGAAATCCATGAAGCTCACTAAAACAGACTCTGAAGATGTCAAAGCTGTCAGACAGAAACCCCGACCCACAAAGAAAGAATTTACAGACAAAGAGTTCACGAACAATTGCAGATATTGTGGCAAAAGACATGAGCTGTCAAAAACTAAACGCCCAGCATATGGGAAGATCTGTGCAAATTGTGGCAAACTAAATCACTTCTCAAAAGTGCAGACAGAATGGATCGAGGCAGAAGTCTACACACAACCATAACTATAAGGGCAAGCCAAAAGTTCATGCACTATATGAAGAGAGTTATGATTCTGATTTTCAAGATGCAGCTTTACAATCAAGGACAAAGCTGACAGAAAGTATCCTAACAAGATTATGGCTACTTTCTTCATTAAAGGTCAAATGGTAAGAACGCAAATAGATCGTGGGTCCGCTTGCAACATGCTACCTCTTACATACTTACCTAAAGGCTTAAAGGTAAAATAACATAAGGCAACACTGTCACTATATGACAACTGTGCAACCATTCCAGTGGTAGGAACTTGTAATGTGCCACTGGAAAATACAAAAAACAAGCAAAAGTACGTCGTGCCCTGTGTGATCATTGAGGGCCAAAGTGCACCACTCTCTCATGCACTGCTCAACAGGTACAACTGATAAAAGTGCAGCATCAGAATATTGTGGTGGTAAATGAATCACGCGAAGTGCAAACTACGAACAAGGCAAACGTCTCGCTAGCGTCAAAAATTGATGTCAACAATATGTATCCGGAGGTGTTTAAGGGACTTGGACACATGCCAGGGACAGTTCACCTTGAACTTAATGAATCAGCGACACCGGCTGTAATGCCACCCAGACAATTGCCAATAGCGATCAAACAAACGCTAAAAGAGAAACTCGATCATTTGGAAAAAGGACAAATCATCACAAAAGTGGTTGAACGGACGGACTGGGGTATCCAGTCCAGTGACTTACAAAAACCAAATGGAAAGATACGAGTATATATGGACCCTCAAATTCTGAATAATGCCCTGAAAGGTGGACACTCTCCACTTCCTGTGATCGATGACATCTTGCCACAGATGTCAAATGTAAAGGTCTTCACTAAAGCAGACTGCAAGGAGGGCTTCTTGCAATGTGAACTAGACACAGAGTCCTCCTGCCTCACGACCTTCCAGACTCCATGGAGACGATATCGAATGCCATTTGGCATCAGTCCTGCCCCGGAAATCTTTCAGCAGAAACTAGACCAGAACCTCAAGGGTCTAGATGGAGCCTACAAGATTGCAGATGATATCTTGATCACTGGACGCGGTGAAACACTTAAGAGGCCAATCACGATCATGACGCAAACTTACGCAATTTCATAGAGATGCAGAGAGCGAAACTTCAAAATAAACTTCGAAAAGTTCGAACACAAGAGCTCCCAAGTGAAATACATGGGACACATACTATCTAATGATGGACTCAAAGCCGGCCCAAGCAAGAGGTTGCAATCAACGAAATGCAGAAACCACAGGATGTCGCAGGTGTACAACGATTTGTCGGCATTACAAAGTACCTCGCAAAATTTTTGCCAGATATTTCAGACCTCAGGGAGCTTCTGTGACAGCTTACTCAAAGACACGGTCTGGAAATGGACTGAAGAACAAGACAAAGCGTTTGAAGCTATCAAACAATGCGTGACAGATTCTCTGGTGCTCAGGTACTTTGACCACAAACTTTCAACTGAAAGTCAAGGAGATGCTTCGAGCAAGTGTCTGGGGTTTGTCCTTCTGCAACCAGAGAATTGTGAACCTGTGGAATTCTCTACCACAAAAAGTTGTTGAGTCCAGTTTGTTGGATATATTCAAAAGGGAGTTAGATGTGGCCCTTACGGCTAAAGGGATCAGGGGTTATGGAGAGAAAACAGGAGTGGGGTACTGAAGTTGCATGATCAGCCATGATCATATTGAATGCTGGTGCAGGCTCGAAGGGCCGAATGGCCTGTTCCTGCACCTATTTTCTATGTCTATGTTTCTATGTTAAACTCCAGAGATCTCAGTGACACCCACACACGATTCGCTGACTACACAGCCAACTGACATGCGAAACAGCACTTCAACGACAACATGTGAAAACAGGGATATGTTGGCTGATATTTCCCCTCACAGCACTGATAAAGGGACTAAAGCGATCAGTGTACAGAACACCACTGAAACAACTAGTTTGAGGCGAAGCATCAGAATCCACACAACACCAAAATACCTGGAACACTACGTGCAGAAAGAAGAAACCATGGACAATGGACACTTGGATAAAGAATTAATAAGACAAGAGTTTTGTTATTGTTTGTTTAATACATAGAAACATAGAAAATAGGTGCAGGAGCAGGCCATTCGGCCTTTCGAGCCTGCACCGTCAATCAATATGATCATGGCTGATCATGCATCTTCAGTACCTCACTCCTGCTTTTCTCCATACCCCCTGATCCCCTTAGCCGTAAGGGCCACATCAAACTCCCTCTTGAATATATCCAATGAACTGGACTCAACAACTTTCTGTGGCAGAGAATTCCACAGGTTCACCACTCCCTGGGTGAAAAAGTTTCTCCTCATCTCGGTTCTATATGGCTTACCCCTTATCCTTAGACTGTGACCCCTGGTTCTGGACTTCCCCAACTTCGGGAACATTCTTCCTGCATCTAACCTGTCCAGTCCCGTCAGAATTTTATATGTTTCTATGAGATCCCTCTCATTCTTCTAAATTCCAGTGAATATAAGCCTAATCAATCCAGTCTTTCTTCATATGTCAGTCCTGCCATCCCGGGAATTAGTCTGGTGAACCCTCGTTGCACTCCCTCAATAGCAAGCACGTCCTTCCTCAGATTAGGAGACCAAAACTGCACACAACACTCAAGGTATGGTCTCACCAAGGCCCTGTACAATTGCAGTAAGATCACCCTGCTCCTATACTCAAATCCTCTTGCGATGAAGGCCAACATGCCATTTGCTTTTTTTACTGCCTGCTGTACCTGCATGCCAATCTTCAGTGACTGATATACCATGACACCCAGGTCTCGTTGCACCTCCCCTTTTACTAATCTGTCACCATTCAGATAATAATCTGCCTTCCTGTTTTTGCCACCAAAGTGGATAACCTCACATTTATCTACATTATATTGCATCTGCTGTGCATTTGCCCATTCACCTAACCTGTCCCAAGTCACCCTGCAGCCTCTTGGCATACTCCTCACAGCTCGCCCTGCCACCCAGCTTAGTGTCATCTGCAAACTTGGAGATATTACATTCAATTCCTTCGTCTAAATCATTAATGTATATTGTAAATAGCTGGGGTCCCAGCACTGAACCTTGCGGCACCCCACTAGTCACTCCCTGCCATTCTGAAAAGGACCCGTTTGGTCCCACTCATTGCTTCCTGTCTGCCAACCAGTTCTCTATCCACATCAATACATAACCCCCAATACCATGTGCCTTACTTTTGCACACTAATCTCTAGTGTGGGACCTTGTCCAAAGGCCTTTTGAAAGTCCAAATACACCGCATCCACTGGTTCTCTCTTATCCACTCTACTAGTTACATCCTCAAAAAATTCTAGATTTCCCTTTCATAAATCCATGCTGACTTGGACCGATCCGGTCACTGCTTTCCAAATGCGCTGCTATTTCATCCTTAATGATTGATTCCAACATTTTCCCCACTACCGATGTCAGGCTAACCGGTCTATAATTCCGTTTTCTCTCTCCCTCCTTTTTTAAAAAGTGGGGTTACATTAGCTACCCTCCAATCCATAGGTACTGATCCAAAGTCCATGGACTGTTGGAAAATGACCACCAATGCAGCTATTTCCAGGGCCACTTACTGGGGATTTATCGGCCTTCAGTTTCCCCAACACCATTTCCTGACTAATAAGGATTTCCCTCAGATCCTCCTTCTCGCTAGACCCTCGGTCCCCTAGTATTTTCAGGAGGTTATTCGTGTCTTCCTTAGTGAAGACAGAACCAAAATATTTGTTCAATTGGTCTGCCATTTCCTTGTTCCTCATTATGAATTCATCTGATTCTGATTGCAAGAGACCTACATTAGTCTTCACTAATCTTTTTCTCTTCACATAATCTATAGAAGCTATTGCAGTCAGTTTTTATGTTCCCTGCAAGCTTACTCTCATACTCTATTTTCCCCCTCCTAATTAAACCCTTAGTCCTCCTCTGCTGAATTCTAAATTTCTCCCAGTCCTCAGGTTTGCTGCTTTTTCTGGCCAATTTATATGCCTCTTCCTTGGATTTAACACTATCCCTAATTTCCCTTGTTAGCCACGATTGAGCCACCTTTCCTGTTTTATTTTTACATCAAACAGGGATGTACAATCGTTGTAATTCATCCATGTGATCTTTAAATGTCTGCCATTGCTTATCCACTGTCAATCCTTTAAGTATCATTCACCACTCTATGCTACCCAAATCACGCCTCATACCATCGAAGTTTCCTTTCTTTAAGTTTAGGACCCCAGTCTCTGAATTAACTGTGTCACTCTCCATCTTAATGAAGAATTCTACCATATTATGGTCGCTCTTACCCAAGGGGCCACGCACGACCAGATTGCTAATTAATCCTCTCTCGTTACTCAAGACCCAGTCTAGGATGGTCTGCTCTCTAGTTGGCTCCTTGACATATTTGTCTAGAAAACCATCCCTTATACACTCCAGGAAATCCTCCTCCACACTATTGCTAGTCACCCATGATAACTGCAGTACCCTTATTGCACGCATCCCTAATTTCCTGTTTGATGCCATCCCCAACCTCCCTACTACTGTTTGGTGGTCTGTACACAACTCTCACTAATGTTTCCTGCCCTTTGGTGTTTCACAGCTCTACCCATATAGATTCCACATCATCCAAGCTAATGTCCTTCCTTACTATTGCGTTAATCTCTTTAATCATTAACACTACCCCACCTCCTTTTCCTTCCTGTCTATCCTTCCTGAATATTGAATACCCCTGGATGTTGAGTTCCCAGCCTTGGTTACCCTAGAGCCATGTCTCCGTAATCCCAATTACATCATACCCGTTAACAGCTATCTGCGCAGTTAATTCGTCCACCTTATTACGAATGCTCCTCACATTGAGACTCAGAGCCTTCAGGCTTGTTTTTTTTAAACACTCTTTGTCCTTTTAGAATTATGTTGTAATGTGGCCCTTTTTGATTTTTGCCCTTGATTTCTCTGCCCTCCACTCTTGTTTTTCTCCTTCCTACCTTTTGCTTCTGCCCCCTTTTTACTTCCCTGCATAGGTTCCCATCCCCCTGCCATATTAGTTTAACCCCTCCCCATTAACAACCCCTTTATATTGAAGCTAACTTAAATTCATTTTTGTTTATGAAAGGAAAGGTGCAACAAGATAATGTCGTCTTCTAGCTAGGATATATCGATATACTGTATAGTGCCCTCGAGCTCGGAGATATTGGGAGCTATATTGAGAGAGAGGGTCTGTGAAGGAACACCATTTTAAGCTCTACATGGCTGTCTGAGATCTCCCAAATAAATAGAGTTAAGTTGAACTAAGAGTGTTCAAGAGCATTCAAGAGATTATAAACTACCAAGCTTTCGCTACCTCACATGGTTGGGAAATTATTTGACCAGAGATTTTCATACTTGAGCTCAATGGCCTCAATTTTGGCCCAGCCTGTTTTTTGGCACACTTACCGGAGTTGCACCGCTTTTCTCCATTCCAAGTTGCGGCGAAAAATTTTGTTGCCACTTTGGCCGCAGTCCGGACTCTTCACTGCAGTCGCGCAGCGTGGCCAGTCAAGTCGGGGGTGGAGCTAGCGCTCCGTGTCGAAAACTGTGCCGGGACGTCTGTACATGTGCAGTGGAGTCCGCTGGTGATGTCCGCGCATGCACAGTAGCGCTGCGAGTCTGTGACAACAGTAGGTCTCTGCATGGCGATGGGCTCCTTCAGGTAAAGTTTTCTACATTTATTCTGCTTTGTTGGGCTAGGGGCGGGCAGAGAAGAGTTATGAGGTTGATCTTTAGCGTCAGAGGTCTGAGTTGTGAGGAAACACTTGAGAAACAGGCTTTTCACGGGTTCAAACAGGTAAAAGATAACTGTTTGGCTATCATCAAATTTCTTCGCACAGTGCTTGATCAACACTTGGAACTGGACTCCCAGGCATAGTGATGGAGGTGAAAAGTCTGGGTAGCAGGCAGGAGCACCATCAGTTCTCCTGCCCGCCCCTAGCCCAGGCCGAGTGGCCTCCCGCACCGGCCGGCCCACTGCCTTCCCGGGCCGAGTTTGAAGATAAAGGTAGGATTTACTTCAATTTTTTATTTTTTATTGAATTCTTATTATTTTTTGTTTGCAAGGTTTGGTGGTTTAGGTGCAGGCAGGTCCTCTCGGCTTCCCTCCCCTATCCCAGGCCGAATGGCCTCCGATGTACCTACCTGCGCCGATTTCTTTAACTCTCCGCAAGGGTTTCTGAAGTGGCCACATACGCTGGCCTAAGTAGATTTGGAGTAACTATTAGCTGGCCAAAGTTGTCTAAATGGGCAGAACTGGCGTAGATGGCTGGTAACGCCCCCTTTTGAGAAAAAAAAACTAACCTTAAAAAAAAAAATCGCAATAACTCAGTTACACCGGTGCAAATTGATCGGGATTTTTAAGTTACGCCAGAAAAACCAAGTTACTCCAAAAATAAAACTGAGCAACTCCTGGCCAAAATTGAGCCCAATATAAGTACTTTGCCTTGGTCTTTACCGAGAAGATGGATAGTGAAATTGTCGAACCACCAGAGATGGAAATAAAACAGTTGGTGAAGGTTACTATTCAAAGAGAAACGGTGCTAAAGATGTTGCTCAAACTTAAAGTAGAGAGATCACTGGAACCTGAAAGTTTACATCTGAAGATGTTGAGGGAAGCTTGGAAGCTGACTCTGAAAAGGAAAATTGTGCCAGAGGAATTTAAGGTGTCAAATAAGGCATCCCTCTTCAAATAAATTATAGGCAGGTTAGTTTTACTTCAATTGTTGGTAAACTGCTAGATCATAAACAGGCTGAAATTATTAAGCACTTGAGGAAAAATTAGGTAATCGGGGCATGGATTTTTTTTTAAAAAACAGGTTGTGCTTGAACAATCTTTAGAATTCTTTGAAGAAATGAGAGAGAAGAGATATAGTCCACTCGTTGAATTTGTTTTATTTGAATATATTTAATCAGGTAATTAACATATTTCAAATAGAAATTGTGCATAAAAGCTTTGAGTTTTATAAAATTGCTTAATTCAAGTTAGATTTAAGGGTTATGCTGGAAAGCAATGGGTATTGGCACAAGTTATTAAAAAAAGTACCTTCAAAAAGATGGTTAAAATGCTAATGAGCTAAGATTTGTTGTTTTCCCTAAAGATGATAAATGATAAGTCATTCGATAAAATATAAGCCATTCATTAGCCTGTCTTGGCAGTCAATAAACAGCTCACAGCCATTATGTCAAGGAAATAGACACAGGCAGCCGATCAGATTATTATAACTGAAAGCTGCAAGGGGGAGCTTTCGCAAGGCTCCGATGGAGAATGCAGGAGGGCAGTACGAAGTTATTTTGTTTAAGTCAGGTTGGAGGACTCAATGATGTGGGGAAACATAGCGCATTCATTATTTCATCTTCGTGCAATAATACAAGCTGTACTGATTGAATTAAGTGAGCCCAATCATAACTGTTGCTCTGAAGATTCACATGTTGTGAAATAAAGCAGATTATCAATTTATCTAATCTTACTAAGTGTTTTCTTGGTTTACTTTTGGAAAGATTGGAGGCGCATGTACGAAAGACACAAATATTCAGTTAAAATACAAGGGTGTACCATTGTTATATTTCAGGTTACACTATCCTATAAATGGGTATCTGGCAGGATGAGTCTATTATGTCACCTAAGGGCCAGGGTTATCTGCTTACAGGAGCAGCTGACGGCACTGAACCCAGGAAAGTATCTACCTGAATCAGTGACCCAGGAGGGATTATTGCTGACTTTGGGTACTCAAAATAGGAAAGTGTTATATTTCCGAGACATAAACTGTCCGCATCCTAATGAGCACACAATTCCACCAAAACAGATTTGTTTTAATAATACAATAACCAAGATGTGCCAATTTGTGATCTCTAAAGTGATTTGGTGATTCTGTTGCCCATAGCATTTTTAATTCACACTTGTGAATATCAGAGCAGCATTTATTTTTAAAGTTGATTCCTGAAGGTAGCTGAAATAAAGTTCTCCAAGATGTGCAAAAAGGCCTTCAGTATCTCTTCTCTCCCTCTTCCCCTCTCCCTCTCCCCACCGCCTCCCCAGAGGCTGCTCTTCATGTGAGAACCTCAACAGATCTGGTGGTTATCTCCTTTTTTTCCTCCTCCCTAACTTGCTAGTCAATGGTGAAGCCAGTTGTTGCATCCCACCACTGGCCTGTCTGTTTTTCGAGGTAAGATCTTACCTAGTTATTTTCACTCCATGCTCAAAATAGAAATGTTGAAGATTTTTTTAAATTAGAAAAAATGCTACTGTTTTTCTTCCTCTAAATCTGTTGCGGCTCATATTAAATGTTCTTCATCGCAAACTTATTGTGTGTACCAGTGTTCTGTTATGTGCTGCTGCTGGGCCTACTTGGGGTTGTTGCAGCATGAGCTTCAAAAACATTTACATAGTGCTGAGATGGAATACTTCACTGCTACCTCACCTCCCTTTCCCCTCTATCTCTCCTGAAAATATTATAGCCAGGAATATCACATTTCCAATGTCATCTCCTTCTATAGCTATTAATGATTCCAACTCTCAAAGCTTGCTCTCTATTCTTTGTGCATTCATATATATAATCACTGAATCCTGGTTTCAATTTTCGTATACGCCAGAAAAATCAAGTTACTCCAAAAAAAAGAGCAACTCCTGGCCACAATGGAGCCCAATGTCCACACCACACATTGCAGTGAGGAGCACTGTGCAGCAATCAATAGCAGGAACCCTAGGTGATTATTCCTTAAACCCAGGGGCACTAAATCCAATTGCAACATCTCAACTGTTGCCCTAAGATTTTGTAACGCATCAGTGACAGCTGTGGAATCTGGGACCTGCTTGTTTTTCTCTCAGTACCACCATTGCTCCATCAGGGGCCAATTGAAATAGGTTTTGGTTGTGAGTTTTAATATGTGTGTGTGTTTTTTTGGCACAAATTAAAGAAAGAAAGAACTTACATTTATATACCACCTTGAATGACCTCAGGACATTCCAAACTCCTTCACAGACACTGAAGTACTTTTGAAATATAATCATTGTTGTCAGGAAACATGGCAGCCAATTTGCACTCAACAAAGTCCCACAAACAGTGAGATAAATGACCAAGATAATCTGTTTGTTTTAATAATGTTGGTTGAGGGATAAATCTTGGCCTGAACACCCAGAGAACACTCCTGCTCTTTGAATTGTGCCACGGGATCGATTACCTTCAACCCGAGAGGGAAAACTATATCTTGGCAGTTTTCTTCCTTCAAGACGCTCCTTAAAACATACCTCTTCGACCAAACTTTTGGTTATCTGCCGTAATTTCTATCTATACGGCGCGGTGTCAAAATTTTATCGCATAATACTCCTGTGAAGTGCCTTGGGACGTTTCACTACGTTAAAGGCGCTATATAAATACATGCTGTTGTTGTTGACTTTTGGGGCCAAATTTTGCTGTCACAGGGCTAATGGCATCTGCCATTAATTAGACTTGCTCTTGCACATTTAGGTTTTTAACATGACAAGTTGCTGGAAGTGCGAGCTGGTAACATCACAGGGAGGAAAACGGGGCATCTGGGATCCGAGTTAACAGGGCAAGCAACGGTGTATATCCTTAACCAATCAGATTGAAGGATTGTGAAATGAACAGTATAAGGACCGAGAAGCAAGTGTAAATTAGAGTGGTGAATTCAATGCCGTATCAGGTACAGACTATGAAATAACGAGAGGGAAAGAAAGATTGGAGTGAGAGAGAGAGAATAAAGATACAGAAAGGATAAGAAAAAAAAAGAAATTTTACATTTTTAAAATCCTCAACAATTAAAACCTTAAGGAATAAGACTCCACGCTTATAACAGTTAATTTTCAGACAGTGAGATGTCGTTTTCACAAAGCTAACAGTGGAGCAGTGCAACTTGGACAGTGACTTCTGGATATTTGAATTTAATCGTGCATCTGCCCCTCAACTGAAGCTTCTGTACCACTGTGCATAACTAACCGTGAGCACCGTTAGCCTCACCATTATTTTGACATTAACATATGGGCCATTGTCTCATCTGAAAGATGGCACTCTGAACAGTTCAGCACAACTTCAGTACTGCACTGAAGTGCCATGCCAAGATTATGTGCTCAAGTCCTGGTGTGGATCTTGAATCTTGACTCAGTGTTACCACTGAGCCATGGCTGACACCAAAAAATCAAGTGATAACCTCCAGATAAATACAAAGCGCATTTTTCCTCTTCAGCAAACGATCCAAAGTCAGGTGTAACACAGCTGAATGCAGATCAACATTCTGTCCATTTCAACAATTTGTCTTAATCTTAATTTCAGACATGCACACCCTTCTGAAGTAAAACAAGTATTTTGTAAAGAGGTGCTGAGATGTCAGAGCTCCTTTGAAAAATCACTGCTTTTTCCAATTTCCGTACATCAGTTTTTACAAATGCAAGCGAAAATGATCCCATTGTACTATTTATGCATTAACATCTTTCTCAAATTTACTTTGTGAATTTAACAAGCCACCTGAACAAAAAAATTGCCCATAAAGGCCTCAAGTTTCGGGCCGCGCCTAGAACGGCGCAGCCCCGACATCCACAGCCAAAACTCAGAGGAATTCTCGGCCTCCTAGCAGCTCGGCGCGGCGCACAGATATCAGCGGTGGGCGGGGCCAAAGCGTCTCGCCAATTTTGAAAGTGCACGGGGCGGGGCTAATTCACAGCCGGCAGCCCTACGCGTGCGTGTTGGAGCACGCACACACGCGCAGTACGTTACAAACATTGGCACTCGGCCATTTTTAAAGGTACAGGAGGAAAAGTGTTGATTTGATTTGTGGAGCTGTGGAAAGGCTTGGGATTGAATCTTGGTGATTTTTTGTGCCTGAAGTGCTTTTAGCAGCACTGTTGAAGAAATCACCTGCTGAAATCAGTCAGTGCTGTTTTTTTGCTACTAAACTTCCACAACAAGTGATGCATAGGTGCATGCAAAATAAGGACTGTGTTTTGAAAAATAAGAATGTCAATTCAATACAGCAATGGAACAACATCCACCAAGAACAAAGAATTCCTTGCATGAGGAAGTGGAGATATTAGTAAACATCATTGAGCAGAGATGGCAGGAGCAAGATACCAGCAACAGAGGTCGCATAAAAGTGCCACCCAAAGAAATGAAGAAACGCTGGAACCAAGTTGTAGAAGATTACTGCGCAGTGGTGCATACCATGAGATCTGGAAGCCAGTGTAAAAACAAATGGCACGACCTTGGTCAAATAGTTAGTGTAAGTAATATTTTCATTTTTTTAATATAATCGTAATTGTAATGTGACTATCTGCATGTCCCACCCTGCAGAAAGACGCACTCTGTAAAAAGTTATATTTTAATCTTTGCAGAAGAAATTGGCCCACAAAAAAAGGGAAACAATTCGAACAGGAGGAGGCGTGCCAAATCTGCATCCACTGACACCCTTGGAACAGAGGGTAGCTGCTATGATGTGTCATACATGGAGAAAAGCAATCAGTACAACACAAGCTGAGCCCGCACACGAGGAAGAGGGCAAGTCCTGAAAATGCATTGTGGCCCTTCAAATCAACCTGCTGCCTGGCCTGCTGTGTGTGAGTACTCATGCCACCCATCCTGCCCCCTCCTCTGCTGCTAAACAGATATATTTTGCAGAAGATGATGATGATGATGATGGATGCCAACCCTGAAGATCCAGAAGAACCAGATGCGGACGATCCAGGCTGGCTGCAGGCGGCGATGACTGAAATGTCTTCAGGGGAGACCTTCCAAATTAATATTTATGAGCCCACATTAAGGGGCATCAGAGTTTCAACCCCTTGCATAGGTTCTGGTTTGCACCTTCCCTGGTACTGATTCCGATGTTGCAGGTCCCAGTGGTGCTGCTGGTGTCATCTAGCAGATTACAGCCAGTGCCCCAGCATCCCAGCCTGCGCCTCCCACTCGCATAGGTTCTTGTTCCACCTTCCATGGTTTTGATTCTGACGTTGCGGGTCCCAGTGGTGCTGGCGATATAATGGAGCAGTTTACACCCATTCATCCACCACCCCAGCCCACAGCTCGCACTCAAGTGGTGCCAGATGCAAGACCGAGGGCCGCACCGTCCCAGCCCGCGCCTCCCAGTGTAGTGGTGCCGCGAGGCAGACCCAGGCAGAGGAGGAGATTGGAGACACGCTCTCCTGAGATGCAGCGTGCAACAGATGCGACTCAGGTTGTAGCATTGGGTGTGAAGACCAATGAGCTTACCCGATCACTCATCGGTAGCGTCAGTGCAGTGGGTGAAGAGGTGACATTACTGACGGGAGAAATAGCAGTAATGACACGGGAAATTAGGGAGGGAATGTCCGAGGGAGTGCAATCGACAGCACAGGCCCTCAGGGAGGGCATGCAAGTGACGGCACAGGCCATCAGGGAGGGCCTGGGTGAGGTAGCTGCTGCAGTAAGGGCACACAGCCTGGCCAATCAAATGACACCCCCATGAAGAAGTGAACATTCACCGAGATATGGATGAGACATGGTTGCAGCCTTTCTTTGCCGCTTTTGTTCTTGTTCTTGATGTAACTGTAGTAACGTTTTTCAAATGGAAATTGTTTTGTAAGTTTTGTAAGTTTACAAGTTTGTGTGATCTTCAAGTTTTTAAGTGATCGTAAAGAGTCATTAAAAAGTAAAGTTTGATACAACAAATATATTATACTAACGTGAACTTTACAATCAAGTATTTTTTCATTAAAACTGAATCATGTTCCATTAACACAACACAACATAGGAACAACTCCAAAGAATAAACATGTTGTCGCAGAGCCCTCAGGCATCAGTCATTGAAGCGTTCACGGATGAGCTGCTGGCGCAAGGCTCGAACAATCGTTAAAGGAGCACGATAGACGGCCCTCCTCCGACCTCGTGCTCCGGCATCAGGCACTTGCATGCTTTCCTGATCATCGTCATCATCCTCATCCTGCTCTTCCAAATTACTATCATCAGGCACTGGCCCCTCATGTGAGTCTTCTGGTTCCACTACCAGCTCCTGCTGCCTCATGATGGCTAAGTTATGGAGCATGCAGCACACAACAGTGAAGTGACCGACAATCTGAGGAGAGTATAGTAACTGTCCTCCAGAATGGTCCAGGCATCGGAATCGCTGTTTCAATATGCCAACGGTCCTCTCAATGATGCTGCGCGTCACAATGTGCGCCATGTTGTATTGACGGTCAGCTTCTGTCCGTGTCACGCGTAGGGGCATCATGAGCCAGGTGGCCAGGCCGTACCCTTTATCCCCCATAGTAGTCAGCTCTGCCCTTCTGGCTGCTGCTCAAACATGTCAGATATAATGCTGTCGCGTAGGATGAACGCTTCATGGGTGCTGCCAGAGTATCTCGCATCGACTGACATGATGCGCTGCTCGTCGTCACACACGAGCTGCACATTAATGGAGTGGAAACCTTTTCTATTCCTGTACTGCTCGGAATCCTCCACAGGTCTCGCAAGGTGATGTGGGTACAATCAATGCAGCCCTGTACCTTTGGGAAGCCAGTAATCCTAAAGAAGCCCACAGCCCTGTCATGCATTGCTTGTGCGGTCATTGGGACCTTGAAGAAGCCATTCCTTCACGCATACAGTGCAGCCGTGACCTGGTAAACGCAGGCATGTATTGCACGTTGAGAGATGGCGCACACATCTCCAGTTGTAGCCTGAAACGATCCCGAGGTATAGAAGGCAAGTGCAGCTTCACTTCAACAGACAAGGCAGTCGGCGTTCTGCTTCTGGGCTGCAAATCTGCTCTCAGCATATCACAGATCTCAACGACAACTTCTCTGCGGAAACGCAGCCTTTTGACACAATCAGCCTCACTCATGTCCAGGTATGAGCGCCTGGCTCAATATTGCCGACATGGGTAAGGTCTCCTGTCCATCAGCCTAAGGGCTATGACATTCCTGATGCGGTGAGCTCTAATCAATTCTCTCCTATGCAGTGAATTGATGGGAGAACCATTGCATAATCCGTGGTGTTGATAATGCAGCACCCATACTTGAATTACAAATTTAACTTTAAACTTGCTGGCTGGCTCTCCCTCCTGGTGTTTTGTACGCCTCTTGTCTCCTGGCCGAACGGCCTGCAACCTATAAAAATAACTTCACAGCTGCAGAGGTGTTGCCGCTGTGTGTGGCTCCAACCGTGTCCCTCCCCTTTCTCCTCACCGAACAGCCTGAAGCTTCGCAGCTTGAAGGCTGCTTGCTGCCGTCTCTGTGGGTGGCCTGATCCTGCCCGTCTCCTGGCCGAATGGCCTCAAGCTCCGCAGCACGAAGGCTGATTGCTGCCGTCTCTGTGGGTGGCCTGATCCTGCCCGTCTCCTGGCCGAATGGCCTCAAGCTCCGCAGCTCGAAGGCTGCTGCTGTTGCTTCACACAGGTAGGAAAATTCAATGTATTTTTTATTTGCTTTATTTATAATTTTTTTTATTCAGGATGGCTCTTTATTTGTATAAGTGAAACTGTTGAATGCTTGTAAAATGTAATTACTTCCACCACCACCCCCCCACCTTCCCTATGCCTGATTTGTAAGTGTAGGCAAGGTTTTTCTGAGCGTACAAAAATCTACACTTACTCCATTCTAAGTTAGTTTGGAGTAAATTTTTACTGCCTAAACTTGCAAAACAGGTGTAAGTGGCCAAACACGTCCCCTTTTGAAAAAAAATCTCTTCTAAAATGAAACTGTTCTGACTCACTAGAACTGGAGCAAACTAAATGCCGAGAATTGCAATTTCTAAGATACTCCATTCTAAACTAGTTGCTAAACTAGTTGCTCAAAAAAAATAGGAGCAACTCAGGTCGAAACTTGACCCCAATAAATTAGAAGTTAGTTGCAACACAGTGGCCAGTCACCAAACAAACTGATATTAATTTCAGGTAGGCAAGCAATTTTGGCTACTTTGGTCTCCCCTTCAGGCTCGTAAAACTTCCCCAAGCAACAGCAACACAAATACACTGCACAATATTTAATGCTCATTATTGTCTGTTTTGTCCTTAGTTTCAATATATATTTTTTCTCTTAAAACCCAGATTGGAAGAGAGAGAACTGGATTTTGAGCACTCCAAACTGCACACAGCACCCCCAAATGTTTTGTACAAATTCATTTTTACTTCTTTACTTTTGTACTCTATACCCCCAGTTACTAAACCCAAAATTCTATTGTCCTTTACCTACTTTCACTCACACTTCAAAATAGTTCTGCCTCTATTTATCCATATCTTTCAGAAACTCATTCTATTTATACTCCCATTTCTTCTTATTTTCTCCCAAAATGTATTAACTCACACATCCATATTAAATTGCATCTGCCTGCCTATTTTGCCAATTGTCTATGCCTTACTAAAGTCTTTTACAGTCTCCTCACTGCTGCCAAACCACCCACTTTTTTATTACAGTCCTCACCACTTATAGCACAAATGCACTGGTCGAAATAACGTAACGGCTGAGATCCTGGAGGACCCAGGCAACAATGCACAGGACCATGCTAGCTTCACTATCTTCAACAGCTTTTCAGATTTAAAATCTACTCTTTGAAATAATCTACAAAGCACATTTGGTAATGCAGACATGCAGTACCTAATCTCTTGCATCATTTAATCTAAAATCCAATACACTAAACCTCCTGGTCAATATCTGAGTTACTTTCCATTGGTTTACATTGATCTGTATAACTTGCACTACTTCACAACATAAATAGAAAATAGAATCCTGACAAGTGCCATTATTTGCAAGTGCATTTTATCATAATTTTATGATTTTTTCCCCCCAAAAATCATATATACATTTTTTATTTATGCATGCTCATTTGTAACTTAATCGTTCCGGATCCTGGCAAAACAAGGCAGTTTATTAACAAGTAATTATGCAGTGTGCTATGCAATTCTAAAGGGAGCCTTAATTTATATGGGAAAAGCTACTCATTTGAATGCAGGCAAATAGCAAAACTACTGTACCTTGAAAAAAAACTTAGAATAATTCAACTTCTGATGTTCAGTATTTGAATTTCAGAAGCAAATAGAATGAAATGTACTTA
Source organism: Pristiophorus japonicus (assembly GCF_044704955.1). Lineage (NCBI taxonomy): Eukaryota > Metazoa > Chordata > Chondrichthyes > Pristiophoridae > Pristiophorus > Pristiophorus japonicus. The sequence continues at coordinate 130,633,695 of NC_091986.1, read as the reverse complement.
GTGAGTAAACACAACTGCTTCTGCCCGAAATAAATGGAACACTTAAGGCGCTATAGTCAGCAGCTTTGAAATTAACGTTAATGCAAATAGTTAATGGTCATTACCTTTTGGCCAATATAAGCAACCACGCATTTTAAATGTAGACGTTTTAAGTGGTGGGAACTGTAACAACAAATTTCAAGATTGGGTTCCAAGTCCAAAATATATATACTTTATACCAAAGATTCAGATTCACCAGAACGTTACGAGGGCCCCAAGGGTTAAATTATGAGGAGAGATTACATACGCGAGGCTTATATTCCATGGAATATAGACGGTTATGTGATGATTTGGTTGAGGTGTTTTGGATTTTGAAAGGAATTAATAGGGTAGAGTGTGTGAAACCTGTTCCACTGGTGGTAGAGTCCAGGACAAGGGGACATAACCTTAAAATTAGAGCCAGGCCATTCAGGAGAGAAGTCAAGAAACACTTCTTCACACAAACAGTGGTAGAAGTGTTGAATTCTCTCTCACAAAAAGCAGTAACTGCTAGCTTAATTAATACATTTAAATCCAAGATTGATAGGTTTTTGCAAGCCAAAGCTATTAAGGGATATGGAGGCAAGGCAGGTGAATGGAATTTGGATGCAGATCAGCCATGATCTCATTGACTGGCGGAACAGGTTTGAGGGGCTGAATGGCCTCCTCCCGTTCCTAGCTTCCTAAGAGTGGTCTAAGTATTGACCCTTGGATACATTTTGTCCAGTTCTTCTCCTGTCTGGTTAACACCCAATTATACTAACTCTTTCTGGCCCTTCAACAAACTTTCTATCCATGCTGCTACAATTCCTCTTAAACTACATGACTGAATTTTTCTAATAAGTCTCTTGAAACCCCTTACGAAATACCTTCTGAAAATCTATATGCACTACTTCTACTACATTCTTTTTATCTATTCAGTCAATGCCTCACAAAAACTTTTCAATTCATTAAACACAACTTGTCTTGAACACATCTATGCTGGCTACCCTTGATTAACTCATACATTGTTAAATGTCTACCAATTTTATATTGAATTATGAATTCAAAGGGGAAGAAATTGGCCAGCCTTATGTCCATTTTTTCGGCGGTATTTCGCCTTTTTTGCCAGTAAAAGGTACTCACCTAAATTGGCCAGTTAACAAATGACGGTTTTGAAATATCGCCGAAAAGTGGATTGATGACGTGCAACGCCCAAAAAAAAAAATAGCACTGCTTAAAATTGGCCCTTCGGCACGCCTGTATTCAGGGTGAAAAAAACACCCAAGAAAAGCCTGCGTTGAAGCCCCAGAAACAGTGGTAGGTATGAAGACCTACAAAAACAGTAAGCTAAATGTTGTTATTTTTAAATTCTTTTTCAGCGATTCATTAGTTAAGTGTATCGTGAATGTTTTCTGATTGTTTATTTTTTGATTTTTGCAATTTTGCAGGGCCTGTATTTTTGGCGGTGATAGGCCTTGGGCTAAAGTTGGCAAGACTGTGGTTTCAAGTGCGAATCCTCGTGCAATACCGATTTTTACCGTCAGGCTTATTTATTTTGCCAATTTTACCCCCTTAAAAAATGGCGACTTTTTTTAGTGTTTTTTTTTCTGTAAAAGGACAGGAAAAAAAACGAGTCAAAAACTGAATTTCTAGCCCTCAGAGTTTGGCCACAACTGACTTTAGACTAACTGGTATATTTGCTGGTTCCAAATTCAGTTAAGAATAGCTCTCTTTGTTGTTTACAACCTTCATTGTATTACAACAATCTGAAATATAACAACCTGAAGAAATCTAAGCCATTAATTTTAGCAAGTTTAGCTGAGATAAGTGAAATTTATCTGAGGAATATTGAGAAATGCTCAAGAGTAGCAGCCAGACCAGCCACCTAGAAAATGTCAACATTTTCTATTTATAAACCACTTCCTTTTTTTTCCCAAATTAATAAAAATTGCCAGTAGCATGTTGGGGGGGGGGGGTTAAAGATTTTTTTAAATATTGGACATTGTGTCAATGGGCAGACAATTCAGTGAGAGAAGCCATTTAGGCAATGAATTGCTACATCTTGTATGACAGCAAAATAGGAAGGAGCAAGAACTCTTCTCAGGATGCAGCATTGGAGGCCTTCCCACATTACCAGCGACTGCACTCCAAAAGTAATTCATTATTGTAGTCGTGAAAGGCACTATCTAAATGCTAGTCTTTCTTTCTTGATCCATTACATCCTCACTTGAAGGGTGGCATTGTTGGGAGATGAGGGACAGTCACAATGCGTCAGAAATGTGTGTAATGCCTTGGCAGAGGTGGCAGAGCGCATGAATGGCATTTTGTACATGCAATGGGAGGATGAAATGTTATGGTCTGTAATTTACGGTCAGCGGCGATGCAAAGGCATTCGCTGCTGGCTCCAAAGTAAGCTCCCCACAAAGATTGTGCGATCTCTGTGGCAAGAAGTTCGGCTTTTCCAAAGTTCAGTTTAAAATCAGTGCAAGTTCATGGGGAATCCCTAACGTGAGCTGCTGTGATGTCAACAAGCTGTCAATCAAAATAAAGAATTCTCACAGACCGGGAACTAGGAAATGAAAAAGCTCTTTTGATTCTAACTTTTCAAAAATGTGAGAGAACAAAACAAAGATTGGGCTCTCACTTGGGGAAAAGGTAAACATGAAATAAAGATGAATAAGCTTTAAAAAAATTAAAAACCAAGTTTCTTAAAAATTTAAATTTTTTATTAAAAAGGATAAATTCGACACTCCATTCAGGAATCAATACGGTGTTAAAACCTCAGTTACACCTAAATCAAAAGGGTCAATGGGGTATTTAACAGCAATATTACTGCGGAAGAACCAAAGTTTTTGTCAGTTTCCCTGATTGCCGGCTTTGGGGGGGGTGTGGGGGTGCACAGCGTGGCCTGTGGCAGGGCAGTGAATGACTGACTGCAACGTCAGGAATTCCGCTTCAGGACACGTACGCACCACATCCTGAAGCTGTGGTCAGTTTCAAAAGGGTAACAACATTGTTCGCTATTACCCACTGCAAATTCCAGTCCTATGGATTCAGAAAGACTGCCAAGGTAAATATAGTATGAGTAAAACCAACAGTGCATTCTCTCCTTGGTGCTGTATCTTATAAATTCATACAAATATATACCTACTTCACAAATGCACATGGTTCAGAGTACACTTAATTGGTGGCAGAATAATCCACTTCGAATGCCACACATAAATCTTGCAAGCTCGGACCACTCTGTGCTGCATATTGATGGATTCATACAAGATGGTTGCTGAACTGTGTAAATAGGTGACATTCTGCTCTTTCCAATTCCAGCACAAAATCCTTTTCTGTCTGCTTACTGAAGAAAGCTACAGACAAAAGGCTAGAACAAATTTGGACTAAATGAGAACTTAGCCAGGCTGAGGGAGAGGGAGAGGGAGGGTTGGTTGGGGGGGGGGGGGGAAAAGAGAGCGGGGACAACGGGGTTGGATGCTTCCTACAAGCTCATAGCTACCATCTTTGCTTTTTATTCCTTTTCCCCTACTTACTTAAGTAAGGGTACTAAAGGACTCATGAAAGGTGGCATTGAAAAATGAGGAACTCCTTTCCTGTTGTTCTTCCAATGGGGCAGATTGGAACCTTCGGCACACTGGTAAAGTAAAACAGTGAAAGCAGGGCTTGCAGCTTGCATGTAACCACTTAAATCTAGTTCTCTGGCATCCAGCATTAATATAAAAGTGTCTTCATAAACACTGAAACCCTGTTATTCTTTCATATTTATATTGCGATTTAAGATTGTGATTTGTAGTACATGAACATAAATAGGAGCAGGAGTTGGCCACCTGACCCCTTGAGCCTGCTCCGCCATTTAATATCATGGCTGATCTGATCATGGACTCAGCTCCACTTCCCTGTCCATTCCCCTCCCTTATTGCTCAAAAATCTGTCTATCTCCGTTTTAAATATATTCAATGACCTAGCCTCCACAGCTCTCTGAGGCAGAGAATTCTACAGATTTACAACCCTCAGAGAAGAAATTCCTCCTCATCTCAGTTTTAAATGGACGGCCCCTTATTGGGAGACTATGTCCCCGAGTTTTAGTTTCCCCTATGAGTGGAAATATCCTCTTTGTATCCACCTTGTCGAGCTCCCTCATTATCTTATATGTTTCAGTAAGATCACCTCTCATCCTTCTGAACTCCAATGTGTACAGGCTCAACCTATCTTCAGAAGTCAACCCTCTCATCTCCAAAATCAACCTAGTGAACCTTCTCTAAACAACCTCCAATGCAAGTATATCCTTCCTTAAATACGAAGACCAAAACTGCACGCAGTAGTCTAGGTATGGCCTCACCAATACCCTGTACAGTTGTAGCAGGACTTCTCTGCTTTTATACTCTATCCCCCTTGCAATAAAGGCCAACTTTCCATTTGCCTTCTTGATTACTTGTTGTACCTTCATACTAACTTTTTGTGTTTCATGCACAAGGATTCCCTGTTATATATGCAGACAATAGATATACTCTCTGTGTAGTCACTGTATAGTTGCAGAAGATGGAGACTTGTTTACCTGATGTACTATCAATAAAGTTTACACTGTGTATATACATGCTGGCACCACTAGAGGGTGCAACTGGTGGAGACCAGGGTTACCTGCCTTGGTGGCAGGGCTGGAAAAAGGGGAGCCACCATGTGGCTGCCTCACTCTGGAGTTTTGGAATAAAGGACCAATGTCGCGACAGTTTGAGTACAACACATTGCCTCGTGGAGTCATTCATAAGAGCATTACAGACATAACACCCCCAGGTCCCTCTGTACTGCAGATCTTGGCAATTTTTCTCCATTTAAATTATAATTTGCTTTTCTATTTTTTCTGCCAAAGTGGATAACCTCACATTTTCCCACATGATATGCCATCTGCCAAATTTTTGCCCACTCACCTAGCCTGTCTATATCCCTTTGCAGATTTTGTGCGTCCTCCTCACAAGTTGCTTTCCCACCAATCTTTGTATCATCAGCAAACTTGGCTACATTACACTCGGTCCCTTCATCCAAGTTATTAGATTATAAATAGTTGAGGGCCCAGCACTGATCCCTGCGGCACCCCACTAGTCGAGAGTTGGGATAAATGGGTCCTTTTCGGGTTGGAAATCGGTGGTTAGTGGTGTGCCACAGGGATCGGTGCTGGGACCACAACTGTTTACAATATACATAGATGACCTGGAAGAGGGGACAGAGTGTAGTGTAACAAAATTTGCAGATGACACAAAGATTAGTGGGAAAGTGGGTTGTGTAGAGGACAGAGAGGCTGCAAAGAGATTTGGATAGGTTAAGCGAATGGGCTAAGGTTTGGCAGATGGAATACAATGTCGGAAAATGTGAGGTCATCCACCTTGAAAAAAAAAACAGTAAAGGGGAATATTATTTGAATGGGTAGAAATTACAACATGCTGCGGTGCAGAGGGACCTGGGGGTCCTTGTGCATGAATCTCAAAAAGTTAGTTTGCAGGTGCAGCAGGTAATCAGGAAGGCGAATGGAATGTTGGCTTCATTGCAAGAGGGATGGAGTACAAAAGCAGGGAGGTCCTGCTGCAACTGTACAGGGTATTGGTGAGGCCACACCTGGAGTACTGCGTGCAGTTTTGGTCACCTTACTTAAGGAAGGATATACTAGCTTTGGAGGGGATACAGAGACGATTCACTCGACTGATTCCGGTGATGAGGGGGTTACCTTATGATAATAGATTGAGTAGACTGGGTCTTTACTCGTTGGAGTTCAGAAGGATGAGGGGTGATCTTATAGAAACATTTAAAATAATGAAAGAGATAGACAAGATAGAGAGGCAGAGAGGTTGTTTCCACTGGTCGGGGAGACTAGAACTAGGGGGCACAGCCTCAAAATACGGGGAGCCAATTTAAAACCGAGTTGAGAAGGAATTTCTTCTCCTAGAGGGTTGTGAATTTATGGAATTCTCTGCCCAAGGAAGCAGTTGAGGCTAGCTCATTGAATGTATTCAAGTCACAAAGAGATAGATTTTTAACTAATAAGGGAATTAAGGGTTACGGGGAGCGGGCGGGTAAGTGGAGCTGAGTCCACGGCCAGATCAGCCATGATCTTTTTGAATGGCGGAGCAGGCTCGAGGGGCTAGATGGCCTGCTCCTGTTCCTAATTCTTATGTTCTTATGTCTGCCAACCTGAAAATGATCCATTTATCCCGAATCTCTGCTTTCTGTTAGTTAGCCAATCCTCTATCCATGCTAATATATTACCCCCAACCCTGTGAACTTTTACCTTGTGCAGTAACCTCTTATGTGGCACCTTATCGAATGCCTTCTGGAAGTCCAAATACACCACATCCAATGGTTCTCCCTTATCCACCCTGCTCGTTACATGCTCAAAGAACTCCAGCAAATTTGTCAAACATGATTTCCCTTTCATAAAACCATGCTGACTCTGCTTGATTGAATTAAGCTTTTCTAAATTTCCCGCTACAGATTCCTTAATAATGCATTCTAACATTTTCCCAATGACAGACGTTAGGCTAAATGGTCTATCGTTTCCTGCTTTTTGTCTGCCTCCTTTTTTAAATAAGGGCGTTACATTTGCGGTTTTCCAATCCGCTGGGACCGCTTCAGAATCCAGGGAATTTTGGTAGATTACAACCAATCCATCCACCATCTCATCAGCCACTTCTTTTAAGACCCTAGGATGTAAGCCATCAGGTCCAGAGGACTTGTCCATCTTTAGTCCCATTATTTTACCAAGTATTACTTCATTAGTGATAGTGATTATATTAAGTTCCTCCCTCCCTATAGCCCCTTGATTATCCACCATTGGGATGTTTTTAGTGTCTTCTACCATGAAGACCGATACAAAATATTTGTTCAACATCTCTGCCATTTCCCTCTTCTCCATTATTAATTCCCCAGTCTCATCCTCTAAAGGACCAACATTTAGCCACTCTTTTCCTTTTTATGGGCTAGAGTTTCCCTCACCTGTTTTTCTGGCGCCCTCACTCATGCGCCAAAAAAAGACGTTGGTATTCTGGCCACTCCCCAGCCTCTCTTCGGTCGTGGCGCAGTATGGCCCAATGGATTTGGGGCGGAGCCAGGTCCCGGCACTGAAAACAGTGCCGGGACCTCTGCACATGCACACTAGAGTCTGCGCGCATGTGCAGTAGCTCCTAGCAGGCTGAATCTGCGAGTACGCACTGCAGGCTGTGTGGGAGGGGCCCGAAGAACACCGTCCCTAGCCCTTGCCGAATGGACTCCCTCATCGGTGGCTCGCTGTGTTCCTTAAGGTAGGACTTTTATTTTTTATTTGTTATTTACTGATTGATTTTGGTGCTTTAGGTGCAGGCTTCCTTCTTTTTTTTTTAAATGTGTTATTTATTGATTGCTTATAACTTTGTTCTTGGTGCTTTAGGTGCAGGGCTCCTTCTATTTTGTGTGCTAATTAATTGCTTATTACTTTTTGTGCTTTGTTTGTAGCTTGGTGATGCTTTAAATGTAGTTACTTGTGCGGAGAGAAGTGGCAACATACGCAGACCTAAGTTAGTTTGGAGCAACTATTTGCTGGCCAAACGCCTAAAACAGGGCAAGTGGCTGGGAACGCCATCTTTTGAAACAACTAAAAAAAAACTAACTCACTCTCACTTACACTGGTACAAATTAAATGATCAGAATTGCAACTAAAAAGATGGTCCAGAAAAATCAAGTTGCTCCAAAAGAAAAAAGGAGCAACTCCTGGGGAAACTTGGGCCCTATGTAGCTGTAGAAACTCTTACTATCTGTTTTTATATTTTGTGCTAGTTTCCTCTCTATCATTTTTTTTAGTCGTTCTTTTGCTGGCTTTTAAAAGTTTCCCAATCCTCTGGCCTCCCACTAGTCTTGGCCACATTGTATGTCTTGTTTTCAATTTGATACCATCCTTTATTTCCTTAGTTAGCCACGGATGGTTATCCCTTTTCTTAGTCTTTCCTTCTCATTGGGATATATTTTTGTTGTGAGTTATGAAATACCTCGTTAAATATCTGCCACTGCTCATCAACCGTCCCACACTTTTGCTCTATTTTCCCAGTCCACTTTAGCCAACTCTGCCTTCATATCTTTGTAGTCTCCTTTATTTAAGCTTAGGACACTGGTTTGAGATCCAACTTTCTCACCCTCCAACTGAATTTGAAATTCATCCATGTTATGGTCACTCATTCCTAGAGGATCCTTTACCAGATCATTTATTAATCCTGTCTCATTACACAGTACCAGATCTAAGATAGCCTGCTCCACGGTTGGCTCATCAATGCACTGTTCAAGGATACATTCTATGAACTCTTCCACAATTTTCAGTAATTTCTCTATGAAGGGGATATTCGCAGCTAAATTGGGTAGAGTGCAAGGGTGATGGATTTTTCACTGATTAGTGAGGTTTCTGTGTGTTTGGGAGATAAGGTTTTCCTTCGTTGCAAGAATACCCTCGGAGCAGGGTGAGACACTATGGGCCCACGTTTCGGCTAGAGTTGCTCCTATTTTTTTTGGAGCAACTAGTTTATTATGGAGTATCTTAGAAATCGCAATTCTCGGCATTTAGTTTTTACCAGTTCTAGTTAGTTAGAATAGTTTTATTTTAGTACAGTTTTTTTCCCAAAAGGGGGCGTTACCAGCCACTTACACCTGTTTTGCAAGTTTAGGCAGTGAAAAGTTACTCCAAACTAACTTAGAATGGAGTAAGTGTCGATTTTTGTACTCTCAGAAAAACCTTGCCTACACTTTATAAATTAAGCGCAAATAGCGAGAGGTGGTTACTGTCGTCAAGTCGTTCTGTATTGTTGGTTGCCTTTGCCTGTTCCAGTAGTTTCTCTTTCTCTACATCTCAGACACTTTTCTCATTGATAAAACACCACAATGTACTTAATTCTTACTTTTTTTTAAATCAAGGGTACACAATGAGCACATGCAAGAGGTGGGTACAAGAGCTGCTGAAATTTGCACAGGTTGAAGACGTTGGGGAGAGCTAGAGATTGGGGTGGGAAGCCTGAAAGATCATGCAGAGATACTGAGGGCACATATGGATAGATGCCTCACAATTATCAAGAGACAAGTTGCAGCTGAATAATCAAATCAGCGATTGGAGCAGAAGCAAGCTGGAGCTCCCAAAGAAACAAGAGATCTATGGATGTGAAGTTAATGAGTTATTACAAGATAAGTCGATGAGTTTATTGCAAAGTATTGCTGATTTTTTGAGTGCGTTTGCTATGCTACATTTTTTAATAGTGCAGTGAGTAGAGAACAACCATGGCTCCTCAAAGGGCTTAGGGTGAAAACAAAAATCAGTGATTTGATAGTTACTGGTTGCTTTGTGATTTTTTTTTAAATGGTTATCTTCTGAGATATTAAAATATTAAGACTTTTTTCCTCCAATTGGTTTCAAGCCTCCCTTGTATTAAAACCCACAAGACATGTCACACACTTTGAAATGCTCTGCAGACATACGCCAGATACAAAATTGACTTATATAGGTATGCTCAAATATTTTCTAACAAAAATATTTTAATCTTGCTTAACATTGCAAGTGGCATTGCCAACCTCCAATCAAACAATTGCATCAACCTAAACTCTTCAAGATACCTGGAGAGCAAACATACACAAATATAAATAGGAAATTGCATCAAAAGAAAAAAATATTTGGGGTTGTATATACCCTGCAAATTCAGTGCAAATGTTGTTTACACTTAAATGTGCAGTGCATGCTGGGAGGTCATAAGTAAATTGATCTCCTTCACCCATCTGCCCTCCAGATGAGCTCTTTATTCAGCGAAGCATCCCTAAAAGGATACAGACGCTAGCTCGATCCTCCTAAGCTGCAAAACAGGAAGGAGGCTTGAATGACGACTCCTAGGTGATTCAGACGCAGTGCATTCATTTCATGAAAATCCTAGCTCAATAACTACAAATATAGCTGCTGCTGCAATGAAACCCAACACTAAGAAGCCTTGCTTAGCACCAATTTCTGAATGGAAAATGTCTCTTGATATTCAGGAATTCTTGAAAGGGAGATGGTGCCAAATGTCACATTTACAGTTAGAGAGGGAGTCCAGATTCATCTGAAATCTTGATTCTTTTTTGTTGCTGTAAACTGTCTGCAACAGAAGTCATGCAGATCAAAATTCACCTCTGCAGTTAATCTAACTCTGAGGCTTGCTGAGACAGAAAGGTGCCGATATAATTTGACCTGCAAAATACCCACTGCTTATCACTCCATAGGAACCAATGTCCTAGGGGGAGTGTTTGCTAGTGCTGTTGGGGAGGAGTTAAACTAATATTGCAGGGGGATGGGAACCTATGCAGGGAGACAGAGGGAGACAAAAATGAGGCAAAAGCAAAAGACAGAAAGGAGATGAGGAAAAGTGGAGGGCAGAGAAACCCAAGGCAAAGAACAAAAAGGGCCACTGTACAGCAAAATTCTAGAAGGACAAAGGGTGTTAAAAAAGCAAGCCTGAAGGCTTTGTGTCTTAATGCAAGGAGTATCCGCAATAAAGTGGATGAATTAACTGTGCAAATAGATGTTAACAAATATGATGTGATTGGGATTACAGAGACGTGGCTCCAGGATGATCAGGGCTGGGAACTCAACATCCAGGGGTATTCAACATTCAGGAAGGATAGAATAAAAGGAAAAGGAGGTGGGGTAGCATTGCTGGTTAAAGAGGAGATTAATGCAATAGTTAGGAAAGACATTAGCTTGGATGATGTGGAATCTATATTAATAGAGCTGCAGAACACTAAAGGGCAAAAATCGTTAGTGGGAGTTGTGTACAGACCTCCAAACAGTAGTAGTGATGTTGGGGAGGGCATCAAACAGGAAATTAGGAGTGCATGCAATAAAGGTGCAGCAGTTATAATGGGTGACTTTAATATGCACATAGATTGGGCTAGCCAAACTGGAAGCAATACGGTGGAGGAGGATTTCCTGGAGTGCATAAGGGATGGTTTTCTAGACCAATATGTCGAGGAACCAACTAGGGGGGAGGCCATCTTAGACTGGGTGTTGTGTAATGAGAGAGGATTAATTAGCAATCTCATTGTGCGAGGCCCCTTGGGGAAGAGTGACCATAATATGGTGGAATTCTGCATTAGGATGGAGAATGAAACAGTTAATTCAGAGACCATGGTCCAGAACTTAAAGAAGGGTAACTTTGAAGGTATGAGGCATGAATTGGCTAAGATAGATTGGCTAATGATACTTAAGGGGTTGACTGTGGATGGGCAATGGCAGACATTTAGAGACCGCATGGATGAATTACAACAATTGTACATTCCTGTCTGGCGTAAAAATAAAAAAGGGAAGGTGGCTCAACTGTGGCTATCTAGGGAAATCAGGGATAGTATTAAAGCCAAGGAAATGGCATACACATTGGCCAGAAATAGCAGCGAACCTGGGGACTGGGAGAAATTTAGAACTCAGCAGAGAAGGACAAAGGGTTTGATTAGGGCAGGGAAAATGGAGTACGAGAAGAAGCTTGCAGGGAACATTAAGGCGGATTGCAAAAGTTTCTATAGGTATGTAAAGAGAAAAATGTTAGTAAAGACAAACGTAGGTCCCCTGCAGTCAGAATCAGGGGAAGTCATAACGGGGAACAAAGAAATGGCAGACCAATTGAACAAGTACTTTGGTTCAGTATTCACTAAGGAGGACACAAACAACCTTCCGGATATAAAAGTGGTCAGAGGGTCTATTAAGGAGGAGGAACTGAGGGAAATCTTTATTAGTCGGGAAATTGTGTTGGGGAAATTGATGGGATTGAAGGCCGATAAATCCCCAGGGCCTGATGGACTGCATCCCAGAGTACTTAAGGAGGTGGCCTTGGAAATAGCGGATGCATTGACAGTCATTTTCCAACATTCCATTGACTCTGGATCAGTTCCTATCGAGTGGAGGGTAGCCAATGTAACCCCACTTTTTAAAAAAGGAGGGAGAGAGAAAGCAGGGAATTATAGACCGGTCAGCCTGACCTCAGTAGTGGGTAAAATGATGGAATCAATTATTAAGGATGTCATAGCAGCGCATTTGGAAAATGGTGACATGATAGGTCCAAGTCAGCATGGATTTGTGAAAGGGAGATCATGCTTGACAAATCTTCTGGAATTTTTTGAGGATGTTTCCAATAAAGTGGACAAAGGAGTACCAGTTGATGTGGTATATTTGGACTTTCAGAAAGCTTTCGACAAGGTCCCACACAGGAGATTAATGTGCAAAGTTAAAGCACATGGGATTGGGGGTAGTGTGCTGACGTGGATTGAGAACTGGTTGTCAGACAGGAAGCAAAGAGTAGGAGTAAATGGGTACTTTTCGGAATGGCAGGCAGTGACTAGTGGGGTACCGCAGGGTTCTGTGCTGGGGCCCCAGCTGTTTACATTGTACATTAATGATTTAGACGAGGGGATTAAATGTAGTATCTCCAAATTTGCGGATGACACTAAGTTGGGTGGCAGTGTGAGCTGCGAGGAGGATGCTATGAGGCTACAGAGTGACTTGGATAGGTTAGGTGAGTGGGAAAATGCGTGGCAGATGAAGTATAATGTGGATAAATGTGAGGTTATCCACTTTGGTGGTAAAAACAGAGAGACAGACTATTATCTGAATGGTGACAGATTAGGAAAAGGGAAGGTGCAACGAGACCTGGGTGTCATGGTACATCAGTCATTGAAGGTTGGCATGCAGGTACAGCAGGCGGTTAAGAAAGCAAATGGCATGTTGGCCTTCATAGCAAGGGGATTTGAGTACAGGGGCAGGGAGGTGTTGCTACAGTTGTACAGGGCCTTGGTGAGGCCACACCTGGAGTATTGTGTACAGTTTTGGTCTCCTAACTTGAGGAAGGACATTCTTGCTATTGAGGGAGTGCAGCGAAGATTCACCAGACTGATTCCCGGGATGGTGGGACTGACCTATCAAGAAAGACTGGATCAACTGGGCTTGTATTCACTGGAGTTCAGAAGAATGAGAGGGGACCTCATAGAAACGTTTAAAATTCTGACGGGTTTGGACAGGTTGGATGCAGGAAGAATGTTCCCAATGTTGGGGAAGTCCAGAACCAGGGGTCACAGTCTCAGGATAAGGGGTAAGCCATTTAGGACCGAGATAAGGAGAAACTTCTTCACCCAGAGAGTGGTGAACCTGTGGAATCCTCTACCACAGGAAGTAGTTGAGGCCAATTCACTAAATATATTCAAAAGGGAGTTCGATGAAGTCCTTACTACTCGGGGGATCAAGGGGTATGGCGTGAAAGCAGGAATAGGGTACTGAAGTTTCATGTTCAGCCATGAACTCATTGAATGGCGGTGCAGGCTAGAAGGGCTGAATGGCCTGCTCCTGCACCTATTTTCTATGTTTCTATTATGCAAATATCACTCCATTATTTAAGACACAAGGGAAGGAGAAACCTGAAAACTACAGACCTGTCAGTCAAATGCCAGTTGTGGGGAACTTACTGGAAGCTATTATCAGAGACAGTGAAACTGAGCATTTTGAACAAGTATAAGCTTATCAGAGAGAGTCAGCAAGGATTTGTCACGGGTAGATTATGTTTGACTAATCAAGTTGAAGATTTTGAGGAGGTCACAAACATGGTGGACAAGTAGTGTCTATGGATGTTGACTATATGGACTTCCAGAAGTCATTTGAGTGAGTTCCACACAAGAGATTATGAGCAGTCATAATTAGCTCTCATAAAAATGAGTACATATGGAATTGAAGGCAATCTTGTGACATGGGTTAGTAATTGGTTGGGAGAGTAAGGGTCAAGGAAATGTAGTCCGATTGGTAGACGTGACAAAAGGTGTTCCCCAAGTATCTGTGCTAGGGAGTGAACTTTTCACAATATATAACAATGAATTGGATTAAGGAACAGAGTTTTATATCAAAATCTGCAGATGACACAAAATTAGGAGGCACAGTAAACTGTGTAGATGGGAACAGAACGTTACAAAGGGATGTAGACAGATTAAATAACTGGGCAAAACTATGGCAGATGGACTGCAATGTGGGCAAGTGTGAGGTTATCCACTTTGGACCCAAGAAAGACAAAGCAGAATATTTTCTTAATGATGAGTGATTAGGAACTCTGGAGGAATAAAGGGATTGGGTGCCCAAGTACACAAATTACTAATAGCTAGTGTACAGGTACAAGAAATATTCAAAAATGCCAATGGAATATTATACGAAGGGAACTTTAATATAAAAGGAAGTTATGCTTCAGTTGTACAGAGCCTTGGTCAGACCCTTTCTGCATGCAGTTTTAGGCACTGCAACTCAGGAAGGATATATTGGCCTTGCAGGGAGTACAGCACAGATTTGCCTGAATTATACCAGGCCTAAAAGGTTAAATTATGACCAGAGGTTGCAGAAACTGGGCTTGCATTCCATTGAGTTTAGACGGTTGATGAGTGATCTAATTGAGGTGTTTAAATGATAAAAAATTTTGATGGAGTAGATAACGATAAGCTATTTCCTCTGGTAGAGGAATCCAGAACAAGGGGTCTCAAAGTATGTGCACCAATGAAGTAAATTGTAGACAATTGTGGCTAAATTTCCCTGAAGTACATGTATTGAATAATTGAGGCTTTGTAGATGAATTACAAATTGCAAATTACAGAAATCCTGAAGTTGCAGTAAGTCATTCACTGCTTCGATTGCTGTGTACCCCTCTCCCCCACTCCCCCACCCACCCCAACCATAGCCGGCAATCAGTATAATCAGGGAAATCAGTGAAACTGATGGAAACTTTGGCTTTTCCACAGTAATATCGCTGTTAAATACTCCATTAAAAGTTGGACCCTTTTGGATTAGGTGTAACTGGGGTTTTAACAGCGCATTGACTGCTAAAAAGCCATTATAGCCCTGAAACATTCATTTTAATTTTGTGGAGTGTCAAAATTATCCATTTTAATAAAAATTGCAATCAAGAGACTTGAGAAAAAAGTTTTTTTTATATCGATGTTGTTTATCTTTATTTCAGGTTTACCTTTTCCCCATGCGAGAGCCCCAATCTTCATTTTGCTCTCTAACACTTTTTTAAAAAATTAGAATAAAAGGAGTTTATTCACTTCCTGGTTCCCAGTCCGAGAGAATTTTGCATTGCCATTGGCTGCTTAGACAGCTTATTGACATCACAGCAGCTCGCTTTAGGGATTCACCATTAACTGATCTCAACTGCATGTCAGGAAAGCCGGATTTCTCGCCACAGAGATCACGAGTTCTTTGTGGGAAGCTTACTTCAGGGCCAACAGTGGACGCCTTCGCTTCACAACTGACCGCAAATTAATTATCTGTGCAGCTGTTTTGCTAAATTTCTATTCTGAAGGAAAATAATTTACAGGGCTACGGGGAAAGGGACTAGCTGAGAATCGGCAGGCTCGAAGGGCCGAATGGCCTTCTTCGGTGCTGTAACCATTCTATGGGCTCAAATTTGGCCCGCCCCTTTCTTCAGTGCACTTACCGGAGATGCGGCGCTTTTCTCCATTGGTAAGTGTACGGAAAAAAAATAATAAAAATCGCTCCCCACTTTGGCCGCTGTCCGGCCTCTCCTTGGTCTTCACGCAGCGTGGCCAGTTGGGTTGGGAGCAGAGCCAGCATTCTGCGCTGAAAACAGTGCCGGGATGTCTACACACGCGCAGTGGAGTGTCCGCGCATGTGCAGTAGCTCCTCGCCCCCAGACTCTCTGTGTGCGCGTGCTGCAGCCGGTGTGTGTGTGGGACCCGATGCCCGCCCCTATCCCTGGCCGAGTGGCCTCCCGGTGCGATCGACCTCAGGTTTGAAATTTTATGCACTCTAGCTATTTTTGAACTTTCTTAATGGCTTGTCATTTTCCTGGACTTTTGGATATTTTGAAAAAATTATGTAAATATGTTTTGTCTCTTGTGAATCGTGGTGACCATTTGTCAAGCCTATTCATCTGGTGCTATAGTGAAAGAAGAACATAAGTGACAGAGGAACACAGAGAATATCTTATTTATTGAAGTAGACTTTATTTAGATAATATGGGCTCAATTTTGGCCTAGTATAATCATTGCAAACAAATAGTTGTTTAAATTAGTTGAAAGATTAGGGCAAATTAATTCAACTAGCTTTTACTTATTTTATTTTTGTAGTTTAAGCTTCCATGAATGCTTCTGTTGTATAGTAAATTAACTTTGCGAAATTTGTCATATGATGTCCTGGATAACAGTTTGATCTATTCACATTCTTTAAACAAGTCATTAAGTTCTGCTGGCCCCCGATGTACCGACCTGCGCTGATTTCTTAACTCTCCGCAAGGGTTTTCTGAAGTGGCCACATACGCTGGCCTAAATAGATTTGGAGTAATATTAGCTGGCCAAAGTGGCCGAAATAGCCAAAACTGGCGTAGGTGGCTGGTAACACTCCCTTTTGAGAAAAACTAAACTAAACTAAAAAAATCTTAACTCACTTACACTGACACAAATTGAGTGTGCAAAATGGGGATTTTTAAGCTAGTCCAGAAAAATCAAGTTGCTTTAAAAAAAAAACGGAGCAACTCCTGGCCAATTTTGAGCCCAATGATTCTACCTCTGAATAATTATTTTGTATCAGTCTTTACGGCAGAGGACACTAACAATATTCCAACAGTGGATAGTCAAGGAGCTATACGGGGGTAGGAACTTAACACAATCACTAAGGAGGTGGTACTCAGTAAGATAATGGGACTAAAGGCGGAAAAATCCCCTGGACCTGATGGCTTGCATCCTAGGGTCTTGAGAAGTAGGGGCAGGAATAGTGGATGCATTGGTTGTAATTTACCAAAATTCCCTGGATTCTGGAGAGGTCCCAGCAGATTGGAAAACTGCATTTTAAAAAGGAGGCAGACAAAAAGCAGGAAACTATAGACCAGTTAGCCTAACATCTATGGTTGGGAAGATGTTGGAGTCCATTATTAAAAGAAGCAGTAGCAGGAGATTTGGAAAAGCAAAATTCGGTCAGGCAGAGTCAGCATGGATTTATGAAGGGGAAGTCATGTTTGACAAATTTGCTGGAGTTCTTTGAGGATGTAACGAACAGGGTGGCTAAAGGAGAACCAGTGGATGTGGTGTATTTGGACTTCCAGAAGGCATTTGACAAGGGTGCCACATAAAAGGTTACTGCACAAGATAAAAGTTTACGGGGTTGGGAGTAATATATTAGCATGGATGGAGGATTGGCTAACTAACAGAAAACAGAGAGTAGGGATAAATGGTTCATTCTCGGGTTGGCAATCAGTAACCAGTGGGGTGCCGCAAGGATCAGTGCTGGGACCCCAACTATTTACAATCTATATTAACGATTTGGAGGAAGGGACCGAGTGTAACGTAGTCAAGTTTGCTGACGATACAAAGATGGGAGGAAAAGCAATGTGAGGAGGACACAAAAAATCTGCAAATAAAAGGACATAGACAGGCTAAGTGAGTGGGCAAAAATTTGGCAGAGGGAATATAATGTTGGAAAGTGAGAGGTCATGCACTTTGGCAGAAAAAAAAAATCAAAGAGCAAGTTATTATTTAAATGCAGAAAGATTGCAAAGTGCTGCAGTACAGTGGGACTTGGGGGTACTTGTGCATGAAACACAAAAGGTACAGCAAGTTATCAGGTAGGCCAATGGAATCTTGACCTTTATTGCAAAGGGGATGGATTATAAAAGCAGGGATGTCTTGCTACAGTTGTACAGGGTATTGGTGGTTTCCATATTTACGAAAGGATATACTTGCTTTGGAGGCAGTTCAGAGAAACATAGAAAATAGGTGCAGGAGCAGGCCATTCAGCCCTTCGAACCTGCACCGCCATTCAATATGATCATGGCTGATCATGCAACCTCAGTACCCCACCCCTGCCTTCTCTCCATACCCCTTTAGCCCGAAGGGCCACATCTAACTCCCTTTTGAATTTGTCTAACGAACTGGACTCTACAACTTTCTGTGGCAGAGAATTCCACAGATTCACAACTTTCTGTGTGAAAAAGTTTCTCCTCATCTCGGTCTTATATAGCTTACCATTTATCCTTAGACTGTGTCCCCTGGTTCTGGACTTCCAACACTGGGAACATTCTTCCTTCGCCTAAATCATTAATATATATTGTAAATAGCTAGGGTCCCAGCACTGAACCCTGCGGCACCCCACTAGTTACTGCCTGCCATTCTGAAAACGACCCGTTTATTCCCACTCTCTGCTTCCTGTCTGCCATCCAGTTCTCTAACCACGTCAATATATTACCCCCAATACCATGTGCCTTAATTTTGCATACTAATCTCTTGTGTGAGACCTTGTCAAAAACGTTTTGAAAGTCCAAATACACCACATCCACTGGTTCTCCCTTATCCACTCTACTAGTTAGATCTGCAAGACGCTGGATGGAAAGAAAAAAAGCATATCTAGAATGGCAAAATGACCCTTCCTCAATTTCCAAGAGGGACCGCTACAGACACATGCAGAGCAAAGCACAGAGAGACCTTCGCCAGATGCAAGATAAATGGTGGCAGACGAAAGCAGAGGAAGTGGAACATTATGCTGAAACTCACAATACCAAGATGTTCTTCAGCGCCATCAAGTCAGTCTATGGACTATCAAAACCCAGCACTACTCCACTCCTTTCAGCAGATGGTAGCACTTTGATCAAAGACAGGACTGGCATCAATGAGAGGTGGAGAGAACACTTCAGTAATCTTCTTAATCGACCTTCAACAGTGAATGAAGAAGCACTTGACTCCATACCCCAGCAACCTATCAAAGAAGATCTTGATCTTCCTCCCAATATGGACAAAGTAAAGAAAGCCATCAACCAGATGAGTACTGGAAAGGCTCCAGGAAAGGATGCAATCCCTGCCAAAATCTACAAGGCAGTAGGCCCAGCAACTCTCGAGACCTTTCATGACATAATAACTAGCATCTGGGAGGATGAAGACATGCCACAGGACTTCCGTGACGCTATGATAGTTTCCCTCTACAAGAACAAGGGCAACAAAGCAGACTGTGGCAACTACAAGGGAATATCGCTTCTGTCCATTGCTGGGAAGATCATCGCCCGCATAGTATTGAACCAACTCATAGCTAGTGTCTCAGAAGTAAATCTTCCAGAAACACAATGTGGCTTTCGACCCTGGTCAGAGCACAGCGGACATGATCTTCGCACTCAGGCAAGTGCAGGAGAAGTGCATTGAGCGGAACATGGACCTGTACGCTGTATTTATTGACCTCACCAAGGCCTTTGATACTGTCAACAGAGCAGCGCTGTGGTCAATCTTGACGAAACTTGGGTGACCAAGGAAGTTTGTCCACATCATCGAGTTGTTTCATGACATGACAGGTGAAGTGCTCAGACGGCACAACCATGGCCCCATTTACCATCTCAAATGGAGTGAAACAAGTTTGTGTACTCGCTCCAGTTCTGTTCAACCTATTCTTTACCTGCGTCTTGAACTATGCCATAAAAGACTTGGAGTTTGGGGTCTACCTGAAATATCGATTAGATGGTTCACTGTTCGACCTCCGCCGCCTTGCTGCAAAGACCAAAGTACGGAAACGACTCATCCTAGAGGCACTCTTTGCTGACGACTGCGCCCTTATGGCACACAAGGAGAGTGACCTACAATTCATACTCAGCAAATTTGCTGAGGCAACAGAATAGTTTGGCCTAACCATCAGCCTTAGTAAAACCGAGGTTCTCTATCAGCCTGCCCCGGGCACCACAGCACCTGCTCCCACAGTCTTCGTCAGCAGTATATAACTAAAGTCAGTGGACAGCTTCAAGTACCTTGGCAGCACCATATCAAGTGACGGATCCTTGGACAAAGAGATTGATGCAAGAATCTGTAAAGCCAGCCAGGCACTTGGTCGCTTGCGCACTAAGGTGTTGAGTCACCACCACATCCGACTGCCAACTAAACTGTTGGTGTATAGAGCAGTCGTTCTCTCATCTCTCCTTTATGGATGCGAGACCTGGACACCCTACAGGTGTCACATCAAAAAGTTGGGAGCTTTTCATATGCGCAGTCTCAGATCTATACTCCACATACGCTGGCAAGACCGGGTGTCAAACTTTGAGGTTCTGGAGAGAGCACAATCAACTAGCATCGAGGTGATGATCATGAGAGCCCAGTTCTGGTGGGCTGGATATGTCATCCACATGGATGAGTCAAGGATCCCTCATCAGCTTCTTCACGGCGAGCTCTGTGAAGGTCGAAGACACCAGGGGCGCCCCCGCAAGCGCTACAAAGATTGCATCAAGGCTAACCTCCAGTACTGTGGCATCCGAGCAAAGGACCTCGAGAGTACAGCAGCTAATAAAATCCAGTGGCGAACCCTCACGAGGACTGCCTGCCAGACCTTCGAAGAAAGCCGATGTCAACGCCTGCGGGACACTAGAGATAGACGACATCAGGTGGCAGTACTGTCAGCATCAGGAACATCGAACTTCCCTTGTCCGATGTGCAAGAGATTATGTGCATCCAGAATTGGCCTATACAGCCACTTGAAGACACATGCCATTGATGATTAGCACATCAACGTCTTTGTTGGATACGACAGACTACCATGAGTTACATCCTCAAAAAATTCTAGAAGATTTGTCAAGCATGATTTCCCTTTCATAAATCCATGCTGACTTGGACCGATCCTATCACTGCTTTCCAAATGCGCTGCTATTACATCTTTAATTATTGATTCCAGCATTTTCCCACCATCGATGTCAGGCTAACCAGTCTATAATTCCCCGTTTTCTCTCTCCCTCCTTTTTTTTTTTAAAAAGTGGGGTTACATTAGCTACCCTCCAATCCATAGGAACTGATCCTGAGTCCATGGAATATTGGAAAATGACCACCAATGCATCAACTATTTCTAGGGCCACTTCCTTAAGTACTCTGGGATGCAGACTATCAGGCCCTGGGGATTTATCGGCCTTCAGTCCCTTCAATTTCCCTAACAACATTTCCTGACTAATAAGGATTTCCCTCAGTTCCCCCTTCTTGCAAGACCCTCGGTCCCCTAGTATTTTCGGGAGGTTATTTGTGTCTTCCTTAGTGAAGACAGAACCAAAGTATTTGTTCAATTGGTCTGCCATTTCCTTGTTCCCCATTATGAATTCACCTGAATGACTGCAAGGGGCCTATGTTTGTCTTTACTAATTATTTTCTCTTCACTTATCTATAGAAGCTTTTGCAGTCAGTTTTTATGTTCCCTGCAAGCTTCCTCTCATACTCTATTTCCCCTTCCTAATTCAACCCTTAATCCTCCTCTGCTGAATTCTAAATTTCTCCCAGTCATAAACATAGAAAATAGGTGCAGGAGTTGGCCATTCGGCCCTTCGAGCCTGCACCGCCATTCAATGAGTTCATGGCTGAACGTGCAACTTCAGTACCCCATTCCTGCTTTCTCACCATACCCCTTGATTCCCCCTAGTAGTAAGGACTTCATCTAACTCCTTTTTGAATATATTTAGTGAATTGGCCTCAGGTTTGCTGCTTTTTTCTGGCCAATTTATATGCCTCTTTCTTGGATTTAACACTTTCCCTAATTTCCCTTGGTAGCCATATGCCACCTTTCCTTTTTTATTTTTACGCCACAAGCAGGTTCACTAGGTTGATTCTGGAGATGAGGGGGTTGACTTATGAGAAAAGTGAAGAGGTTGGGCCTCTATTCATTGGAAGTCAGAAGAATGAGAGGTGAATGAGAGTAAGATTATGAGGGGGCTTGACGGGGTGGATGCAGAGAGGATGTTTCCACTGATAGGGGAGATTAGAACTAGAGGGCATAATTTTAGAATAAGGGGCCACCCATTTAAAACTGAGATGAGGAGAAATTTCTTCTCAGAGGGTTTGTGGATCAGGGTAATTCACTGCCTCAGAGAGCTGTGGAAGCTGGAACATTGAATACATTTTAGATGGAAATAGAGAGTTTCCTAAACGATAAAGGAATATGGGGTTACGAAGAGCGGGCATGTAAGTGGTCCTGAATCCATGATCGGATCAGCCATGACCGTATTAAATGCAGAACAGGCTCGAGGGGCTGGATGGCCTACTCCTGCTCCTATTTCTTATGTTCTTATGTTACTCCAAGGAGTAGGTGACCTCCATATTCCTCCCACTATAATGTACCATCTCACAGTTAGCTATATTGAAATTTGTGCTCCATTTACACGTCCATTTAGAGAGTGTGTATTAGGGTGCAGTTATAATTCACAGAGCAAATGGAAAGCGAGCTAAGTGTGCTGTGGTGCTAGAAAGCCAATGTACATCTGATCTTTGAGACCTGATCAATTTCTCAGTGTGATGACATCATGATGCATCTGGAGCAGAATTACATTTGGAGAGGTCAATTCCATTGCAATCAGGTGGGTTTTAAAATAGGTGGCCAATCAGTTCTGCTGGATTTCTGCCTAGACGATGATGATGAATATTTACCCCTTTGTTTCACACTACCTTCAGCATTGCAGAGAATCTACCTTTGGTGCATAAATGCACCCTTTGAGACCACAAGCAAAAGTAATTTGAGTGTAATTAAAGGCAAATGCACAATCATGAATCCCTCCTTTGAAAAATTCTCAGTTTTTAGAAATAAATTCAATTAACTGTTGCTATATGCATGTTCTGTAATTTTCTGGAAACTGTTCGTACTGTCTCGCAAACAGATACCAGCATTGAACAAAGTTAAGAAGGACTTGGTCCAGGAGTGACAATCATCCCCTATTGATAGAGCTCCCTGTTGAGTCAACGTTTTCACATATTCCAGAAATGCAAATAAGCAAAGCAGTCGATTTAGAAAGAATTGTCTATAAATTCGGAAAGTTGGAACAGTGTTAAACGCAGTAACTTATATAAATGCACACTGATTCTGAATAAATTGTAAAATTAATTACAATTTTGGTTGCTTTATTTGTATTAATATAGCTCTCCCCAAATACATCATGCAATAATAGAGTGATTATAGATAGAATTGTTGAGCCATCAGCAAATAACACCTGCAGAGAGCAAAAATATCCAACTGCAAAGCAAAATTAAATTACTGGCGGACACAAAATATTTAAGTTGAAGCCCGCCAAGGCTTAGATTAGACCAAGGAACAAATGAATGTACAGGGATTGGGGGCAGGGGTAAGGGGAAGAGAGCAAATAATGATTTGCCACAGACTTTATGCAAAAGCTGTGAATGCCAACCACCCAATTGCAGTAAATTGGACTGCCACAATTTCATGAAGTGATTTAACTCAAATTTGTTGGGGAAAGGGAACAAAGGAGGAAATAACATTGAAAAGTTGGCTCATACGCATCTGCCAGACACTTGGCATCTCTAGATTTGGCACATTTGTCTTTGATCCATGAATGTGATGAATAAGTATAGTTGGCTGACTGGTGGACAGACGTGAACGTTCAACAAAGAGAGGATTGAAAGCAGCCACCTAGAGGAAGGCACCCTGGGAAAGAAAATAATCAAAGTACTCCAATAACTTCTGCTAACACCATCACCCTTAAAGCCCGTCAAAAATTGCAGGTGTGTTTTTTTTTAAAAAAGAGAGGTGGTCTTTCATAGCTTTGTGTTATTGTGAGCACTCCGTTTGGCTCTTGAATCCCAATTTGGTTTTTGCTCTGCCATTTACTGGGCCAGATTTTTTCGATTCCCTTTGCTTTTTCTTTGTCTTTACAGAGCCTGCAGCAGTCCACTCTCCAGCTTATCTACAGCCACCCTCCTCCCTAACAAACTGCTGCAATGAGCTCTGCAGCTTCCACTGCCCTGCTAATCATAGTGGCTGCAGAGTGCCCCAAGGAAATATATATTTTTTTTAAAAGTAATGCCCAGAGGCTGTATCGCTAATGTCTCCAATATCCCATCATCTTCCTCCTGCCATCGAACCCCCCCCCCCCCCCCCACCACCAATATAAGGCAGCGTTATCACTGTGGACAAGGGGTGGAAGGAAACGGGATGAAAACAAACAGTAAATAGGAGAGCTATCAGGAGAAAGGGGAAGAGAGCATAAACACAAAGAAAAAAAGATGCAGCGAGAGCAATTGTGAGAGAGAGGAAAAACCGAGAAAGAAGAGACAGCAGAGTACAATTAAATATTAAAAATCTCAGCAATGGAATAAAGGATTACTGCATCAAAAAGAAAAAAATATACAGCAGAATGAGATAGGAAAAGAATAGCAGCAGAGAAAAAAAGGGAAGGGAGCTAAAATAGAGCCAAGGAGAGAAAACTAGAAAATGGAAGCAAGAAAACAAAAGGTATTAGACAGGTTACCATGGAAATCATAACCTAGCCAGTTGCCTAACCAGAGAGTACCAGATCCAACCGTTAATCCATACTAGGACATTCCACTATGGAATTGTTTAAAAAAAAACTTGAATTATATAATGCCATTTCATGTCCTCAGCAACTTTTGAACTATAGTCAGTTTTACAGAAGTAAGATCTCACAGACAGCAATTAAATAAATAGTGATGATGGCCGAGGGATAAATGTTAGCTAAGAGATGGAGAACTCACCTACTCTACTTTAAAATAGTGCCTGGGTATCTTTTACTTGAACAGGCAGACAGATCCTTAATTTAATGTTTCATCAGAAAGGCCACTCAGCACTCACCTCATAAGTGTTAACCTAGAATTACATATTCATGCTTTGGAGTGGGATGTGAACCCACTACCTTCTGGTTCAGAGGTGAGCGCACTAGTCTAGTCACTGTACTTAAAGGAGGTAGCTTTCTCTCTCTAATTCTGGCTTCCTTACCAAATCTGGGTATGTGTGTGCTGGACAGGAAGCTCAAAGACTGAACTCTACCTATCCCTTTTCTTGTTCCATGTCCTTGTTCTAGAACACATAATCCAGGCTAACACTCCCATGCAGTACTGAGGGAATATTGCACTGTCGGAAATGCCGTCGTTCGGATGAGACATTCAGCCAAGGCCCCGTTCACTCTCAGGTGGATGCAAAAGTTCCCATGGCACTATTTTGAAGAGGAGCAGGGGAGTTCTCCCCAATGTTCTAAACAATATTTAATCCCTTAATCAACATCAGTAGAACAGATTATCTTGTAATTATCAAATTGCAGTTTGCGGG
Organism: Pristiophorus japonicus; assembly: GCF_044704955.1. NCBI lineage: Eukaryota > Metazoa > Chordata > Chondrichthyes > Pristiophoridae > Pristiophorus > Pristiophorus japonicus. The sequence goes on along the minus strand of NC_091986.1, from coordinate 130,608,623 downwards.
AGCTTGCTGTGCATAGATTGGTTGCTACATTTCAACAGTGATGACACTTCAAAAGTAGATGATTGGCTATAAAGCATTTTAAGACATCCTGAGATTGCGAAAGACGCTCTATTAATATAAGTCTTTTGTTTGTTTATCCTGTCCATCATGAAGACCAACTATATCTGACATCACCTGCCTCCACCCAAATCTTAGCCATTTACTGCTGAAACCTCATCCATGCCTCTGTCAGCTCCAGACTCGACTCTTCCAATGTTCTCCTGGCTGCCCTTCCTTCCACAAACTTCAGAGCATCCAAAACTCTGCTGTCCATATCATATACTGCCCATAAACATAGCCTGCTCATCAATCACCCTTGTGCTCACTGACCTACATTGGCTCCCAGTCCCCAATGCCTCTATTCTAGTGTTCAAATCAGACCTTGCCCCCTCCATACCACTGTAAACTTCTCCAACCCTGTGAGAACTCTGGCCTCTTGTGCATCTCCCACACCCTTAGCCCTACCATTGGTGGCCATTCCTTCAACTGAAATTCAATCACTAAACCTCTCTACCTCTTCCTCCTCCTTTATGACTTTCCTTGAAACTCACTTATTTGACAAAGATTTTAATCACCCATTTTAATGTCCCTTTTTTGGCTCAACATCCATTTTTGTCTGTGATGGGACTTGAGACATTTTTCTACATTAAAGGTGCTTTATAAACTCAAGTTGTTTTTGGCAACTCTAGTTTTAAACACAACTACTCCAAGTATGTAGGGTATGTCCCACACATAAAAACTTGAATCCTGCTCTTTTGAATGGTTGGGGCAGGCTTTAGATACCTCGGTGTACATCTCACACCAAAAGCCACCATCCAGCACCTACTTCCCCCACCCCACTCAAGCTGTGCAGGAAGCCAAAAGGCTGAACTTTTAAAACCCACCCCCAGATCTCTATGCTTGGGGATTTTCAGTAGCTGCTGCAACACAAGATCCAGAAATATCAAATCTCCCAACAGTTGTTTGCTGGAGGGACTGCGACCAGCAAGGCTAACTCGTACAAATATTCTGGCCATGTTTGCACATTTAGCTATTCGAGGTAGCATGAGATAACTAGCACAGTACCATGATTGCTCTTATAGCCGCAAGGGTGAGCTCAGTGGTTACTGGGTCTGGTAATAGGTTAAAAAAAAAAGTCTCCCAAAACAAGCAGGCTCGCACTAGTACTCGCTGCAAGAAAGTGCATTCTCTCTGGTGAAGCACAGCCTCTCCCCACACTAACTACCAATAGCAACTCGTGGCTGAAGCACAAGTGGAGCAAATGCCAACAAGAACATGTAATATTCAGCCTCCACCGGAAATGGGGAAATACAAGCAGTCTGGGGCACATTCTTGAAACCTATTCAAAACAAAATTGACAATACTGACCCATCCAAGCATAGCAATTCCCCCCCACCCCCAACCACTGCTGGCCTTGAAGGGCAAAACCCTCAATTGAAATGAAGAGTATTTAGGGGCTCATCCTGCCATTCCCAGTCCTAACTAACCAACAGAAACCACAGCTAAACAAGCTGCTTCAACTGCCAAGCCTGCTTTGTTCCCATTACAAGCACAGCCATGCCAAGAAAACTGAATGTATCAATGAACCCCTCCTGCAAAGCTTCATAAAAGTCTGTATGTAAATGTACACCCACATGTACAATGCCTTGAAAAAACACTCCTGTGAATCTACTTGTTTGAGATTCCAGAGACAAAGAACAAGCTCAATCTGAAAGGAGAGAAAAAATTGGCACAACTGAAAGAACCCCCGGCTGAAAAGAAAAACAGAACTTGGGATATAGGGGAGCTGACAATAATGCATAAAGAAACATCTCAAACTAAGTCCAAGCTAGCTGGTAAGCAGAAAAAGAGCTGTTTTTGACACCTGAGCACTTGTCTATTATAATTGCTACCTTATGTGTATTAACTTCAAGTGCATAACACTTTCAACAGTTCAATGTAGTGAAAGAAACCTCAGGAATCTCAGTCAAAAGCATTTCATTACTAGGATAATTTATTTTTTGTTGAAGAAATAAATTAATAGTTGCAAAGACCAACAATCTTTTGCTTTGTTAAATCCATTCTAGTCAAATTTTAAAACCAGTTACAAGCAGTTATCCTAATTGACTGAACAGACTAGACCTCCCAGCATGCCCTGAGTGCACAACTATTTCCTGACTCTGTATATCAATTTTCATGCTGAATTAATATCCTTTAGAGAAGTATAACATTGTAAAAAAATATGTAATCAGTTAATTGAATTATTCCCTTAGCTGAACAGGCGTTTCCTGAACTGTTCATATAAACTGGGTCTGACTGAACTTTTGTTTAAGCAATGGTTGCCAATAACATCTTTCGTCATGTTGACTTGGAAGCATTACTGATGCCAACAATGAGAGGAAGCTAAATTAATGTAAACAGTTAATAGTGAATCAGCACAGAGTTCATGACTGCATTCTTACTCATGCTAATTCATGTGTCTATCTCCTTTTGTAATTCCTGAAGACAGTAGTTCCTGATCTCATCAAAGCCTACTTTTTAAATGAAGTTAAAGCAAAAAGACAGAAATAGGCAGAACAAAAGAAACAGATGCTAAACATAATACTACATTAAAAAAAACAGGCCTGGACAGAGAGTGATATCTTCAACAATGCGCATTGGCATTTAAATTTAGCAATTTGCACAAACATAACAGAAATACCATCCTTTTATAGGTATGATGTTCTACAATGCTAATAATTACACAAACTTTAGTAGAATCCCTTTAACATGGATGCCCTAGCAAATGAAGCATTTCATCATTGAGCACAAAAGCATCAGTATTGATTAATGAGCATTAAATCAATGCCAGATAAAACCTTGCTCTCAATTAATGTGACCATGTAATGGTCAAATTTATGACAAATGACAATCACTTTTGGGGAAATACGTTTATTGGATAAGTTAAACAACAATATTTTGTGTTTATAACAACTTGTATTTGTATAGTGCCTTTAATGTAGTAAAACATCCCAATACGCTTCACAGAAGTATAAGACGACCAAAATGAGTGATACCGAGCCACACAAGGAGAAATTAGGGCAGGTGATCAAAGGCTTGGTCCAGAGGTAGGTTTTAAGGAGTGTCTTACGGAGGGAAGAGTGGTAGAAAGGTGGAGAGTTTTAGGCTTAGGGCACAGCCTCCAATGGTTGAGGATGCTCAAGAGGGCAGAATTAGAGGAACACAGATATCTCAGAGGGTTGTGGGACTGAAGGACACTACAGAGATAGGGAGGGGCAAGGCCATGGAGGGATTTGAAAACACGGATGAGAATTTTGAAATCGAGGTGTTGATAAACTGGGAGCCAATGTAAGTCAGCGAGCACAGGGGTGATGTATGAGTGGGACTTGGTGCGAGTTTGAAAACTTGGTTGCCCATTTCCTATCACCTCAAGTGTACATAGGGTAGAATGTGGGAGGCCAGCCAGAAGTGCGTTGGAATGGTCAAGTCTAGAGCTCACAAAGCCATGGATGAGGGTTTCAGCAGTGGATGAACTGAGGCAAGGACAGAGTCAGGCGATGTTATGGAGGTGGAAATAGGCAGACTTAGTTATTCCACGGATGTGTGGTCATTTCAAGGTCAAGTAGGAAACCAATGTTGCGAACAGTGGGGTTCAGCCTCAGACAGATCCGAGAAAGCAGGATGGAGTTAATGTCTAGGGAACGGAGTTTGTGGCGGGGACCGAAAACAATGGCTTCAATCTTCCCAATATTTAATTAAGAACATTTCTGCTCATCCAGTACTGGATGTCGGACAAGCAGTCTGACAAATTAGAGACCGTAGAGGGGTCAAGAGAAGTGGTGGCGAGGTAGAGCTCGTGTCGTCAGCGTGCATGTGGAAACTAACGCTTGCTTTCAGATGATGTCGCCAAAGGACAGTATTTGGATGAGAAATAGGAGGGGGCCAAAAGACATCAGAGGCAACGATGCGGGAGCGGGAACAGAAGCCATTGCAGGTGATTCTCAGGCTATGATTCGATAGATAGGAATAGAACCAGGCGAGTGCAGTCCCACCCAGCTGGACGACACTGGAGAGTCGTTACAGAAGTATGGAGTGGTCAACTGTGTCAAAAGCTGCAGACAAGTCAAGAAGGACGAGGAGGAATAATTTCCCTTTGTCGCAGTCACAAAGGATGTCATTTGTGACTTTGATGAGAGCCGTTTCGGTATTGTGGCGGGGGCATAAACCTGATTAGAGGGATTCAAACATGGGAGTTGCGGGAAAGATGGGACAAATTTGGGAGGTGACAACAAGCACTTGGGAGGAAATGGAGGTTGGAGATGGGGCGGTAGTTTGCAAGGACAGAGGAGTCAAGGGTTGTTTTTTTTTGAGGAGAGGAGATGTGAGAGCAAGGGGGACAGTACCAGAGAAGGGAGAACCTTTAACAATGTCTGCTAACACGAGCCAGAAAAGGAAGTTGGGTGGTCAGCAGTTTGGTGGGAATAGGGTCAAGGGAACAGGGTCAAGGGAACAGGAAGTGGGTCTCATGAACAAGATGAGCGCGGAGAGATAATGAGGGGAGATCGGAGAGAAAATGGAGAAATATGTGAGTTCAGGGCTAGGGCGGAGAGGATCTTGAGGAAGTTTGGCCCGGTGGGCTAGAGGCAGCTAAACGGATGGTCTCAATTTTAGAGGCAAAGAAGTCCATGAGCTCCTCACAATTGTTGTCGGAGGTGAGGTAGTGTATTTAGTGTATATAATATTAGATAGTGCATTTAACATAAAAAGCATGCCATAACATTTTACAAACAGTACAAAAAAAGTGGACACCAAGCCATGGTGAGAGAGTTAGGTGAGGGGCCAAAAGTCTGAAACAAAAAATAGTATTTTGAGCAGGTTTTTGAAGGAAGAAATTCTAAAAACTAGGACCAAATGGCTGAAGGCTTTTCCATCAAAGGTAAGGCAGAGGGGCAGGTGCATAGAAGATCAAAGTCAGAGGACCTAGTGATGCAGGAGGGAATTGAAGGCTGCAGAGATAGTGAATGCATTGGATTTGATCTTCCAGAATGCCCTAAATTCTAGTACGGTCCCCATGGATTGGAAGGTGGCAAATGTAACCCTGCTGTTCAAGAAAGGAAGGCGAGAAAACCGAACTATAGGATAGTTAGCCTGACATCAGTATTAGGGAAAATGCTAGAATCTATTATTAAGGACGTGGTAACAGGGCACTTGGAAAATCACTCTGATTAGGCAGAGTCAACACGATTTTATGCAAGGGAACTCGTGTTTGGCAGTTTTTTTGAGGGTGTAAATAGCAGAGTAGATAAGGAGGAACCAGATATTTGGATTTTCAGAAGGCATTTGATAAGCTATTTACAATCTATATCAATGACTTAGATGAGGGGACCGAGTGTAATGTATCTATGTTTTCTGACGAAACGAGCTGGATTGGAAATTAAGCTGCGAGGAGGGCACAAACAGGCTGCAAAGGGATATATGCAGGTTGAGTGATTGGGTAAGAAGGTGGCAGATGAAGTATAATGTGGGGAAGTGTGAAATTATCCACTTTGATAGGAAGAATGGAAAAGCAGAACATTTTTTAAAAAGGTGAAAGACGAGTAAATGTTGGTATGCAGAGGGATTTGGGGATCTTTGTACACTAATCACAGAAAGTTATCATGCAGGTACAGCAGGCAATTGGGATCACAAATGGTGCGTTAGCCTTTATTGTAAGTGAGGGTAAGGAAGTCTTGCTGCAATTATATAGGGTTTTGAGGAGACACGCCTGGAGCACTGTGTACAGTTTTGGAGGGAGGGAGAGGTAAGGGAAGGGAGAAAGGGAGGGGGAATAAAAAAAGGAAGGGAGGGGAAAAAAAGGAAGGAAGGAGAAAGGGAGGGGGGAAAAAAAGGAAGGCGAAAGGGAGGGGAAGGAAGGAAGGAAGGAAGGAGAAAGGGAGGGGAAAAAAAGGAAGGAAGCAGAAAGGGGGGGAAAAAAAGGAAGGAAGAAGAAAGGGGAAAAGGAAGGCAGGAGAAAGAGGAAAAGGAAGGCAGGAGAAAGGGGAAAAGGAAGGGGGACGGGAAGGTGGGGGGGGGGGGAGGACGGATGGCAGAAGAAGAAGGGAAGGAAGGAAAAAGGAAAAAGGCTTGCATTTATATAGCACTTTTCACAACCTCATGACATTCCAAAGCACTTTACAGCCAATTAAGTCCTTTTTTTGAAGGGTAGTCACTTTTAGAGGAAAAGGATGTTAGAGATAGGTTAGTAGTTGGAAAGTACGGATGGGTCAGGGGAGACCTTTTGAGGAGGTAGGTTTTGATGTTCTTGAAAGGGAGAAGAAAATGCCTAACCAAATGGGCCCATGACTAAACACGCTTTTTTAAGAAAAACTGTTCAAATGAATATACCTCTACTTACAAACTCACTAATATCTTCCAACCATTGATGAGATTGAAATTTTCTGCTATACATTAGATACCTTTATGAACAGTTCAAATAAATTTAAGTGAATAATTTAGTGATCAACATTACAATCAAAAAAAAGACTATAGCATGTTGTCACTGGCCATCTTATCTTATCCAATATAGTTTAACACTTATGTTGGCTTATAAAAAAAGAGATTAAATACTAATAAAAAATAAAGTCTAAAGAAATATAAAATGATATAGTAAATATACAGCATTGTATCTTGGATCGAGAATTTTTAAGATTCCAATAATTTTGTGAGTGTCAGTTCAGTGGCAGAGTATGTTGGAGCATCAACACAATACTATGGAATGAACGATTCAAGCTCAAATCCCTTTACCAAATTCCCAATGTGAGGTGTTGTATGGTGGGATGATACCAAGCAGTGGTCAGATACCCTTGTAAGGGGAAGAACCAAGGGTGTCATCACAAAAGTGGTACTCTGTGCTTCCTAGTGGCTAGCTGTACAGTAGCATAGCCCAATGAAAAAGGCATGGCGATGAGGAGGGAGGAAAAGAAGAGGGCAGTGAAAATTTTAATCATTTCTACATCAGCAATACCAACACCGCTGCTTTGAAATCCAAAGAGAATGCAGTTTTTCTACTTCAATATTTATGTAAATGTGTGCCCTAAAACAAAAATGAAAGTATTAACACTGCTGTGTGTATTACTGCATTACTCCTTTGGCACACTTAACTTTCTCTGTATTACATCAACACATGAAGTCTTTATTTGGAGTACACCGACAATACAAGAAGAAAAAATTCGATGCCTTTTAAAACCATCCCTCAGCTCATTTTGCAACAACCTCTCGAACAACCTCCCTGCTGGACATCCGCTCACCTGAACATAGCTACTGCATTCGACCTGTTCAATACTCCCTTCCCACTGCTTCGGATGCCCTTGTGTACTCCATATCCTCCTGTGTCTCTAATCTTCATCGTTCCTTCATTATAATTCTCATCTCTGCAATCTTAGAGCTGAGGGCTGCACACCTGGCATGCAAATAATCTGGTTCTTTGCTGCCACAGCAGCCTCAAGTATCCAAAGGAATAACACACCTCCCACTCCTTGTCCAAATCCTCCCACAATTCCAGGATTATCCTGGAGGGCAAGGGCAACTCCATAATCCTCTTAATGACAAACCGCTCCCTCCGCTTCCCCATTCTCACTTCCAACACCAAATTTAAAGAGCTGATGAACTTCTTTAACTCAAAGATTGAGACCATATGTTCAGCTCCCTCACCAATATCTCCCCACTGTGAAGTCCCCTCCCTGCCAGCCATGCCCTTCCATATATATTACCGTGATCCCCATATCCTTTTTGGCCTTCATTCTCTTCTTTTCCTCATCCACATGTTATTCCTTTGCATCTTCATTCAAAGGCATGGAGTAAGGTTTCACATGCATGCTAGTAACACTCAAATTTACTTCTGAGACCACCCTCAATTCCTAGATCACCACTGTGCTTTCTAACTGCTTAACTAACAAACCTTGGATGGACCAAAACTTCCTTGAAGCAATCCTGTTTGCATACCGAAAACTGCATCTTGGTCCCTACTTCCATCCCTCTCTCTGGTAACTCATTTAGGTTGAGCCTGATGGCATGAACACCTAGTGCCCTCTTTGACCTCAAGCTGAGGTTCAAATCCCATATCTTAACCATCACCATGATGACATATTTCTACCTCCAGATCATTACACACCTCTGATTCAACCTCCCCATCAATGCTGCTGAAACACACATCCACATCTTTGGGGGGAGGGATGGGGGTGACAAAGACCTGATTATCCCAACACCTAACTTGACAGTTACCCATGTTCCACCATCTACAATGCCCAAAATTCTACCAACCATATCCTGTTCCACCTGAACAACTGTCCTCCATCACTCCTCTGCTCACCAACCTTTATTGGCTCCCTATTCCTCAACACATCAATTTCAAAATTCTTATCCTCATCGACAAGTCCCTCCATGCCCTTGCCTCACCCCCATCCCTGCAACCTCCTTTAGTCCTATGTTCTCCAATGAGCCTTCTACTGCTCTGACTCTGCATTTTTGACTACATACCATCAGACACCTTGGCCACACACACTGGAATTCTCTCCCTAAACCTTTTCCCATTCTTCAAAAATGACTTCTTTGATGATGCCTTCAGTCACCACCCTCAACTTTTTTCCCGACCTTTGGTTTCTGGTTATTTTCATCTCTGAAGTGCATTGACATTAAAGGCGCCAAATAAGTACAAATTGTTGTTCTCTTCAAAGGTGGAGACTTCTTAAAGGTCAGAACACAGTTGTTAAATATCATCCTTCAAACTTCTTGACAAAAAGGATAAGAATGTTATGTTTTCCTGTTATCCACTGACCTCTGTCAGTTACATTTTCTAGTTTCTTGTGGATCATAGCAATGATCACCAAAATAAAACAAGTCAGGAACTCAAGGGACTATTATTATCAACAAGAAACAGTTCCTGTCAGCTGAGATGTCAAAATTCACAAACTAGCCTCCAAAATTTCTTTGCAAGTCACTTGATGCTGTTAATCTTCTGTCTTGGCATTTACAGGAAGACAATAAAAGTACATTTTACAGAAGTGTATTTTGTCGAATACCGAAATAAGTACACTGTTAGAAAATTAACTGAAAAATAAAACTATTTTATAAAAGCAGACAAAGTATGATTAACAGTCAGCCATGTTCACTATATTGCATGTGGTATAAAAATCTTCATTGACTGTAAAGCACTTTGGAATGTCCTAAGGTCTCGAAGGGCCCTATACCAATGCATATAAGGTGGCCAAGGTTAGTGGGAAACTAGAAGATTGGGAAAATTTTAAACGTCAGCAAAGAATGACTAAGAAAGCAATAAAGAAAGGAAAGATAGATTACGAAAGTAAACTTGCGCAAAACATAAAAACAGATAGTAAAAGCTTTTACAGATATTTAAAACGGAAAAGAGTGACTAAAGTAAATGTTGGTCCCTTAGAAGATGAGAAGGGGGATTTAATAATGGGAAATGTGGAAATGGCTGAGACCTTAAACAATTATTTTGCTTCGGTCTTCACAATGGAAGACACAAAAACCATGCCAAAAATTGCTGGTCACAGGAATGTGGGAAGGGAGGATCTTGAGACAATCACCATCACTAGGGGGGTAGTGCTGGATAGGCTAATGGGACTCATGGTAGACAAGTCCCCTGGTCCTGATGAAATGCATCCCAGGGTATTAAAAGAGATGGCGGAAGTTATAGCAGATGCATTTGTTATAATCTACCAAAATTCTCTGGACTCTGGGGAGGTACCAGCGGATTGGAAAGCAGCTAATGTAACGCCTCTGTTTAAAAAAGGGGGCAGACAAAAGGCAGGTAACTATAGGCCGGTTAGTTTAACATCTGTAGTGGGGAAAATGCTTGAAACAATTAAGGAAGAAATAGCAGGACATCGATATAGGAATAGTGCAATCAAGCAGACGCAGCATGGATTCATGAAGGGGAAATCATGTTTAACTAATTTACTGGAATTCTTTGAGGATATAACGAGCATGGTGGATAGAGGTGTACCGATGGATGTGGTGTATTTAGATTTCCAAAAGGCATTCGATAAGGTACCACACAAAAAGTTACTGCAGAAGATAAAGGTGCCGGGAGTCAGAGGAAATATATTAGCATGGATAGAGAATTGGCTGGCGAACAGAAAGCAGAGAGTCGGGATAAATGGGTCCTTTTCAGGTTGGAAATCGGTGGTTAGTGGTGTGCCACAGGGATCGTTGCTGGGACCACAACTGTTTACAATATACATAGATGACCTGGAAGAGGGGACAGAGTGTAGTGTAACAAAATTTGCAGATGACACAAAGATTAGTGGGAAAGCGGGTTGTGTAGAGGACACAAAGAGGCTGCAAAGAGATTTAGATAGGTTAAGCGAATGGGCTAAGGTTTGGCAGATGGAATACAATGTCGGAAAGTGTGAGGTCATCCACCTTGGGGGAAAAAAAAACAGTAAAAGGGGGTTTGAATGGGGAGAAATTACAACATGCTGCGGTGCAGAGGGACCTGGGGGTCCTTGTGCATGAATCCCAAAAAGTTAGTTTGCAGGTGCAGCAGGTAATCAGGAAGGCGAATGGAATGTTGGCCTTCATTGCGAGAGGGTGGAGTACAAAAGCAGGGAGGTCCTGCTGCAACTATATAGGGTATTGGTGAGGCCGCACCTGGGAGTACTGCGTGCAGTTTTGGTCACCTTACTTAAGGAAGGATATACTGGCTTTGGAGAGGGTACAAAGACGATTCACTCGACTGATTCCGGAGATGAGGGGGTTACCTTATGATGATAGATTGAGTAGACTGGGTCTTTACTCGTTGGAGTTCAGAAGGATGAGGGGTGATCTTATAGAAACATTTAAAATAATGAAAGTGATAGACAAGATAGAGGCAGAGAGGTTGTTTCCACTGGTCGGGGAGACTAGAACTAGGGGGCACAGTCTCAAAATACGGGGGAGCCAATTTAAAACCGAGTTGAGAAGGAATTTCTTCTCCCAGAGGGTTGTGAATCTGTGGAATTCTCTGCCCAAGGAAGCAGTTGAGGCTAGCTCATTGAATGTATTCAAGTCACAGATAGATAGATTTTTAACCAATAAGGGAATTAAGGGTTACAGGGAGCGGGTGGGTAAATGGAACTGAGTCCACGGCCAGATCAGCCATGACCTTGTTGAATGGCGGAGCAGGCTCGAGGGGCTAGATGGCCTACTCCTGTTCCTAATTCTTATGTTCTTATGTATATAAAAGCAAGTCTTTCTTTCAAATGTAATATGTAATATGTAATGAGGAACTTATTGCATTTAGCATTGGCAACATCATTGGGAAGATAAACCTCGGTGCAAAAGAGTAGAAACTGCAACAGATGCTTAAAATAAATCCAAAATGGTTCTTGTGACACAGATGACTTTCCCTTTTTCATTTCTTACTTTTTGCAGAAAGTGAAAAAATGTTTACACAACACTTCAAGCATATTCTAGAGCCTTTTCAAATCACTGCTGGATAAAAAAAAACTGTTCAGTCGCCTGTGTGTGAATTTAGGGCAATAAATGGTTTGAGATTTGCAGTCAGCAGCGAAGCAAAGACATCCGCCACTGGCCCTGAAGAAAGCTGCCCACCGAGATCTCACGATATCTGTGGCAAGAAGTTTGCCTTTTTTGACGCACAAGTGATTTCAGTACAGTATAGTGGGGAATCCCTAACACAATCTGTCTAAACTGGCTAATCACATTCTCAGACAGGGAATCAGGAATGGGGAACCTGCTTTTATCCCAACTTTTTAAAAAACGAGAGAGAGCAAATCAAAGATTGACATTCTTACATGGGGATGCGGTAAACCTGAAATTATGAACAAACTTCAAAAAATATTAAAATATCTTTTTTTTTAAAAAAAGTTTCTTAAAAATTGTAATTTTTATCAATGGTAGAAATGTGATACTCCACAAAGTTAAAATTCTTTTTTCAGGCCATAACATTGGGTTAGCAGTCAATATGCTGTTAAAACCCCAGTGACACCGAATCCAACAAGGCCTAAAATTTAATGGGGTATTTAACAGCGATATTACCATACAATATGTTTTCATCCGTTTCACCGATTGCCGACTACACAGCCAGCGTCAGAACAGTGAATGACCGACCGCATTGCCCTTCAATGATCAGCACTGAGGCTTCTTGCTGCTTTCTCCCCCTGCCGTCGGTCGGTCCTGACGGCAAACGGGTGCCTCAAGCACTGAGGCTTCTTGCAGCTTTCTCCCCCTGCCGTCGGTCAGTCCCAACGGCAAACGGCTGCCTCAAGCACTGAGGCTTCTTCCAGCATTCTTCCCCTGCCGTCGGTCGGTCCTGACGGCAAACCGCTGCCTGAAAGGCCTGCCTGAAGCACTTTCACACAGGTAGGAACATGGTTTATTTAATCTTTCCTTTGCTTATAAATTTTTATTCAGGTTGGATTTATTTGTATAATATTTGTATAAGTATAACTAAGGATTTATTGTAGAATTTAATGACTTCCCTTCACCCCCCCTCCCCCCCACCTCGTTCCCGACGCCTAATTTGTAACCTGCGCCTGATTTTTTAATGCGTAGACAAGGTTTTTTCAAGAGTACAAAAATCTTCACTTGCTCCATTCTAAGTTAGTTTGGAGTACGTTTTCACTGTGGAAACTTTCAAATCTGGCGTCAGTGGCCGGACACGTCCCCTTTTGAAAAAAAAATTCTGTTCAAAAGTGAAACTGTTCTACCTGACTAGAACTGCAGAAAACTTAAATGTGGAGAATTCCGATTTCTAAGATACTCCGTTCTCCACCAGTTGCTCCTAAAAATCAGGAGCAAATCATGTGGAAACTTGGGGCCATGATTTCTACATTTAGATGCGCATGTGCACATCCTGAAGTTGAGGTCAGTTTCAATGGGGTAATAACGGCGAACGCCGTTACTTTGCCGTTACTATCCTCCGTAAATTACAGCCCAATATTTTTGTGCTATACTACAGACTAAATGCACTAGGGCATTTTATTATTAATATTGCATCAACTTTTATTTTATTGCATTTTCTCGCTGTCCAATTGAGCCCTTTCTATGGTGTCCAGTAGAATGTCAACCTTCTGCCAGACACAGCTAGGTTAAACAATGATAGAGGATATTAAGTCACAATGTTTCATATAAAATGTTGATTAATATATAGATTTCCATTGTGTGCTATTAAAACAATGAAGCAAGCTAAGTAACTCAAATGTAATGCAGTATTGGGACTCTTATATAGTTGACTCACCTCCGTAACATCCATAACTTTAATAGCTGCCAGTTGACCTGTTTTGACATGACGACCCTACAAAAAAGCACATGTAAAGATATTAGAATACACAAAGTTTCAAAGACAAGCTAACGTTAGATGGCTTAGTAAACTTGAACCAAATAATTATGGTATTTATCCAAAGTGAAAATATTCTTCAATCCGAACAGACAATTCTTCAGTTTCATTCACGTGCCAGTAAACCTTTTTTTTTTAAACTGCCTCAATTGCAAGTGTAAGAAACATAAGTCTTATATAAGAAATAACAAATTGAAACAGCCAAGAAAAACTGCAGATTTGTTCATTGCTGAAACTAGGCAAGTGAACTTCTGCAGTTAGTTTGAGTTTAGTGTTGCATATAAAATATTTTTCTTCAAATAGGTTATTGTGGTAAGATTGTTGATCAAGTTCATTACAGCTCTTTAGAATTTCCATTATTTTTCATGAAGTCCGTCCTGATGTGCAAATCTTGTACCTTCCTTCCCCCAAAGCTAGAATTCATACAATTTCTGCAATAGTAAAATGCAGCAAATTATTCTAAACTCCTCGCATTAGGATTGGTCATAAAAAATAATCCAAATATACATACGGATATAGATATTCATACTCCTTTTGTGCAAATGTCACGTGTATTTGATTAGCAACTTCAAATGAATATAGATTATTATGCCATAATCCCAATTCTCCCCAACATATCCCCCTTTATTCTTCTTCTGTGTCAGCTGTGGCTCAGTGGGTAGCACTCTCGCCTCTAAGTCAGAAGGTTCAAGTCCCACTCCAGAGAATTGACCACAAAAAAAAAATCTAGGCTGACACTCCAGTGCAGTGCTGAGGGAGCATTGCACTGTCGGAGGTTCCAGCTTTCATATAAACGTTAAACCGAGGCCCTGTCTGCTCTCTCAAGTGGACACAAAAGATCCCATGGCACTATTTCGAAGAGGAGCAGGGGATTTATCCCTAGTGTCCTGGCCAATATTTATCCCTCAATCAAAACAAAATGAGATTATCTCATCATGATCACATTGCTGTTTGTGGGAGCTTACTGCATAGGATATACAACACAGAAATAGGCCATTCGGCCCGAGTCCATGCTGCACTTATGCGTTTATGCTCCATTCGAGCTGCCTCCCGTCTCTCCTCATCTAAATCTATCGACATAACCCACCATTCTCTTCTCCGTCATATGCTTGTCTAGCTTCCCCTTAAATGCATCTATTCACTTCAACCACTCCCTGTGGTAGCAAGTTCCACATTTTCACCACTCTTTGGGTAAATAATTTTCTTCTGAATTCCCTATTGGATTTCTTGGTGACTCTCTTATATTGATGGCCTCCAGTTGTGATTTTTCCCACAAGCGGAAACATTCTCTCTTTATCCACTCTATCAAAACCTTTCATAATTTTAAAGACCTCGATTAGATTACCCCTCAGCCTTCTTTTTTTCAAGAGAAAAGAGACCCAGCCTGTTCATCCTTTGCTGATATCTATATACCCTCGCATTTCTGGTAGCATCCTTGTAAATCTTTTCTGCACCATCACCAGTGCCTCTATATCCTTTTTATAATATAGCGACCAGAACTGTACACAGTACTCCAAGTGTGGTTTAACCAAGGTTCGATACAGGTTTAGCATAACTTCCCTACTTTTCAATCCTATGCCTCAAGAAATAAACCCTAGTGCTTGGTTTGCTTTTTTTTTAAAAAAAACGGCCTTGCTAACCTGTGTCGCAACTTTTAGTGATTTGTGTACAGGGAGAACATCCTGAAACCGGAAGCCTCGGGGCCGAAGCCATTCTGTTTTTTCCGGATTTTGGAGAAAAAATACGATGTCCCGAATCCGGAAACCCTTGTGCCAAGTTTTGGGTATTTCCGGATTTCGGAGAAGAAATCCAATATCCCAAATCCGGAAACCCCTGGGCTGAGTTTCGGGTATTTCCGGATTTTGGAAAAAAAAATCCAACGTCCCAAATCCAGAAACCTCGTGGACGATTTTCGGGTATTTGCAGATTTCGGAGCATTACATCCGACGGCTGAATCCGACAACCTCGAGGCTGGGCTGCATATTTTTTGGGATTCCTGCTTGGAAAAAGGTATGTACAGCTTAAAAGTCCAGTTTTCAGGAAATATTTCCGGATTCGAGACAACGGGCCCAAGTTTCTGATATCCGCTAGAACGGCACACCTGCGAAAGGCCCGCCTATTTTGTGGAATGAAAAGCGCGGCAAAAACTTACCTCGCGATTCTCAAGTACAGCAGGCCTGTTCAGCAGTCAGCGCGACGCAGAACAACACAGCAGAGTGGCGGAGCTACAGCCCTGGGCCAAAAAGAGTGCTGGCAGCTGTGTGCGTGTGCAATGGAGTCTCTGCGCGTGCGCAGTAGCTCCTGGCCCCCAGATTCTGTGTGCGTGTGCTGCTGGCTGTGTAGGAGGAGCCCAAAGCACGCAGCCCCCAGCCCTGGCTGAATGGGCCGATTTCCAGCCTGCAGCACGCAGCCCCTAGCCCTGGCCAGGCTCCCGGTGCTTCTGAACGGGTAGATGAGGTCGGAACTTTTTATTTTATATTTATTGATTTATTGAGTGATTTTTTATTTATTGATTTATTTATCATTTATTATTGATGATGGTTCCTTATTTTAAAAGTGAAGTGTTTAATGCTTTGGAAAATCCCCTAACTTCCCTTCCTCCCCTATCTCTGGCTTACCTGCACCTAATTCTTAAGTGTATGCAAGGTTTTTCTGAGCGTACAAAAGTCAACATTTACTCCGTTCTAAGTTAGTTTGAAGTAACTTTTCGCTGCCTAGACTTGCAAAACAGGAGTAAGTGGCTGGTAACGCCCCGTTTTGAAAAAAAAACTGCACTAAAACGAAACTAAACTAACTCATTAGAACTGGAGCAAACTAAATGCCGAGAATTGCGATTTCTAAGATACTCCAAACTAAACTAGTTGCTCCAAAAAAATAGGAGCAACTCCACCCGAAACTTGGGCCCATAATACCCTTGCAATCTGCACAATATCCGGTTTTTGGATAATTCCGTTTTTTAGAACTCCGGATTTCGGACGTTCTACTTGTATTTGTACTCCCGAGATCCCTTTGTGCCTCCACCCCACCCTCCAAGTAATAAGTGACCTCCCTAATCTTCTACCAAAATGTAATACCTTATATTTATCTGTGTTGAACTTAATTTGACAATTATATGTTCATTCTGCACATTTATTAATGTCCTCCTGTAATTTGTTGCAGTCCTCCTCAGTATTGACTATCCCCCCCCAATTTGTTGTCATCCGCAAATTTTGAAATTGCGTTTTTGATTCCAAAGTTTAAATCGTTAATGTAAATTGTGAACAACAGTGGCTCCTTGTGGAATACCTTCTGCCACTGTGAATAGCTACCTTTTACCCCTACTCTCTGCTTTCTGTCTTGAAGCCAGCTAGCTATCCATTCTGCTACTTCCTGACTCCACATTCTCTACCAATTAATTTGCTACTACATTCTCTAACTCCCAACTGCATACCTAGCCTTTAACCCTTTTTAGGTCGTCATACCTTTGCAGCTGTTAAGTCGTTCAACCACTCCCTTACTTCCAGACCTGATACCCTCATCGCCAACAAAATCATTCATCATCTCCCATCCCTGCTCTTTTCCCGGCGTAGCCGCATGTTCATTCCCACAAATCCACGTGGCACAATCATGAGTACCTGGTACACAACCAACTTAGCCATCCATCACCAGTTCTGGCTTGACCACATCTGCTCAGCCTGGCTCTCCTCTACTCTAGAATGATTCTAGATGGCATTATACAGTAATTAATAGTAGGCAGCTTTTACAGGGATTTATAGGTGCAGTTTTACTGCTGCTTTAGTCTCCTCGCCCTCCATGTACTGGTACTCTTCAGCAGCACAGTGCAGATTTATCCTACTTGATCCATTCTTGTGTCATAAACAGTACTAAAACCAGTTGAATTTAGGATGGTAAATTATATAACTGTAAGCTTGGCTAGCACAGATTGTTTATCTTAGCCCTATATAAAACTGCTCAACTTACTGGCAGACACTTGGTCCAATCCAATATAATGGATGACAGATTGTCTTTGCAATTTCTACACTGTTGGTTAACAATTTTTTCTCAAATACCCTAACCAAATCAGGAGCATTTTCATATTCAACAAATGTTTACTATCCACAATCAAAATGCTAATTATTTTTCAACTGTACCGATTCAACAGTTTATATTATGTGAAACCTTATTCCATTCAACTTCCAAGCAAAATGAGAATTTCT
Source organism: Pristiophorus japonicus (assembly GCF_044704955.1). Lineage (NCBI taxonomy): Eukaryota > Metazoa > Chordata > Chondrichthyes > Pristiophoridae > Pristiophorus > Pristiophorus japonicus. The sequence continues at coordinate 130,591,070 of NC_091986.1, read as the reverse complement.
TTTTAATTTGAAAGAGGGAAATTATAGCAATTATAACTTCATTCTATGCCAATATGGTGACTAGGGCCCAGGGGCAGCACAGGCCTGTTCACACTGTGATGTGTGCCGCACTAGGTCCGTGCAGCAGAGCAGGTCTCCAGTGGTCCTGGTTCAAGCCTTGCCACTGGATAAAGGCCTAGCTCTATCGAGCCCATGTGGAGGCTGATGTGCAACGGTCACCACTTGTTCAAAAAATCCACGCACAGGCAACTTCCACCCCCTCAACTGGAGTTCAGAACTGGAACATCGGGTCCTTCATTGAAACATCTGTGAACTCTTGTGGAAGCAAGTCCTCTTCGTCTTTGGGACCGCCTATGATGATGGTGACTAAAATGGTGCATACACATTAATTTCAAATTTGTTCCAAATCCCTTTTTAAATGTGAAGTATTAAACAGTCTCTTTTGTAAAACTACTCTCAGCGAATGCAACATTTTACCATGGAATTGAATTTATTAAAAAAAATTAAATTCAGTCAGCTATTAATTGTAATGGCTTAGGATTTACATAGTCAAAAAAAAAGTATAGGAATGTGCTCAGATTTTAATGCCAAAAATATACAAGACCCACTGCATCTTCAACAATACCATACTAATAGCAATTTATTTCCAGACTCGCCCAGTGGTCACGTTGGTAAAGGCACTGCACAGTATGGAGCAGAGTCATATGGCACTTTTATATCATTAGTGCCTGTCAGCAGAAGCCGTACCCTTGCTGTCAACACTATGGGCCCAAGTTTCCACACGATAAAAAACGGGCGCCCCTCCGAGCTGGGCGCTCGTTTTTCGCGCCTAAAACAAAAATTGCGATTCTGGAGCGTTCTGCAGCTCCTTCTCTGCCTGGCGCGGCGCCCAGGGGGGCGGAGCCTACACTCGCGCCAATTTTGTAAGTGGGAGGAGGCGGATACTATTTAAATTAGTTTTTTCCTGCCGGTAACGCTGCGCGTGGGAAGCGTTCGCACATGCTCAGTGTGAAAAAAACATTGGCACTCGGCCATTTTTGTAGTTCTTTGTAGCTGTTTAATTTTTGAAATTTTTAAAAATAAAAGCACATTGCCATCAGCGCTTGCAGCCTTCTCTCCCCTCTCCACACCGCCGCCCCCCCCCACCCCCGCAGGAAAGAACGGGCGCCTCCTCTCCCCTCCCCCCCCCCCCACCCCTGCGGGCAGAACGGGCGCCTCCTCTCCCCTCCCCCTCCACCCCACCCCTGCAGGAAAGAACGGGCGCCTCCTCTCCCCTTTCCCCCCCCCTCCCCCCCTCCCCACCGCGGGCAGAACGGGCGCCTCAGGCTGACTGCAGAATTCTCCGTGCCTGAAGCACTTTCACACTGGTAGGAAGATGGTTTATTTAATCTTTGCTTATAAATGTTTATTCAGGTTGGATTTATTTGTATAATATTTGAAGAAGTATAAATAAGGATTTATTGTAGAATTTAATGAGTTCCCTTCCCCCCCCCTCACCTCGTTCTGGACGCCCAATTTGTAACCTGCGCCTGATTTTTTAATGTGTAGAACAGGTTTTTTCAGTTCTACAAAAATCTTCACTTGCTCCATTCTACTTTAGTTTGGAGTACGTTTTTCACTGTGGAAACTTTGAAATCAGACGTCAGTGGCCGGACACGCCCCCTTTTGAAGAAAAAATTCTGTTCCAAAGTAGAACTGTTCTACCTGACGAGAACTGCAGAAAAAAAAATGTGGAGAATTGCAATTTCTAAGATAGTCCGTTCTCCACCAGTTGCTCCTAAAAATCAGGCGCAAATCATGTGGAAACTTGGGCCCCATAAAACAAAGCAGATGAACTCCACACCATCATGAAAATAAAGGCGTCTTGTTTGCTCCTCTTGAGGCAGACAGCACACAGGCACAATAAAAAAAAGAGTAACACACAGGGGCCTGTTTTTTTGGAGCAACTGGCTTCAAATGGAGTGTCTTAGAAATTGCAATTCTCGGTATTTAGTTTGCTCCAGTTCTAGTCAGTTAGAACAGTTTCAGTTTGGAACAGATTTCTTTTTTTTAAAGGGGGCGTGTCCGGTCACTTACGCCCATTTTGAAAGTTTAGGCAGTGAAAACTTACTCCAAACTAACTTAGAATGAAGTGTAGATTTTTGTACACTCAGGAAAACCTTGTCTACACTTAGAAAATCAGGCGTAGGTTACAAATCAGGCGTAGGGAATGGGGGGTGGGGGGGGGGCGGGGTTTAAAGGGAAGTTTACAAACATTAAACACTTCAGTTTTACAAAAAGAGCCATCATCAATAATAAATGATAAATACATCAATAAATCAACCAATAAATCAATCAAAAAAAATTAATTAAAAATATATTTTTTTAAAAATCAATAAATAAAACATTTTCTACTTACTTACTGCAGCACTGGGAGTGCTCCAACAGCGTGTGTGTCTCTGTCAGTGTCTCTAGCTCTCTGTCTGTGTGTGTCTCTCTCACTCTCTGTCTGTCAGTGTCTGTGTTTCTGACAGCGAGGGGTGGAGGGGTGCTGGAGGGGAGGGGGGGTGGGGGGTGAGGGGGTGGTGAGTGGGGGGAGCGGGTAGGGAGTGGGGGGAGCGGGTAGGGAGTGGGGGGAGCGGGTAGGGAGTGGGGGGAGCGGGTAGGGAGTGGGGGGAGCGGGTAGGGAGTGGGGGGAGCGGGTAGGGAGTGGGGGGAGCGGGTAGGGAGTGGGGGGAGCGGGTAGGGAGTGGGGGGAGCGGGTAGGGAGTGGGGGGAGCGGGTAGGGAGTGAGGGGAGCGGGTAGGGAGTGAGGGGAGCGGGTAGGGAGTGGGGGGAGTGGAAGGGGGGTGGGGGGGAGGGGAGGGGAGGGGAGGGGAGGGGAGGGGAGGGGAGGGGAGGGGAGGGGAGGGGAGGGGAGGGAGAGAGAAAGAAAGGAGATGGAGGCTGAACGGGCCGGGCCCAAGACTTTAGACTTTAGACGAGTTTAGACTTACCAGATTGACAGGTAGGTGGCATCGGGTCCGGGGTCCGGTGGGGGGGGTCGTAGGTGGGGTGGGGGTGGGGGGGGGTCAGAGCGGAGGTCAGTCGGGGGGTGGGGGGGGCGGTCAGGTTGGGAGCGGAGGTCGGGAGGGAGGTTGGGAGCGGGGGAAGCTCAGGAGCGGAGGGGGGGGGATTCAAGTCGGGTCGGGTCCCGGTCTGGAGGAAGCAGGAGCTGGGCGTGGGGGGCAGCCTTATACACGCAGCCCCAGTGAGGCCATTCGGCCAGGGCTAGGGGCTGCGTGCTTCGGGCCCCTCCCACACAGTTTTGGGCATCTTGAACTACTGCACATGCGCGCCCACTGTAGCACGCATGTGCAGAGGTCCTGGCACTGTTTTCAGCGCAGGGACCTGGCTCCGCTCCCTACAGCTTGTGCTGCGCCGCGCCCAGCTCCAGAGGACCTGCAGGGAGCCGGAGAATAGGTAAGTTTTTTTTAGCCGCACTTTGTGGCGCGAAAAACGGGCGTCCAGGTCGGGGCTGCGCCTGAAACTTGGGCCCACAGAAACATCATGTCTTCACTTAAATGCCAGAGGTACAACACAAATATTAAAATGCCTATACAGACCAGGAGTCCCCCAAATCAATCTTCAGTCTCTGCTGACTAAGTTGGTCTCAACTAGGGAGATGAAATTGGCTTCTATCTCTAGCTTAGGAATGGGAGGGAAAAAAAATTATTTTCTGACCATTACCTGATGATTCCTCATTAGCACACTTGTGGTAGTTGTTGCTGGATGAAATTGGGCCTCACCTGTGATGCTCCACTATTAAATAAATTTACTGTCTGGACTCAGACATGATAAATTACCAAATGACAATTTGGGCAAGGTGTAATGGCAACCCAAATGTGGTTCGCAATTATCAGGAGAGGAGGGTTTTTTTTGAAAGGTGGCAAGAATGACATTTGTTTACTTCAAAAAAAAATTGCTATTACAACTAAATATTATCTACCTAATCAGTTTCCTCAACTGCTCATTAGGACATTCCACAGACAATGAACAGAAGCTTATGAAAAACTACTCCCAAGTCTGGAAGTTTTAGATAATGTTCTTTCTTTTAAACTAACTAGAACAGCATTAGCCAGGAATCAAAAGCAGAGGTAGCCAAAACTCTTTAGTGTGATGACACAAATGTGATTAACACACTTGCTTCAAAATACTGTAAAGTACTTCAATTAGGTCCTATTATACTGTTCTAAATCATAAGCAAATAAATTACAATTTAAAATGGCATTACTTCCTTCTAATGGCTCTTACAAACCTTTGATTTGTTGAATTGATGAAGGAGCAGCACTGACCACATTAGTACAGCCTGCAGAGTGGCCAATCAAAAATATACATCTGGGGAATGAGAAAGCAAAGCAAGGAATTTCTGTTCAAGGAATGCAAGTTTGAAATGATAACATTTAAGGAGGTTTTTAAAAAGGTGATGGGGGTGGCGAAGGGGGTGGGGAGAAAGAGAGAAGAGAAATAGTAAGGTAAAACGGTTTAGAGAGGGTGAATCAGAAAGCAGGCTGAAACAGCTGAAGGAGGCCCAACTCAGAAGACGAAAGAGCACAGCTGGGACATGGTCTGAGAGAGGTTATAAAAATAGGGTGGGGTGAAATAACAAGCAGTTGGGATGACAATTTTGAATTTAATACATTGAGACTGCAAGATTGAGGGCAAAGATTAGACGAATGGGGCTTAAATGTGGTGCAGGATGTGGGCAAGAGTTTTGCACAAATTGGAGTTCATTTAGGGTGGAAACAGGAGGTGGGTGAGGGTAGCTTTGGAGATGTTGAGTCTGGAGGCAAGGAAAGTACACATTTCACTGGTGGTGAGGCACGAATAAGCACTCTTGGAAACATACAAGACATAGAACTGAGAGTCAAATATGACATACTGTAGAAGGAGAATGGAGTCAGAGGCAAAGGTACGGAATTCTTGGGAGCCGAATTAGATGACTTGGGTTTTCCCCAAAATTGAACTGGAGAAAGTTCTGGATAATTCACAACTTGATGTTGGACAAGCAGGCTGACTTCAGATAGTCACACACATACCAAACTGACCCCGTGCCAAAGGATTTTGTCAATGGAGGTAATATGTTAAGGATTATTACATGAACAAGCAAGCGTTTGTTAGTTCAGTTGCACTTTGTGGAAATTCTAAATGTTCTTTAGTAGAGGCTCTAGAGTTCTGTAACAGATGATTCTACCTTCACTGACTTGCCATCAGATATTTTTTTTTAATTATTATTAAGTAGAGCAATTGGTTATTCCTCTGCAAATTACAAAACGATTAAACTCCCGAATCCTTACACAATCAAAAAAAGCTATGAATTATCTAGATGCAAGGCTTGCTTCTCCGAGAGCGGATCAGAGCAATTCTGAAGGAGGAAAAGATCTCAAATTCACTCATTTCAATTTTTGGAAAAATGCTAGTGAAGCTTCATTTTACCATGATAATGATATGGACACCAAAGGCATGCCTTTTTAGATGGAGGGGCAGTCTTTGTATTTTGGAGTTTAAAAAATGTCCCCGGCCCTGCACTTCAATTAAATCCCATCGTACTGTTTCTCCATGTGTCACCCATGTCCAAAACTGAATTACGTTATGCAAAAATTAAGAGATGAAGAAGGTAAACTCTGAATTAAATTCACAAGACTGGGAGGACAGGAAAATGGCAGGGTGTGGTTACAGCCCTTAGCCTGCGCCATTGTCAAAAAACATCCAACGTGGATTTCAAATCAAATGAGAGATAGCCTGACACTTGTAGCTAAACTCACTTTCCTGTGCTATGTGGGAACTCAAGGACACTTCCAGTGTCCCTGACAACTACATGTGCAGGAAGTGTGTCCTGCTGCAACTCCTGACAGACCGCATTGCAGCACTGGAGCTGCGCATGGATTCACTCTGGAGCATCTGCGATACTGAGAATGTCGTGAATAGCACGTTTAGCGAGTTGGTCAAACTGCAGGTAAAGGTTACACAGGCAGACAGGGAATGGGTGACCATCAGGCAGAGCAGTGGAAGGAAGGTAGTGCAGGGGTCCCCTTTGGGCATCTCCCTCCAAAACAGATACACCACCTTGGGTATTGTTGGGGCAGATGACTTATCAGGGGAAGGCAGCAGCAGCCGCCAAGTCCATGGCACCAAGGGTGGCTCTGCTGCACAGGACAGGAAAAAGAGTGGGAGAGCTAGTGATAGGGGATTCTATTGTAAGGGTAATAGATAGGCGTTTCTGCGGCTGCAAACGAGACCCCAGGATGGTATGTTGCCTCCCTGGTGCAAGGGTCAAGAATGTCTCGGAGCGGCTGCAGCGCATTCTGGAGGGGGAGGGCGAACAGCCAGCTGTCGTGGTACATATAGGTATCAACGATATAGGAAAAAAACGGGATGAGGTCCTACAAGCTCACTGAGTTTAGGGAGCTAGGAATTCAATTAAAAAGTAGGACCTCAAAAGTAGTAATCTTAGGATTGCTACCAGTGCAACGTGTTAGTCAGAGTAGGAATGGCAGGACAGCCAAGATCATTACGTGGCTTGAGGAGTGGTGCAGGAGGGAGGGATTCAAATTCCTGGGACATTGGAACCAGTTCTGGGGGGAGGTGGGACCAGTACAAACTGGACGGTCTGCACCTGGGCAGGACCGGAACCAATGTCCAAGGAGGAGTGTTTGCTAGTGCTGTTGGGGGTGGGTTGAACTAATATGGCAGGGGGATGGGAACCTATGCAGGGAGACAGAGGGAAGTAAAATGGGGGAAGAAGAAAAAGATAGAAAGAAGAAAAGTAAAAATGGAGTGCAGAGAAACTCGAGGCAAAAATCAAAAAGGACCACATTACAGCAAAATTCTAAAGGGACAAAGTGTGTTAAAAATTGAGGCTCTGTGCCTCAATGCGAGGAGTATTCGTTATAAGGTGGACGAATTAACTGCTCAGGCAGCTATTAATGAAATCTATATAGGTAGAGCTGCAGACCAGCACAGGGCAGAAAACGCTATTGGGAGTTGTGTACAGACCACCAAACAGTAGTAGTGAGGTTGGGGGACAGCATCAAACAAGAAATTAGGGGTGTGTGCAATAAAGGTACAGCAGTTATCATGGGTGACTTTAATCTACATATAGATTGGGCTAACTAAACTGGTAGCAATACAGTGGAGGAGGATTTCCTGGAGTGTATTAGGGATGGTTTTCTGGACCAATATGTTGAGGAACCAACTAGAGGGCTGGCCATCCTAGACTGGGTGATGTGTAATGAGAAAGGACTAATTACCAATCTTGTTGTGTGAGGCCCCTTGGGGAAAAGTGACCATAATATGGTAGAATTCTTTATTAAGATGGAGAGTGACACAGTTAATTCAGAGACTAGGGTCCTGAACTTGAGGAAAGGTTAACTTCGCTGGTATGAGCCGTGAATTGGCTAGAATATACTGGCGAATGATACTTAAAGGGTTGACGGTGGATAGGCAATGGCAAACATTTAAAGATCACATGGATGAACTTCAACAATTGTACATCCCTGTCTGGAGTAAAAACAAAACGGGGAAGGTGGCTCAACCGTGGCTAACAAGGGAAATTAGGGATGGTGTTAAATCCAAGGAAGAGGCATATAAAGTGGCCTGAAAAAGCAGCAAACCTGTTGACTGGGAAAAATTTAGAATTCAGCAGAGGAGGACAAAGGGTTTAATTAGGAGGGGAAAATAGAGTATGAGAGGAAGCTTGCTAGGAACATAAATTTTAACTGCAAAAGCTTCTATAGACATGTGACGAGAAAAAGATTAGTGAAAACAAGGGACGTAGGTCCCTTGCAGTCAGAATCAGGTGAATTTATAATGGGGAACAAAGAAATGGCAGACCAATTGAACAAATACTTTGGTTTTGTCTTCACTAAGGAAGATCCATATAACCTTCCAAGGGTCCACGGGTCTAGCGAGAAGGAGAAACTGAAGGAAATCCTTATTAGTCAGGAAATTGTGTTAGGGAAATTAATGGGATTGAAGGCCCATAAATCTCCGGGGCCTGATCGTCTGCATCCCAGAGTACTTAAGAAAGTGGCCCTAGAAATAGTGGATGCATTGGTGATCATTTTCCAACAGTCTATCGACTCTGGGTCAGTTCCTATGGACTGGAGGGTAGCTAATGTAACACCACTTTTTAAAAAAGGAGGGAGAGAAAACGGTGAATTATAGACCGGTTAGCCTGACATCAGTAGTGGGGAACATGTTGGAATCAATTATTAAAGATGAAATAGCAGCGCATTTAGAAAGCAGTGACAGGATCGGTCCAAGTCAGCATGGATTTATGAAAGGGAAATCATGCTCGACAAATCTTCTAGAATTTTTTGAGGATATAACTAGTAGAGTAGAAAAGGGAGAACCAGTGGATGTATTCGGACTTTCAAAAGGCTTTTGACAAGGTCCCACACAAGAGATTAGTGTGCAAAATTAAAGCACATGGTATTGGGGATAATGTATTGATGTGGATAGAGAACTGGTTGGCAGACAGGAAGCAGAGAGTAGGGATAAACGGGTCCTTCTCAGAATAGCAGGCAGTGACTAGTGGGGTGCCGCAGGGCTCAGTGCTGGGACCCCAGCTATTTACAATATACATCACTGATTTAGATGAAGGAATTGAGTTTAATATCTCAAAGTTTCAGTTTTGGTATCCTAATCTGAGGAAGGACATTCTTGCTATTGAGGGAGTACAACGAAGGTTTGTTCAGCAGATTGATTCTCGGGATGGCGGGACTAACATATGAGGAGAGACTGGATCAACTGGGCCTGTATTCACTGGAGTTTAGAAAAATGAGGGGTGGTCTCATAGAAACATATAAAATTCTGACGGGACTGGACAGGTTAGATGCAGGAAGAATGTTCCCGATGTTGGGGATGTCCAGAACCAGGGGTCACAGTCTAAGGATAAGGGGTAAGCCATTTAGAACCGAGATGAGGAGAAACTTCTTCACTCAGAGTTGTTAACCTCTGGAATTCTCTACCGCAGAGAGTTGTTGATGCCAGTTCGTTAGATATATTCAAGAGGGAGTTAGATATGGCCCTTACGGCTAAAGGGATCAAAGGATATGGAGAGAAAGCAGGAGAGGGGTACTGAGGTGAATGATCAGCCATGATCTTATTGAATGGTGGTGCAGGCTCGAAGGGCCGAATGGCCTACTCCTGCACCTATTTTCTATGTTTCTATGTTTGTAGCGCCCAGTTTTATATTAAGGTGGCAGGATCCAAAAAGAGCAAACAGTAAATAACAGGTTTAAAATTTAATTTTCCACCTCATCACTGAGCCAACAGGCTGCGAACTCGGCATAGACCAGCAACTGTACGTCTCATCACACTATGTATCACATTTAACCAGTGGGCCACTAATAAGGCAGTCATTTTTTTTTAAATCAAATAAAATTTCACACAAAAAAGCAAAGCATGCTATGCAGAAGGATTTCAACTTCCAACAAGATGCTAGACCTAGTGACAAATATTTTCACTTCCTGTTCATCATCAAAGTGTAACAGAGAACGGATACAATTTCAGTGAAGAAAACAAACTGAACATTCCTCCATTTCCAGTTAAATATTATTTTCCCCAGATAACCCAGCATTTCTGCTCATCAACTTCTTGTTTATGTTGAGATTAGCAATCACTTCAAATAATGATCCTGTTTAGACAAAGCACCATTTGACCAACAAAAACGTGCAGTACTGAGGTTCCAGATACAACTGCCCTCTTTTCTACAGCAAGTGTATCTATATACATTCATGAAATTATGTGTACACACAAACGCACAAAAGATATATTGTACAGAAACTTGAATAATATTTTAAATACAATTAAACTGATCAGCTACTTTCCTAGTTGACATAAAATGAGTAGCACATGTGGTTAGCTATCAGTCTAGCATGAACAAAATCTTAGGAAAAGCAAACGAGACATACAGAAAGATATCTGTAGCCATAACCATAATTTCTAATGTACAGTAATATGCTGTATACAAATGCATATCACGGTTTTTATTTTAGTTTTAATTATATTCCATTATAATTTCAGCTCTAAGCAGGAAGAAACGGAGATCACTCAGTTTTAAAAATTAAATGCACGGCAATTCTTTCTTTCCTACATTACAACAGTGACGACACTTCAAAAATACTTCATTGGCTGTAAAAAGCCACGGGACATCTCTAGGTCGTGAAAGGCGCTATATAACTGAAAGTCTGCCTTTCTTGTGTAGCCACCAAAGGTTCTTCTCCTTTTACAGCAGACAACAGTTTAGTCTTTAGCTTGATATTTACCTGACACATTAGAAGGCTATCATATCATTTGTGCAGATATTCTTAAATCAGTTTTATTTGGAATAGATCATTTGCTATATTTAATTTTGAAATTTTGTTCCACTTTAACCAAATCAAGTAATTTATTTGGTCTATTAAACGAACTGCAGAGTTGATCAAGTTTCAGAAAAAGTGATTACGAGTGGAATTACTAATAGAGTCACTCCTTTTTTAATACTTTTTTTTAAGATACATCTTTATTATATTATGAACATGATTGTAAATGAGTATAAAATTATCGTATAAACCACTTTTACTCAAGATGGTTCTGCAACATGATGAGATTGCTAGTGCATCACTTACAGTGTTTATAAAACAAGGTATACATAAAGTGGAAGTCACAAAGTGTTAGAATATGTTAGAATTTTGTTTCCGTTGGATCTTCATTTTCTCTGGCTTATATGTTGTATTTATTAGCAAGTTGGCTGCCGTGTTTCCCACATTATAACAGTGACTACACTCGAAAAGTAATTCATTGGCTGTAAAGTGCTTTGAGACGTCCAGTGGTCGTGAAAGGTGCTATATAAATGCAAGCCTTTCTGTATACTTGCATCCTCCAATCTTATGATCTGTTCATTCAATAACCTATGTTCATTATCTGTGACTTTAATTAATTTAAAAATTTGGATTAGGTAATCCCTCAATCACACCTCCAACAACAAATACCTTTCTATAACTTGGTCTGTCAGCCATCTTTAACCCACCCACTGGAACAGTCCCATTCTGGAACTCCGCCCCACCCCCGCATTCAAAATCCTCACCTTTAACTACACTTTTGTTTCCTCCTGACCCCTTTCCTTATTTTCCCTAGCTCGGTGTACGAGAAATATCTGGAGTACGCCGCTGACCTGCGAAAGGAATACGCACCTACCCGATGGCGGGCCTCCTGTGCAAACGCGGTCTGATGCTGCGAGGCAGAGGGCAGCATACTGGCCTGGCCCACGGGTCCTGAAAACGCGGTCTGGCACTGCGAGGCAGACGTCAGCGTACTGGCCCACGGATCCTGAAAACGCGGTCTGGCACTGCGAGGCAGAGGTCAGCTCACTGGCCCACGGACGCAGCCTGTGCAAAAGCGTATCTGGGATCACGTGGACAGGATCCTCCAATCACAAAACAGAATTCAATTTTACATCATTACAGAAGGGAATCCCGTAATCAGATTTAATTACATCCCCAAATCAGATTTAATTACAACTTACAGGATTGGAATTTAATTCCTAATTAGCTTCATTCCACCATTTCACTAAAAATGCTATTTTTTGATCATTTATCATTATATTTGCAGAAACAATGAAAAACTCATTTGATACAGTATGTGTGCATGATTTCAGAGATGACAATGTTTAAAACATGCCTGAGGTATCCCCTTACACTGATGCAAACATGTCCTGCATACGTTGACAGACTGCAGGTTCCGCTTGCGCAAAATCCGGAACTTGCGATGGATTTCAAAGGAGGTATGGCAGCGTACTCAGAGTTCGCCGCTATGCCCACTGCAAAATCCGGGCCCAGCAAGACTGGTGAAACCCAAAATCATGTGCTGGAGAAGATGCATCCTCAGCACTCTGCTCTAATCCACTGCAAAGCAATCTCCACTAAACAAATAAATGTAATTAAACTTAAAATAAAAATGTGTACCCTCAAAAATTCAAAATAATAATGCAAGCTCTATATACAATTAATCGATTAAGCTCCTATATGTATTAGAATCCAAAAATCTACTTTTGTTATATCAAGAAATTACACATCAGAGATTATTTACATAATAATGATATAACTAAGTAAATCATGTAAATGTATAAATTTCCCCAATCTTAAGTGCATGTTTTGCCATGACTGTATATTTGAGAAGACAGTTGTGAGACTAACAAAATACAGCAGTAAACCATAGCATCAACTGTTGTATCTCTACAGAAGCTAAACAAGCCTCGACCATGTCAAAAGGTCATCATAACCAGGACTAATATGAACAATGCTTTGGTTCAATACATAAGCTTGACCCTTCAAACAAAAACTGCTTTATTCTTTCATATTGGGAAACAAGATATTCTGTTGAAAAGTATTGCACTTTTGACCTAACTATATCAGAATTTCATACAGCACTAACCCCTCCTTAGGATACTCCCTTCAAGAACATAGAAGGGTGTAAACATTTGGAGTTGCAGGGCTAAAAATCTTATTTCCTATAACAAAACGTCTGAGTGTATTGTTTATATGACCACCAATTATTGCTTTGAAGATCTTGCGATAGATGAACAAAGTTGATGTTTTGTTCAGTAACATTCCTATTTAGCTCAAACCCCAACAAAAAAAATTGTACAACCCAAATTAATGCCGATTTTAACTTAGTACAAAACAGACACACTCAAAATAAGCAGTCTTAAACAAACTAAAGCAAAACACAAAGACAATGGTTGTATTTCAGATGTAGAAACAGTTCACAAAACACTCGTACTCAGATAGGTGAATAATTAAGCTTTGAATGCATTATTATTCTAATATTGCATTCCATTAAAGAATATTAATTCAGCACAGAATCCAATTAGAAGGAAATTAAAAGCACAGTGCATACTCGAATATCAATCCAATTCAGTTAGCTGCTCAATATGGATAAACGGTACACGGATAAACAGCTTCCAAGTGTACTTGTGCTGCATTGTTAGAGGATTGTTGAAAATTAGAGTAAAGCAAGACATATGAATGTTTATACATTGTTGTTAATTCATCTATCTTTTCAGCTATTCATTATGTTTGCAAAATAAATTAAAGAATGAGAGCTTTTCATTGATTCCTTCACAGGTGCAACTTTATCTGGACAATGAACAATTTCTTATACAATTTTGTATATATTCAAGTACAACATTTCTTCCAATACTCTTCATTCTGTACTTAAACACAGTGTTCTGTAGGCAGATCTAAATAGCTCAGCTGCATACACTCAGTGTCACAACACAGCATATTTTTGTTATCAGGACAGAGGTCTCACAGCAAACTTCCTTACTTGCTAACTAATCAAGTGTGATGCTGTGAGACTTTTCCATCACTTTGGCTATAGTTGACATGGAGCTGAGCCATCTTACTATCTTCACATAAATAAATAGAAATGCTTCTGTTATCAAGAATAAACCAAAAGAAAGTTGTGAAAAATCATCCCTCAGTAGTTACCGAATTGTTATTCCTATTAATATGACACTGCTGCTAACACTCACTAATGCTTAGCATCCAGCTTTTTCATTTGACTCTTTATATAAGGATATGTAGCAGACATTGTTGCAATCTGTAAAATGCTCTTAACTACTATTGTAATGAAAGCAGAACTTACTTTACTAAGGAGAGATAAAATTTGCAACAGGGAAAATAGGAATCTCACCTTACAAAGACTCAAAACCTGCTAGTTATGATGTGAGTTTCCCCACAAGTGAAAGACTGTGGAAATTACCTGCTGCTGATAAGATCTCTGGTTCCTTCTCTTTGTGCAGTGCTCCTGATGGAACTTTATACCATTTGAAAGAACTTTGACCACATGCTACTAGCACCTGTTAAGCATTATTTAAAATTCTTGCAGCTTTTTTAAAATATCACTTATGGGAAGCACCAAATTCTATGGGCATTGAAACTGACAAATGTGCCCAATGAATACATTTAGTCTGCAGGTTATCTGCACTATGAAGCATGCTCAAAAGTACCGGAGATGAAGGTTTTGCATTTATTTGAGATTACTGCTTTCTCAAAGCTTCAAACGAAAGAGTTCAATCTCTGAATAATAAAATTATTACAGTAAGCATCCTTCAAGGAAAAACAAACATTAATGGGCAGATTATACTTTTAAAAGTATCTTTAAAAATGGTCAACTCAAAACTGGTTGACTGAAATAAAGCTTTGAAAAAAAAAGCTTTTTTGCAGACAGTGTATCCTGGATTTGCTCGTTTATATCTTATTTAAGGTTAGGTGCAATGGTGAATAAAGTGAGATTTTATACAAGCCCTCAGGAACATGCAACAGAAGGAGTAAACCCCTGGCGTAGACCCAAAATATAACAGTACTGAGACATTTTTTTTTTTAATTGTTTCCAACCGGTATTACAGTAAATTAGATTACACTTTTCACCTGTCTGTTTAGAGAATTTGAATCTAGTTTTGTTGAGAAGACCTCCAGTTAAAACTATTACAAAGCAAACAGGCAAAAATGAAGCTTTATAGCAGTCTCTTCAACTTAGTCAAAAGACTTGAGGATTATCTTTATGGTGGTGATCCTACTGGAACATATGCCAGGGCCAGAGCACGAAACCGACCGAGACCGGGAGAATGGGACCGAACCGGCAAGCCCTTCATTACAACATAATTCTAAAAGGACAAAGAGTGTTAAAAAGACAAGCCTGAAGGCTCTGTGTCTCAATACGAGGAGCATTCATAATAAGGTGGATGAACTAACTGCGCAGATAGCAGTTAATGGATATGATGTAATTGGAATTACGGAGACATGACTCCATGGTGACCAAGGCTGGGAACACAACATCCAGGGGTACTCAATATTCAGAAAGGACAGACAGAAAGGAAAAGGAGATGGGGTAGCGTTACTGGTTAAAGAGGAGATTAACGCAATAGTAAGGAAGGACATTAGCTTGGATGATGTGGAATCTGTATGGGTAGAGCTGCAGAACACCACAGGGCAGAAAACGCTCGTGGGAGCTGTGTACAGACCACCAAACAGTAATAGTGAGGTTGGGGATGACATCAAACAGGAAATTAGGGATGCGTGCAATAAAGGTACAGCAGTTATCATGGGCAACTTTAATCGACATAAAGATTGGGTGGGCTAACCAAACTGGTAGCAATACGGTGGAGGAGGATTACCTGGAGTGTATTAGGGGATGGTTCTTGAGTAATGAGAGGGGATTAATTAACAATCTTGTTGTGAGAGGCCCCTTGGGGAAGTGACCATAATATGGTAGAATTCTTCATTAAGATGGAGAGTGACACAGTTAATTCAGAGACTAGGGTCCTGAACTTAAAGAAAAGTAACTTTGATGGTATGAGACATGAATTGGCTAGGATAGACTGGCGAATGATACTTAAAGGGTTGATTGTGTATAGGCAAAGACAGACATTTAAAGATCACATGGATGAACTTCAACAATTGTACATTCCTGTCTGGCGTAAAAATAAAATGGGGAAGATAGCTCAACCGTGGCTAATAAGGGAAATTAGCGATAGTGTTAAATCCAAGGAAGAGGCATATAAATTGGCCAGAAAAAGCAGCAAACCGGAGGACTGGGAGAAATTTAGAATTCAGCAGGGGAGGACAAAGGGTTTAATTCGGAGGGGGAAAAGAGAGTATGAGAGTAAGCTTACAGGGAACATAAAAACTGACTGCAAAAGCTTCAATAGATGTGATGAGAAAAAGATTAGTGAAGACAAATGTAGGTCCATTGCAGTCAGAATCAGGTGAATTTATAATGGGGAACAAAGAAATGGCAGAGCAATTGAACAATTACTTTGGCTCGGTCTTCACTAAGGAAGACACAAATAACCTTTCGAAAATACGAAGGGACCGAGGGTCTAGTGAGAAGGAGGAACTGAAGGAAATCCTTATTAGTCAGGAAATTGTGTTAGGGAAATTGATGGGACTAAAGGCCGATAAATCCCCAGGGCCTGATAGTCTGCATCCCAGAGTACTTAAGGAAGTGGCCCAAGAAATAGTGGATGTTTTGGTGGTCATTTTCCAACATTTGAGACACTCTGGATCAGTTCCTACGGATTGGAGGGTAGGTAATGTAACCCCACTTTTAAAAAAAGATGGGAGAGAGAAAACAGGGAATTATAGACTGGTTAGCCTGACATCAGTAGTGGGGAAAATGTTGGAATCAATTATTAAGGATGAAATAGCAGTGCATTCGGAAAGCAGTGACAGGATCGGTCCAAGTCAGCATGGATTTATGAAAGGGAAATCATGCTTGACAAATCTTCTAGAATTTTTTGAGGATGTAACTAGTAGAGTGGAAAAGGGAGAACCAGCAGATGTGGTGTATTTGGACTTTCAAAAGGCTTTTGACAGGGTCCCACACAAGAGATTAGTGTGCAAAATTAAAGCACGTGGTATTAGGGGTAATGTAGTGACGTGGATAGAGAACTGGTTGGCAGTCAGGAAGCAAAGAGTAGGAATGAACGGGTCCTTTTCAGAATGGCAGGCAGTGACTAGTGGGGTACCGCAAGGTTCAGTGCTGGGACCCCAGCTATTTACAATATATATTAATGATTTAGACGAAGGAACTGGATGTAATATCTCCAAGTTTGCAGATGACACTAAGCTGGGTGGCAGTGTGAGCTGTGAGGAGGATGCCAAGAGGCTGCAGGGTGACTTGGACAGGTTAGGTGAGTGGGCAAATACATGGCAGATGCAGTATAATGTAGATAAATGTGAGGTTATCCACTTTGGTGGCAAAAACAGGAAGGCAGAATATTATCTGAATGGTGACAGATTAGAAAAAGCGGAGGTGCAACGAGACCTGGGTGTCATGGTACATCAGTCATTGAAAGTTGGCATGCAGGTACAGCAGGCGGTGAAGGCAGCAAATGGCATGAGCAGGGAGGTCTTACTGCAGTTGTGCACGGCCTTGGTGAGGCCACACCTTGAATATTGTGTACAGTTTTGGTCTCCTAATCTGAGGAAGGACATTCTTGCTATTGAGGGAGTGCAGCGAAGGTTCACCAGACTGATTCCCGGGATGGCAGGACTGACATATGAAGAAAGACTGGATCGACTAGGCTTATATTCACCGGAATTTAGAAGAATGAGAGAAGATCTTATAGAAACATATAAAATTCTGACAGGATTGAACAGATTAGATGCAGGAAGAATGTTCCCGATGTTGGGGAAGTCCAGAACCAGGGGTCACAGTCTAAGGATAAGGGGTAAACCATTTAGG
Organism: Pristiophorus japonicus; assembly: GCF_044704955.1. Classification (NCBI taxonomy): domain Eukaryota; kingdom Metazoa; phylum Chordata; class Chondrichthyes; family Pristiophoridae; genus Pristiophorus; species Pristiophorus japonicus. The sequence goes on along the minus strand of NC_091986.1, from coordinate 130,573,817 downwards.
ACTGAGATGAGGAGAAACTTCTTCACTCAGAGAATTGTGAACCTGTGGAATTCTCTACCACAGAAAGCTGTTGAGGCCAGTTTGTTAGATATAAGAACATAAGAATTAGGAACAGGAGTCGGCCATCTAGCCCCTCGAGCCTGCTCCGCCATTCAATAAGATCATGGCTGATCTGGCCGTGTACTCAGCTCCACTTACCCACCCGCTCCCTGTAACCCTTAATTCCCTTATTCGTTAAAAATCTATCTGTGACTTGAATACATTCAATGAGCTAGCCTCAACTGCTTCCTTGGGCAGAGAATTCCACAGATTCACAATCCTCTGGGAGAAGAAATTCCTTCTCAACTCGGTTTTAAATTGGCTCCCCCGTATTTTGAGGCTGTGCCCCCTAGTTCTAGTCTCCCCGACCAGTGGAAACAACCTCTCCGCCTCTATCTTGTCTATACCTTTCATTATTTTAAATGTTTCTGTAAGATCACCCCTCATCCTTCTGAACTCCAACGAGTAAAGACCCAGTCTACACAATCTATCATAAGGTAACCCCCTCATCTCCAGAATCAGCCGAGTGAATCGTCTCTGTACCCGCTCCAAGGCCAGTATATCCTTCCTTAAGGTGACCAAAACTGCACGCAGTACTCCAGGTGCGGCCTTACCAATACCCTGTACAGTTGCAGCAGGACCTCCCTGCTTTTGTACTCCATCCCTCTCGCAATGAAGGCCAACATTCCATTCGCCTTCCTGAATACCTGCTGCACCTGCAAACTAACTTTTTGGGATTCATGCACAAGGACCCCCAGGTCCCTCTGCACCTCAGCATGTTGTAATTTCTCCCCATTCAAATAATATTCCCTTTTACTGTTTTTCTTCCCCCCAAGGTGGATGACCTCACACTTTCCGACATTGTATTCCATCTGCCAAACCTTAGCCCATTCGCTTAACCTATCCAAATCTCTTTGCAGCCTCTCTGTGTCCTCGACACAACCCGCTTTCCCACTAATCTTTGTGTCATCTGCAAATTTTGTTACACTACACTCTGTCCCCTCTTCCAAGTCATCTATGTATATTGTAAACAGTTGTGGTCCCAGCACCGATCCCTGTGGCACACCACTAACCACCGATTTCCAACCCGAAAAGGATCCATTTATCCCGACTCTCTGTTTTCTGTTCGCCAGCCAATTCTCTATCCATGCTAATACATTTCCTCTGACTCCGCGTACCTCTATCTTCTGCAGTAACCTTTTGTGTGGCACCTTATCGAATGCCTTTTGGAAATCTAAATACACCACATCCATCGGTACATCTCTATCCACCATGCTCGTTATATCCTCAAAGAATTCAAGTAAATTAGTTAAACATGATTTCCCCTTCATGAATCCATGCTGCGTCTGCTTGATTGCACTATTCCTATCTAGATGTCCCGCTATTTCTTCCTTAATGATAGTTTCAAGCATTTTCCCCACTACAGATGTTAAACTAACCGGCCTATAGTTACCTGCCTTTTGTCTGCCCCCTTTTTTAAACAGAGGCGTTACATTAACTGCTTTCCAATCCGCTGGTACCTCCCCAGAGTCCAGAGAATTTTGGTAGATTATAACGAATGCATCTGCTATAACTTCCGCCATCTCTTTTAATACCCTGGGATGCATTTCATCAGGACCAGGGGACTATATTCAAAAGGGAGTTAGATGTGGCCCTTATGGCTAAAGGGACCAAGGGGTATGGAGAGAAAGCAGGAATGGGGTACTGAAGTTGCATGATCAGCTATGACCATACTGAATGGTGGTGCAGGCTCGAAGGGCTGAATGGCCTATCCCTGCACCTATTTTCTATGTTTCTATGTTTCCTCAGGGCAGTGTCCTAGACCCAACCATCTTCTGCTGATTCATCAATGACTTTCCCTCTATCGTAAGTGGAGATGTTCACTGATGATTGCATAGTGTTCAGTTCTATTCGCAATTCCTCAGATAATGAAGAAGTCCATGCCCGCATGCAGCAAGACTTGGACACCATCCAGGCTTGGGCTGATAATGGCAAGTAACACTCGCACCACACAAGTACCAAGAGAGAGTCTAACCACTGCACCTTGACATTCAATGGTATTACCATCGCCAAATCCCCCACCACCAACATCCTGGGGGTCACCATTGACCAGAAAATTAACTGGACAAGCCACATAAATACTGTGACTACAATAGCAGGTCAGAGGCTGGATATTCTGCGGTGAGTGTCTCACTTCCGGACTCCTCAAAGCCTTGCCGCTACCTACAAGGCACAAGTCAGGAGTGTGATGGAATACTCTCCCACTTGCCTGGATGAGTGCAGCTCCAACAACACAAGCAGCTCAATGACAGCCAGAACAAAAGCAGTCCACTTGATTAGCACCCCATCCACCAACTTAAACACTCACTACCGCCACCACTGGTGCAATGTCGCGACAGTGTGCACCATCTAAAAGATACACTGCAGCAATCCACCCAGGCTTCTTCATCAGCACCTCCAAAAACTCACGGCCTCTACCACCTAGGTGGTCAAAGGCAGTCGGCACATGGGAACACCACCACCTCCAAGTCACATACCATCATGACTTGGAAATATAATGCTGTTCCTTCATCATTGCTGGGTCAAAATCCTGGAACTTGCTCCCCAACAGCACTGTGGGAATACCTTCACCACACAGACTGGCGTTTCAAGACAGCAGCTCACCACCACCTTCTGAAGGGCAACTAGGGATGAACAATAAATGCTGGCATTGCCAACGATGTCCACAACCTGTGAATTAATAAATATATATATTTTATTTTAATTGTCTGTACACCTATTGTTCAATGAAGTTGAAATAGTTGAAGTCTGAAGCAGTCTGATGTGGCAATGCTGTCCCACTTCTCTACAATAAAAGGATAGTTCCTGTGGAGGCACACAATGGGCTCAAGTTTCGACCTGAGATGCTCCTATTTTTTTGGAGCAACTAGTTTAGAATGGAGCATCTTAGAAATTGCAATTTTCGGCATTTAGTTTGCTCCAGTTCTAGTGAGTTAGAATAGTTTCATTTTACAACAGATTTTTTTTTTCCCCAAAAGAGGACGTGTCCAGCCACGTACGTCTGTTTTTCAAGGTTAGGCAGCAAAAACTTACTCCAAACTAACTTAAAATGGAGTAAGTGCAGATTTTGTGCGCTCAGAAAAATCTTGCCGACAGTTTAGAAATTAGCATAGGGAATGAGCATTAAACACTTTACTTTTACAAATAAATAGCCACCATCAATAATAAATAAATCAATAAATCAACCAATAAATCAATCAAAAAAATGTAAAAAAAACAATTTTTTTAAAAAATCAATGAATAAAAAATTGTGTTTCTACTCACCGACTGCAGCACCAGGAACCCTCCAACAGCGTGCTGGGACAGGCCACTCTCTTTCCCCCCCCCCCCAGGAGATGCCGGTCAGGAAGGCCCCGCTGCCGCCGAGGACTTTGGTCGGGCCCCGCCGCAGCTGACGATGCCACTTTGGGCGGGGCACGCACCTAGCGGTGATCGGCGTCTGAGGACTTCGGGCGGGGCCCGCCCCAGCAAGATGCCGGGCGGGGGGCCCCCACTACCGACACCACTTCGGGCGGGGCCTGCACCCAGAAGATGCGAGGCCGCCGAGGACTTTGGGCAGGGCCCATCCCCAGCGAGATGCCGGGCAGGCGGGCCCGCCGATGACGAGGTAAGAGATGTCAGGTCACTCGGCCTGGGATAGGGATGACGTCCCTTCGGCCAGGGATAGGGCTGTCGCCCGGAGACAGGGCGTGCTGGGAGGGCCAGGAGCTACTGCGCACGCGTGCAGCTGCTGGCATTGTTTTTGGCACAGGCTTTAGCTCTTCCCCCAGCAGCTCCTGCTGCATCGCGCCGAGCCGAGCTGGAAACGGGCCTACAGATATCGGAGAATCGCGAGGTAAGTATTCGGCGCAATTTCTGTTCTACAAATTAGGCGGGCCTCTCTGATGTGCGCCGTTCTAGCGGGGGTCCGAAACTGGAGCCCAATAAATCTAGTAGCCAGGGCAATTTACAGGAAGTTTTACTGTTAGTTATCCGAGGCTTGCTGTCAGTAACCTAGACAGCTATCAGGGCCAGTGAAGATACTCGAGACCATAAGGAATCCAGCCTCACCTAGGACAGTAATCTAAAATACAGAAACGCAAGTATTTCGTGTAGGAAGGGCAGAAAAGACAAAAAAAAAACACTTTTCTGGAACTAAATCTAATTTCTTTATTCCCTCCATTGTGCCCGTCTTCTGCCCAGGAGAGTTTGCAAGCACCTACAAATAGTAATTCTAGTTCATACCCTAAAAAGAAATATGTAGTTCATTTTCTTTTTGTCCCTATATTTCATGTCTGAATGATGCCTCTGCACTTGACAATTTGGCTGAAATTAGTAACTCTTTGCTGACATTCGCACCTGGGATTCCTTGAGTGAACGCTCGGATTTTATTCAGTTTCTTGTTACCTGTGCTTCCCACCAGCCAGCACAGGAGCACAATTAGGAAAGGGTTGTTCATTTAATCCAAAATATGAAACACCATATTTTGTCATAATCGGGAGCATCATGAAATTAAGTATCTATTGGGAAGAGAAGAAACGTGAAAAGAATAATATCCTTTTTTAATACAAGGAAGATAATGCTTCAAATTGTAGCTAATTAAGGTTAGGTACAATTTTTTCCCTGGGATAGTGGTTTCATTCAGTTATTCTAATTGTGACAAAGTTCCAATCAGGTTGTCATGAAAATTCGTCTTTTGCTCAGTTGCTATTAATGGAAGTAGCACACAATTCTGTGCTCCAATAAGTTCTGCCATGAATATTGAAACTTAAATTAGCTTCATATCCAAACGGGGTATTCACGATGTCATTCATTATTCATATTTGCAGTGAAGCCAAATTGATGCAGTTTAACTATACATTTAGAAAAACTGGTGCACCCTATATTACGTCTGCAACTATTTTGGAAGCGACATGTAAATACAGACGACAAGTATAAAGTACAGCACCATAGTAAGGGAAAATAAGCAACATTGGCACTCTGAAAATGTTATGGATAATGTGGAAAACCGAGGAGTTTTAATACCAAAAATGTCCAACCAATGCAGAGCAGCTGATCAATAAAGCCAACAGAATGTTTGAGATGGACAGAGATAGATACATGCATACTTTCCAGTCTTCTGTGGCATTTTCTCAGAAGCAGATGAAAAGTGGTTCTGCATATAAGGTGGCCTATCCCCTTAAGGCCACAGATATAATTGCTCATAGTTTAATTGCTATTATGTGAAAGAAAGAGACACTCAATGTATCATTTCAGATTTTATTTCCAGACTTCGAGCCAGAAATTTACTAGTGTCTTCCAATCGGCACATTTCCCTCACCAAACAGTAATTATACTCCAAGTGAGCTCAGGCAATTAGAGACCAAGTAGCTTTTAGGGCATAGGTCATATTAAATGCAGCTTCACCATAGGAGCAGATTATTATATTGTATCTAACATAGTATAATGCTATTATAACTTGGCATATCATCTGACTTACTGTGAGCAACATGAGAAGTCTATTAGCACATATAACAACTATTTCATTTAATGTACATTGTCACACCTCAAAATGTCACACTTTTTGGTTAAATTTTGGTTTTATCTCACATACGTGGAAGGAGAAAGACAGGTAAGTAAGATTAATTCTCAATTCATTCTTAGAAAATGCTGTATATGATTAGGCAGTTAATCAACTATTGAATTCAATTTTACATGGGATTTGAAATCTACTAGTGTAGTACCATAACTAATACACTGCACTCTGCCCAAGTCACAGATGTAGTAAAAGAATGTAACGTAAATTTTCCTGAGAATCATTGAAAGGGTAAGTGCTTTAATCCCAATATATAGGTTTTGGTCTCTGGAGAAACATGATACAACTATATAATGGGATTAAAGCAGCTGTTCTTTCAATAATTCTCATTAAAATTTACATGTTTTATTTTATCAAAATTCTACACACTATGGGCCCAAGTTTCCACATGATTTGTACCTGATTTTTAGGAGCAACTGGTGGAGAACAGACTATCTTAGAAATCGCAATTCTCCACATTTTTTTTCTGCAGTTCTAGTCAGGTAGAACAGTTCTACTTTGGAACAGAATTTTTTCTTCAAAAAGGGGGCGTGTCCGGCCACTGACGCCTGATTTCAAAGTTTCCACAGTGAAAACGTACTCCAAACTAAAGTAGAATGGAGCAAGTGAAGATTTTTGTAGAACTGAAAAAACCTGTTCTACACATAAAAAAATCAGGTGCAGGTTACAAATTAGGCGTCCAGAACGAGGTGGGGGGGGGGGGAGGGAAGTCATTAAATTCTACAATAAATCCTTATTTATACTTCTACAAATATTATAAAATAAATCCAACCTGAATAAACATTTATAAGCAAAGAAAAGATTAAATAAACCATCTTCCTACCTGTGTGAAAGTGCTTCAGGCACGGAGAATGCTGCAGTCAGCCTGAGGCGCCCGTTCTTCCCGTGGGGGGGGGGGGGGGGGGAAAGAGGAGGCGCCCGTTCTTCCCGCGGGTGGGGGAGGGAGGAGGCGCCCGTTCTTCCCGCGGGTGGGGGGAGGGAGGAGGCGCCCGTTCTTCCCGCGGGTGGGGGAGGGAGGAGGCGCCCGTTCTTCCCGCGGGTGGGGGAGGGAGGATGCGCCCGTTCTTCCCGCGGGTGGGGGGAGGGAGGATGCGCCCGTTCTTCCCGCGGGTGGGGGAGGGAGGAGGCGCCCGTTCTTCCCGCGGGTGGGGGGAGGGAGGATGCGCCCGTTCTTCCCGCGGGTGGGGGAGGGAGGTTGCGCCCGTTCTTCCCGCGGGTGGGGGGAGGGAGGATGCGCCCGTTCTTCCCGCGGGTGGGGGAGGGAGGAGGCGCCCGTTCTTCCCGCGGGTGGGGGAGGGAGGAGGCGCCCGTTCTTCCCGCGGGTGGGGGAGGGAGGAGGCGCCCGTTCTTCCCGCGGGTGGGGGAGGGAGGAGGCGCCCGTTCTTCCCGCGGGTGGGGGAGGGAGGAGGCGCCCGTTCTTCCCGCGGGTGGGGGAGGGAGGAGGCGCCCGTTCTTCCCGCGGGTGGGGGAGGGAGGAGGCGCCCGTTCTTCCCGCGGGTGGGGGAGGGAGGAGGCGCCCGTTCTTCCCGCGGGTGGGGGAGGGAGGAGGCGCCCGTTCTTCCCGCGGGTGGGGGAGGGAGGAGGCACCCGTTCTTCCCGCGGGTGGGGGACGAGGCGCCCGTTCTTCCCGCGGGGGAGGGGGGAAGGAGACAGTGAGAAGGCTGCAAGAAGCCTCAGTGCTGATGGCAATGTGCTTTTATTTTTAAAATGTTCAAAAATTAAACAGCTACAAAGAACTACAAAAATGGCCGAGTGCCAATGTTTCCTTCACACGGAGCATGCGCGAATGCTCCAACGCGCACGCGCAGCGTTGCCGGCAAGAAAAAAACTAATTTAAATAGTACCCGCCCCCTCCCACTTACAAAATCGGCACGAGTGTAGGCTCCGTCCCCCTGGGCACCGCGCCAAACAGACAAGGAGCTGCAAAGCGCTCCAGAATCGCGCGTTTTTTTCTGGTGCCGTTTTAGGCGTGAAAAACGGGCGCCCAGCTCAGAGGGGCGCCCGTTTTTTATCGTGTGGAAACTTGGGCCCTATAAATGGCACACATAATATGAGCTACCAAGCATTGAACACTAATGGGATAACTTGGTGCCAGTTAGTTGTCCAGTGTTCATGAGGTAAATAAAGTACACTCGAGCTTTTCTGGAAAAAAGTATTTAACCACAATACAAGGTTATAGCATGTAAAATCTCCAATATTGCTCTAGATGGGTCAGTAAAATAAATTCTGCTATCACTGCAAAGTCATGCAGTTTGATCCATTACAAATGATCCATTACAATTACCACAGAAAAGAAAAAACAAGTATTGATCACAGAATGATACTCACAGCAGTAACGGATCAGTTAGTGACATTTCTACTGATATTTTTATTAATATTAGCTTCCTGTGGCATTGCTCATGGTAAGTTGAATGCGTCAGCTTTGGCTCAGTGGTAGCATTCTCACCCAAGCCAGAAGGATCAGGCCGCATTCCAGAAATTTGAGCACATGATCTAACCTGACACTTCAGTACCGAGGGAGTGCTGCACTGTCAGAAGTGGCATCTTTCAGATAAGATATTAAACAAAGCCCCATCTGCCCTAAGGTGGACATGATTCCCACGGCATAATTCAAAGAGGATCAGGGGAGTCCCTCCCATGTCCTGGCCAAGATTTATCCCTCAACCAACACCACTGAAATAGATTATTTGGTGATTCTTCTCATTGCTGTTGTGGAACCTTGCTGCCAAAAATTGGCTGCCATGTTTGCCAACATTAAAACAGTGACCACACATCAAGTACTGTGCTGGCTGTGAAACACTTGAAACATAGAAACTTGGAAAATAGGTGCAGTAGGCCATTTGGCCCTTCAAGCTTGCACCACCATTCAATATGATCATGGCTGATCATGCAACTTGAGTATCCCATTCCTGCTTTCTCTCCATACCCCTTGATCCCTTTAGCCATAAGGGCCACATCTAACTCCTTTTTTAATATATCTAACGAACTGAACGAAACAAGTTTTTGTGGCAGAGAATTCCACAGGTTCACAATTCTCTGAGTGAAGGAGTTTCTCCTCATCTCGGTCCTAAATGGCTTACCCCTTATCCTTAGACAGTGACCCCTGGTTCTGGACTTCCCCAACATCGGGGGCATTCTTCCAGCATCTAATCTGTCAGAATTTTATATGTTTCTATGAGATCCCCTCTCATCCTTCTAAATTCCAGTGAATATAAGCATAATCGACCCAGTCTTTCTTCATATGTCAGTCCTGCCATCCCGGGAATCAGTCTGGTGAATATTCGCTGCACTCCCTCAATAGCAAGAACGTCCTTCCTCAGATTAGGAGACCAAAACTGAACACAATATTCCAGGTGAGGCCTCACCAAGGCCCTGTACAATTGCAGTAAGACCTCCCTGCTCCTATACTCAAATCCCCTAGCTATGAAGGCCAACATGCCATTTTCCTTCTTCACCGCCTGCTGTACCTGCATGCCAACTTTCAATGACTGATGAACCATGACACCCAGGTCTCATTGCACCTCCCCTTTTCCTAATCTGCAGCAATTCAGATAATATGTACCCCGAGTACATCCGGAAGGTTATTTGTGTCTTCCTTCGTGAAGACAGAACCAAAGTATTTGTTCAATTGGTTTGCCATTTCTTTGTTCCCCATTATAAATTCACCTGAGTCCGAATGCAAGGGACTTACGTTTGTCTTCACTAATCTTTTTCTCTTCACATATCTATAGAAGCTTTTGCAGTCAGTTTTTATGTTCCTGGCGAGCTTCCTCTCGTACTCTATTTTCCCCCTCCTAATCAAACCCTTTGTCCTCCTCTGCTGAATTCTAAATTTCTCCCAGTCCTCAGGTTTGCTGCTTTTTTTGGCCAATTTATATGCCTCTTCCTTGGATCTAACACTATCCTTAATTTCCCTTGTTAGCCACGGTTGAGCCACTTTCCCTGTTTTATTTTTGCTCCAGACAGGGATGTACAATTATTGAAGTTCATCCATGTGATCTATAAATGTTTGCCATTGCCTATCCACCGTCAACCCTTTAAGTATCACTTGCCAGTCTATTCTAGCCAATTCACGCCTCATGCTGTCGAAGTTAGCTTTCCTTAAGTTCAGGACCCTAGTTTCTGAATTAACTGTGTCACTCTCCATCTTTATTAAGAATTCTACCATATTATGGTCACTCTTCCCCAAGGGGCCTTGCACAACAAGATTGGTAATTAGTCCCTTCTCATTACACATCACCCAGTCTAGGATGGCCAGCTCTCTAGTTGCTTCCTCGACATATTGGTCAAGAAAACCATCCCTAATACACTCCAGGAAATCCTCCTCCACCACATTGCTACCAGTTTGGTTAGCCCAATCCATATGTAAATTGAAGTCGCCCATGATAACTATACAATCATAGAGTCATAGAAATTTACAGCACGGAAGGAGGCCATTTTGGCACATCATGTCCGTGCTGGCCGACAAAGGTTGATCCAGCCTAATCCCATTTTCCAGCTCTTGGTCCATAGCTCTGTAGGTTACGGCACTTCAAGTGCACATACAAGTATGTTTTAAATGTGGTGAGGTTTCTGCCTCTACCACCATTTCAGACAGTGAGTTCCAGATGCAGATCACCCTCTGGGTAAAAAAAAATCCCCTCAAATTCCCTCTAAACCTCCTACCAACTACTTTAAATCGATGTCCCCTGGTTATTGACCTGTCTCCTAAAGGAAATAGGTCCTTCTTATTCACTCTATCTGGGCACCTCATAATTTTATACACCTCAGTAAGGTCTCTCCTCAGCCGCCTCTGTTCCAAAGAAAACAACCCCAGCTTATCCAATCTTAAATTCTCCAGTCCAGGCAACATCCTTGTAAATCTCCTCTATACCCTCTCTAGTGCAATCACATCTTTCCTGTAATGTGGTGACCAGAACTGCACGCAGTGCTCTTGCTGTGGCCTAACGAGTGTTTTATACAGTTCAAGCATAACCTCCCTGCTCTTGTATTCTATACCTCGGATAATAAAGGCAAGTATTCCATATGCCTTCTTAACCATGTTATCTACCTGGCCTGCTACCTTCAGGGATTTGTGGACATGCACTCCAAGGTCCCTTTGTTCCTCTACACTTCTCAGTGTCCTACCATTTAAAGTGTATTCCCTTGCCTTGTTAACCCTCCCCAAATGCATTGCCTCATATTTCTCCAGATTGAATTCCATTTGCCACTGTTCTGCCTACCTGACCAGTTCATTGATATCTTCCTGCAGTCTACAGCTTTCTTCTACATTATCAACCACTCAGCCAATTTTTGTAACAACTGCAAATTTATCGTACCCTCTACATTCAAGTCTAAACCACGAAAAGCAAGGGACCGAGTACTAAACCTTGCGGAACCCCACTGGAAACAGCCTTCCAGTACCTTTACTGCACACATTCCTTATTTCTTGTTTGATGCTGTCCCCAACCTCACTACTACTGTTTGGTGGTCTGTACACAACTCCCACCAGCGTTTTCTGCCCTTTGGTATTCCGTAGCTCCACCCATACCGATTCCACATCATCCAAGTCAATGTCCTTCATTACTATTGCATTAATTTCCTCTTTAACCAGTAACTCCACCCTGCCTCAATTTCCTTTCTGTCTATCCTTTCTAAATGTTGAATACCCCTGGATGTTGAGTTCCCAGCCTTGGTCACGCTGGAGCCATGTCTCTGTGATGCCAATTACATCATATCCATTAACTGCTATCTGTGCAGTTAATTCGTCCACCTTATTCCAAATACTCCTCGCATTGAGGCACAGAGCCTTCAGGCTGGTCTTTTTAACACACTTTGCCCCTTTAGAATTTTGCTGTAATGTGGCCCTTTTTATTTTTTGCCTTGGGTTTTCTCTGCCCTCCACTTTTACTATTCTCCTTTCTATCTTTTGCCTCTGTCTCCCTTTTATTTCCCTCTGCCTCCCTGCATAACTTCCCATCCCCCTGCCATATTAGTTTAACTCCTCCCCAACAACACTAGCAAACACTCTCCCTAGGACATTGGTTCCGGTCCTGCCCAGGTGCAGACCGTCCCATTTGTGCTGGTCCCACCTACCCCAGAACCAGTTCCAATGTCCCAGGAATTTGAATCCCTCCCTTCTACACCACTCCTCAAGCCACGCATTCATCTGAGCTATCCTGCGATTTCCACTCTGACTAGCACATGGCACTGGTAGCAATCCTGAGATTACTACTTTTGAGGTCCGACTTTTTAATTTGGCTCCAAGCTCCCTAAATTCTTCTCGTAGGACCTCATCCCGTTTTTTAACTATATAGCCCGCAGGGTGTATTTTGCCTACCACTGTGCTAGACTATGTAATGCGCAATGCATTACTCTCCTTGTAAAATGAGAGTGTGTCCATTTAGCACCACAGCATATCATTTTGAATAAACAGAGCCTCAGGTTACTCAGTTTGTTTGGTCAGATACTTTGCAAATTAAAAAGTTCACTTTTATAACATTCTTTTTCAGAAAGTATAACAGTGTGATTCTGGAGGTGCTAGATGCACCGCTTTGTGTATAACTATTTTCTATAAAGCTTCTGTGCAAACAAATGCCACATTTTGATAAGGGTGCTTCTGAATGGCAACATAAAGCGGACAAGAACATGCCAACCTATGAAGTTCTCTATTCAAACAATTAACCTCTGATTGGTCTGACCTTGTGTTTACTTAGCAAAATGACTTTGGGGCCTTAAATGGAATATATAGAAAAATGCTTCATTTTGTAAATCACACGTGAGCATCAAACTTGCCTATATGACATTGAGTATTACAATTGCATCCATTGGCTCAACTCACAACTGAACACATAATATAATCATCAGCAAGTAGATGCAGTTGAAAAAAAAATGGTCAAATACAGCTATGAATTAAAAAAGCAAACCAATCAAATCACAAAATATTGCTTGACAATTTTTTCCAACTATCACCTTGGGTTCTCCACTAAACTGATGCAAGGTTTGTAACATAATGGAAATGTTAAAAATACATTTACAAGATCATCAAATTCAATTATTCAAAACATTTTTTTGTCTGAAAAAGTGCCTCTAGCCAGATCACCTATCATGAACCAAGAGGTTATACAAAATCCCAGATATACACATCAACATCAGCTTCAAAGACTGAACAGGGTAGCAGCCTCCCGGTCCCTGCATGCACCAGTTTCTAGAAATTGATTGACAGCAAGACTGGCCATTCACAAAACAAGCAAAACCCATGCCCTCCAATGATAAATTACTGAGAATGAGATCAATTATTTTTAGCATAATTAGAATTGCTTTTGACACAAAACACCAAGGCAAACATGAATCTCAACTTTTTGACATCATTTTGAAAGCAGAGATAGTCCACACTAAATATAAATGTGGTCGCTGGCAAATACAGTAAACAACAAAAATAAGAAAATTGAACAAAGATGCAGCTGGTGACAAAATTGCTGAAAGGGGAATAATTTGCTCCATGTCATTATATTTTGTAATTCATTGGCTCTGAAGTATTTTGGGATAACTCAAGGGTGCAAAATTGTGTTCTAAGTGGTATTTGTGGCTACTTTTCTTTTAGATACAATTATACTCAGAACTGAAAAATAAACATAAACTGTACTATTATTCAAGGTTGGAAGTAAGTTCATCATAAAAGTATTGATTTAAACATATGCATTTAAATAGAACATTGGTAATATTTACCACTGTTCTATAGATATTTGATAAAGCAAAAATGTAAATTATCTGATCTTTTCTTAATTTACTATAAAACCCCCAATCACAGACATAGAACAGTCCATCTAGTTCACCTTGTATCATCTTGATATTCGTACGATACGATACTGGAGTGTTGACTAATCATAGCAATCAATTTCTATCAATTAGTCTACAACAGACCCAGACATGACAAAATCCCAGTAGTGGAGAGCTTTGAGAACCAAAGTTTCAAAGTCACTTACCCTCCAAAGCATGCTACACTTACCACAGATGTCTCAAATTACTGTATCCCAAAAATGTTGCTTCTGAAACAAATCTACTTCATTTGCATTTCCCTGGAAATATGCACCCATCCCGCCCCCCACCCAAATAGCAATTCTGACTCACCATAAGCAACTCCATGGACAATGCATTCATTCTAAACTACTAAAGAATACAATTGCAACTATCTTGGAACAGTCAGATTTTGTTTCCTATTTTTGATATGCTTGCTTTCAATAATGATTTTGAAATCTTTTCCCTAACCAAGACAAAATCAGCAACATTTGCAAAAGTATAATTTTCTAAGATGGAAATGGTAATTTAGTCCCATTCAACAATGTTCATGAAGACAAGAACCGTAACTGAAACTGCAATCACACCACAGCTGTTTATTTAGGTGTTTTGAACATTATGGCACCAATAGAAAAAACCCACAGGTGCAGGAGATAAGCCATCCAAACATCACCGAGTGTTCTACACATCAAACAACCCACACTCCATCATATCACAATTTCAAATATCCTTAATGTATTACAGTAACAGTACTACTGAACTATCAGAAATATGAACTAAAATTATACACAAGTAACTGATATAAATTCAGAATTGCCTTCTGCACACACTCAAATAGCTTTGTCTAAATCAAGAGTTTAAAGCTGCTTTGATATATGTATTTTGGGCCCCAGGAGATAAATGTCTGCTAACCAGATCGTAATACTAAATCCACCCACTTTATCCCAACAGCACAATCGTAGATTCAAGGAACAGTACGTAACACTAGTACAAAATCAGTTTAAAAGCCAAAAAGGCAGTTTTCAGCAGCCAGTCCCCCAGGGGTCCAAGTCCTCCTTCAGAACTGCCCTCCACACGGTCTTTGACTTTTCTATTTTCCAGGTGGGTATGACTTAAGACTACCTCGATCACCAGAATTCACTTCCCATACATTTTGTAATATAAAAAATTACTAACACCACACCAAACTAACAGGACACATTCGATATGGAAAAAATGGATTCCTCTGTAATGTTTATACTCTATCATAATTATACAAAAGATCCATGCCTCATCGTATCTGTCAATGTTCAATAATTCATGCCTTTCCACCCAAGTTTTAGACTCAGTGCCCATCACTGCAGCATCAACACATTCTAATTAGGTTTCTAGGTTAGCTCGTTAAACCAAAAATAGAAGGGACAAATTTCAAGCTAAGGGAAAAAAAAGCACCAGAAATTGTTTGTATTTGCAATGTTAAGGTTTAACACGATCCATGAACTGACAGCCCCTCATTGCTACATCTTTGGTTTAAAAAAAATCAGTCATCTACTATATTATCTTCAATAAATTTGAGTCCTTCAGTGCCAGAGGGGAGATATTATCAGACACAGCTCCACAAATTCATGTTATTTGAGAAGCTATGATTGTTAATTGACACAAACTTTACACTTGAAGTTAAACTAGATGCATTAGTTATTATCCTTAAAAAGAATTCACCAGATTTGTAGATGAGTAGACATCATCTGATCTGCATTTTGAGAAAGCATTTGATAAGATACCTTACAATAGGTTACTCTTTAAATAGAATCTTGTGGAATTAGTGGATAACTTCTACAGTGGATAAAGTATTGTCTGCATGCCATAGGCAGAAAGTCATCAATGGCTGCAGATCTGCTTGGAGACCACTTATCACTGGTGTCCCACAGGGATTGGTATAAGGGCATTTGCTTTTTACTATCTATATTAACAATGTAGATGAAGGGATTGGGGGAATGATCAGATAATACTAAGATTTGTGCAAGTGTTAGGACTGTAGAGGAGACTGAACTACAACGGATTTTGATGTGTTGGGGGAATGGTACCACATTTGGCAAATTGTATTTATCTTAGAGAATTGCAGTGTTTTCAAGGTGAGTGTGACTAATGCTAAGCATGCTTACACCCTACAAGGAACAGAACTGAAGCCTCTGGTGGAAGAAAAAGACCTTCGTACCATAGTTCATAACTCTAAAGAATCAACACCAATGTCGCAAAGCTATAGCTAAAGCAAATATGATACTGGGCTGCATTCATAGGACAAGCCATTGTGAAACAAAGCATACCAATTTGGTTTTGTACAAGGCCTTAGTTGGTTAGACCTCATTTAGAATACCGTGTCCAGCTTCAGTCAACGCATGTGGTGGGTGATATTGAGGTTTATAAAATAATGGATTACGTGTATGCTTACAAATAATTTCAATTAGATAGGTTGGGGAGATACAAGTCACGCGTATAAATTACACAAGAGAAGAAATTTTCAATGTTAAGCAGTTTTTCATTTCCCAGAATATAGTCAACCGATGGAACACGTTGCCAGCTTGTACAATGAGTGCTGATTCATTGTGTAACTTCAAGAGAGAGTTGGACTGGTTCCTGGCTGGGGCGGAGATGACATCACACAAATACCAAATAATATAATTTATGGTCAATGCGGTTTCCTGGATTAGTTGTGATCACCAGAGGGATCGGAGAGGAATTTGCCAGATTTTCTTTTCCAAAATGACCTTCAACTGAGTTTTTTTCTGTCTCTCCCAGGAGACTGTTTTTTTTTAAAACCTTGGGGGTCAGGAGTTTCTCAAAGTGATGCATAAGGCACAACTGTTTGGAATAGCTGTTTTTTCCTATCCAACATTTTCATCTGCTCATTTGCAATTTGTTCAATATTCTAATGTTTCCCTTTTATTGTACATTTCAATATTACACGTTATTTTATGGCAAAGTATTTATAATCAGTGACAAATACAATACGCATAACTTCTAAAGTGATTGCAAGCATTATAGCGAACAGGATTCAAGACAAAGCACTGAAGGCCTGATAGTTTTACAAAAGGACAGTCTGTCAGCCATAACTTAAAACTAATGCACATTAAATTGCTGGGGTTGCTTTTAAACCTTGTGTAAAAGAATCCATTAAATCTAAACTAAAATATTTTTGAATTTTATGAAAATTATGCCATGACAACGTAAGAATCTGGAGGCGTTAAGCAAGTTCAATTGAGGTCTTTTCAACCCCAGGTAAACAAAAAAAGACTTGCCCTGTAAAACGTACATCTCAGTTAATGTATCTCAGTTAAGCCTTGCTCTGCTGTATGTCAGTTATTTGCTAAACACCTTTCTTTTAATAAACTCCTTTCCTCTTATAAATGTTCTCACTGGCAATCAGCTGTTTGTTTGAGACCTGTGATAAACTATTAATTGGTCATATTATTATATTTCAATATTTATGAAGTCACAATATTGGTTATGAACCAAAGACCTAGACACTAATTTACAATTGTAGCAAATTTGGATTTCCTGAACAAGTTAGCACTAGCATAAGCAATGTTATGTTATGTTAAGTGGGATAGTGAAGTTTACAACAAATTTTGAGGTAAATGCGATGATAATTGTATTAGTTTCTGTAATCAAACATAAACTGAGGTTAATCATAATAACCCAGATTGAACTGCAGTAGCAAGGCCTGGCTGATGGTATACATTTCTTTCAAACATCTGTATAAATATTCATGTATGTTAATGGTAGCATAAATTACCTGCCGTCATCAACTGCAATGTGATAATGCCAGAAAGTGGCAGCATCAACAATGAAGTCAAGGTCTAACCAAGATAATGCATTATATTAATATAAACTATTCCTAAAATATTAAACTGTAAACACTGAAATTATTCAATGTTGTGATTTTACACTATGCTTTTTGTTGTACAGTATTTTTTCCTTGATTAATGAAAACATGGATTTAGAAGTGCAGCTTTTGTGACATTTATATTGATTAATCTTGGACAGATGACAAATTTTTCCCCTTACGCCTCCTAAATTTACATTCACTGGCCAGTTTTAAAAATATTGTTTTGTCCTTGAAAATATGGCACCATTCCAAAAGAATTAAACTGAGGTTTTATTTTAACCAGCTTGCTAGACCATTACACCTCTAATGTAAAATTGGCAGAAAGCTAATTTGGCTTCAGCACAAATGTCATCTTTTTCAAAAGAAAGAATTAGCATCACGTACTGGAAAATATTTACTTTTGAAAACGAGAAGTCAAACAGATACCCTGTTAAAACAATCTGAACTGTGGGCACTTATGTACCCCCTTAAAAAGGATCAAACCAGTAATATTTATTATATTATAAATGTACAGAATTTCAGTTGTTCAAACAGTTTAAGTATTTATATTAACTATCAATACACTTAATCACAGCAGTTTGATTCATATAATAATTGTCATCTTCAAAAATAAATTCCATCAGAATGACTAAATCAGTTGCACCCAAATATTCAAGATTGTCTCTGTACAAGTGGCTTTTAAAAAAAAATTGCATTGAATTTGGGGGGGGGGGGAGGAGAAAGCCGTTCATTCCCGTGAGGGGGGGGGGGGGGGGAGAAGAGAGAGAAAGCCGTTCGTTCCCACGGGGGGGGTGGGGGGGGGGAGGAAGCCATTTGTTCCCGACGGCGGGCGGGGAGGGGGAGGGAAACGGCTGCCTCAACTTTCTGAGGCTTCCTGCAGCCTTCTCAGTGCTGATGTGCTGATGGCAATGTGCTTTTATTAAAAAAAAATTCAAAAATTAAACAGCTACAAAGAACTACAAAAATAGCCGAGTGCCAATGTTTCCTTCACACTGCGCGTGCGCGAATGCTTCAACGCGCACGCGCAGCGTTGCCGGCAGGAAAAAACTAATTTAAATGGTACCCGCCCCCTCCCACTTACAAAATCGGCGCGAGTGTAGGCTCCGCCCCCCTATGCGCCACGCCAAACAGACATGGAGCTGCAGGGCGCTCCAGAATCGCACGTTTTTTTTCCGGCGCCGTTTTAGGCGCGAAAAACGGGCGCCCAGCTCGGAGGGGCGCCCATTTTTTATCGTGTGGAAACTTGGGCCTTGTATATTTAACTTGCATGGGAATACCACCAAAGATGCACTTCTAAATCCATGTTTTCATCTAGAGCATAGATGATGTAAATCCAAATTGGCTTATTGTAAATGTTTCGCACAAATTCTGCTTTAATACTCAATTTTTGAACTCCAAAAATAATTGTGCTAAAAAGTAATGAAGCAAATGTGCAATTTCCTTAATATTTTGATATGAAATATTCAGAATAGAACTGACCAAGTTTAGTATTACAGCTTCAAAGTTTTTCCTTGTATATTCCACTTCAATGCACATACATTTTTAACAATCACTTTCCACATAGCAACTCTGACATACAAAGAGCACTTTGATGCCTCCCATAAGGTGAGGTATTCTGCACCCCATCCTGGTATCATGAGAGTCACATCATTCTAGCAGCGACATTTAATAATTCTAGAAACAAAGTCACAATTTTAAAAGCGCCAAAAAAAAGAGTTCTATGTAAAGCGAAAATGGAACTTAAATTGGGATATTGAAAAATATATAATTTACCCTCCTCTCCCTTTCAAAGTTGGAAATATAGTGAGAGAAGAAATCTTAATAGGGTGCATCAATAATCCAGTCTGGCAAAAGAGTGAACACAACTTCACCAGCCCACAATCATCATTTGGAAAACAACTTGCATTCATAAAGCACCTTTAATGTAAAAAACATCTTCCCAAGGCACGTCAGTCTCTCAAGAAATTGGGCATTAAGCCAAAGAAAGGTGTGAATATAGTTAACAATTTAATTTTAATAATTAAATTACTTGCCTCTGCCACACCTCCATCTAAAAAATTGATATTTTGAATATATTTGGAGAGGAGGGACAGACAATTTCTCTGGACCCTCCAAGAATCAGGCTACTGCAAAATTTGCCTTCAAGAAACTCAGTTTCTTCTTTTGTGCAAAATACTTTATTTACACTCAAGAACTCTCCATTCTTCGTAAGGTCCAAGACTATCTGGGAAGTTTCCCTTAGGCTCTGGAGAGGATCCAAAAAAAGCTTGCCTGACATCTAGCTGTTTTCTCACTTCAATCCTCCAATTTCTCTGCTACAACCTTCCTTGTCATTCTCAGTTTTAAAATCAATTTCTGTCTTAAGTGCTCATCTGAACTCCTCTCTTGTTCCTTCTAAGCTTCAATTACACTGACCTGCAGACTCTTCCTCCCTACCAGTTCTCATTAAGACCAGAGATCCTGTTATTCAGTTATTCTTTCCCCAAGACCTCAACACTTTATAACGCTTCATCCTGCTCAGTTTTTCCTTCCTTCTACAATTATTAGCCTTTTACAACCCAAGCCTGACATTACCAAATCACTACTTCTCTAACTTAACCATGTACCTTAAGAGCTCTCTTCACTCATTTCCTCCATGTTATCCACTTGCTGCACTATTCAGTCGCCTGGCTCATACCTTTTGTACATTTCACTCCCTCAACATTGGTGACCGAACTTTCAGTCACCTTGGTCCCACATTCTGGAATTCCCTCACTAAATTTCACCTATCCACTTCTCTCTACAGTTTCAAAAGCCTTCTCAAACCTTTTGACTAAGCTTTCAGTCACCTCTTCTAATTTCTAGCTCCATGGCTTGGCATCAGTTTCTCCATCTATATTCATTTATGAAACAGCTTGGGACTCTTTCCTCCCCCACCCCCGTCCCCACCCATCCCATGTTAAAAATTTTAAATAAATGCAAGTTTGTGTTACTGCATTATGGGCCAAAAAAGGGTAGAAATTGTTTCTTTAGAAATGTGTGGTACAAGAAAAACGATTGAATCGAAGTCTAATGCAAGTAATATTTACATAAATATCACCACAAAAAATAAAAGCAGAGCCAGTAGCACTGAAGCAGAAATATCTGAGTGGGTTTTGTATAACAACTTTTCCGATATGTGGGGGATACCTTGCAAATTTAGGCTCACTTCAGCAGTCCTAGATCTTAGACCCCAGCCATTTTAACATGCACAATCTCAGAATTCATAGGTTTAAAATTGTGTGATTGAGGAAATTCATAAAGCAAATTGTAGCCATAGCAATGGGTGAGTATTTCTTTGATCGTATGAAAACTATATCAAATTAAAGTAGGATGCATTTTTTTATGTTTTGAACTTTTAATAAATTTTACTTGCTGCCGACTCTCAGCTTAGTCCCTTAACTGAAGATGAAGCAACTGTTATAGACCCATACAAAAACACTTGTGGATGTAAATCCTATAGAAAGGTTATTAATTCATCAGAGTCATGTACATTTTAAGATACTGGAAGTTTTAATACTTTTTTAAAAATTAAAATGTACAAAACAGAGTCCCTTCACCTCATCATTGGCAGCTGTGCCTTCAGCCTTCCAGATCCTATGCTATGGAGTTCGTTCCAAACTCTATCACCTCCCTCTCCTCCTTTAAGACCTTCCTTAAAACCCAGATCTTTATTTTGGCACCCCTCCTAATATCTCGTTTTATGGCTCAGTACTATTGTTTTGATTACACCTCTGAAAAGCCTTGGGATGTTTTCTATATTAAAGGCGCTACATAAATGTAGGAGTCTGTCATTTAACTGTGAATCATAAATCCAGCCCTTCCAAGAATTGTGAAGCAAATAAGTTTTCTGGTCATCCCTAGAATTCTGAAGTAAAAATAAGTTAAAAAGGAAAACGGGGATTATTTGTGCATCTGTACAAGAGATTAATGCTCCACTGTGGCATGGAGCCATACCACGCAGCACAATAATCTGTGACACTGGAATTCCCTGATTTAACATTAGAAATAATTGAAGTTCCTGTATTGTCTCATATGCTGCCAGAGAATTGTTCTGGAATTCCACAGCCTCTGTAAAAGCTACTGCTATAATCATGATGTAATAGAAGCCGATGAGTATTCCCAGGTTTTTTTTGTTTTTTATTTCCTAATCCTGCAGTATCAAGGTAATGTCAAAAAGCAAGGTTGATCCCTATCCAGGATTTGCAAGTTTAAATCCAAAAATCTAGATTTGTAATAAATATTCAGGATTGAAAATTGCAGTCCTTGGGAATCTCCTAACACACAAAAAGACAGTATCAGATACTTAGGAAAAAAAACGGCAGTAGCACCTATCATTAATTTTTATTTAAAATGTACCCATAAATTAAAACACTTGTGCAATAACTAACAGTTAAAAAGTGGCATTAGCAGGTGACCTGTCAGCTTGCTCTGACTAATTGACCATAAACTGGACTGGAAAAGGCATCCATGGGGAGAGAGTTACAGAATAAAAGTACAATGAAAATTATTTCATGGGTTACATCACCTATACAAGTGGTAGATACTGTAACGCAAATGTCCATAATTTTTTCTTAAAATGAACAATTAACTACGTGCATGTCCTTGACTTGGGATAGGTTGGCAAGAAATTACTTTCTGTACTCTCCAGTGAAATCACACTAAAAATAAACAGATATTGTGAAATAAATCACATGCTCATTTTACTGTAAAAAGCTTTCAAACAGAAAAACAAATTAAAGACTGCAAACATCTTCACATTCAAGATTCTGATGTTCTCCATTTTCTCTTTCTCCCAAGACTAAACTATTCCTTAACCAAGAGGTCAACCATATACAAGACCTGTCAATACTGATATCATAATTATCGGAGCACCATCGATGTTTAGGTGTGAAATATTTCTGCTATTAACAAGACCCTTTAATATAAATGGCCCAACAACATTGACCCACATTTCTGAGAGTCTCGATCTGCAGTCAGGTCACTGGTTAAAATTAAAAGTATAGAGCCACATTGCTCCCTTTGGCAATCAGGACCACGGGACTCCAACCTTGAATTGGAGCAGCTGCAGAGGGGAAAAAGGTAGATGGAGATGGGTGCACAGAGGTTACTGGTCTTCATTTGCCTGCTCTTCTCAAGTGCAACTAACATCCCTGTCAGTTTTGCCTATTCCTGAGGTGCAGCACAAGTCAACCACTACCGGTGCCCAACCAGGATTAAGAACTTGCCTATACAAGCATTTTAAAATAAATAGGATGCTATTGTAAACTGGATATCAAATTAAGATTTCAGGTTGGTTAACAGTTGTGACCAAAAAATGTAGTTTATCACAAGCATTTTCATAAATAATCAGCCATTATAAAAAAGAATCCCTGGTCAAAAAGCAAAAACCAAATCAGCACAGCACGTGAAAGAATCAGTTGTTTGACTGTAAATATCCTCCAAATCAACGATGCCAAAAATGGTTAAAAAAAAAGCTCTCATTCTCTCTCTCTTCCCCCCGCACCCCCCCACCCCCCCAAAAAAAATCGCTAACATTTTGATTTGTGTTACAAAATGCATTTACACAGCAGGGACCATCATTGGTTCTGGGAATATGGCCTCTGACTTCACCAAATGGCCTTCAATGTGAAGTATTGTTATTTTGCTATAATTGATTAATTTGAGTAAAATTGTCATTTTTGTCAGGTCAAGAAAAGCTAAGAATTATTTGGTCCACTGAAACAGTTCCTGTATAAAAATGCAGCACAGAATAAAGGTCCCCACACTTCTGCAAATATTAATCCTCAAACCAATCCAACCAGCCGAAAACAAGACATATCAGAATAGTTAATATTGATGTCAGTGCTCAAATGTGCCAGTGTTAATTACAGAAGAGTTCTACCCTATAAAAAAGTTAACAATACCAAGAATACCCTATTGCTTTTCTCCATTTCCTTTACTTCTTTGGATTTAGCTGTGACTTCTGGCAAACACAAATAGGATTTTACTATGTGTCAAATGTTATGCACATATCTGCCTTCAATATTAATGTGTACATTATACAGATATCATTTCTCTTCAGTCAATAGAATCTATTCTTTAATACAACTGGAGAAATTTGGTAAAATTCTGGAGTTTCATTTCCCAGTTGTCCATTTATTGTTCAGTGACGGCGCAGATTATGAGAGACCTGGAACATCTTAGAAGTTGCCAATGAAGCACTTCGTGCCCTCCACCCCCTCAAAGAGATTAAAATTATCATGCTAATTTGTGCTGTTTTACTAATAAACCGGATAATCATTGTGACAAAAATCTTATTTATCATCCACAGCTTCTTTTTATTTAATTTAGCCTAGAATAGTAATATTAAAACACTCAAAATGGAAGTCATACAATAGACCAAAATGTCTGAGTTACTGACACAGTACCTCTTTGAAAAGGACAAAGTTGTTGAAATGTTAATATATTGATAGTAGGGCTGAAAGAAAACTGATGCGTGCTTTTGATCAGAAATAAATCAATTAATTTAAGGGTACTCTGTGAACGGAACATGTCAAATGACTATTGACAAGTGTCAGTCTTGGTTCAGTGGTAGCGCTCGCCCAAGTCAAAAGGTCACGCCAGACAGAGACTTGAGTGCATAATCTAAACTGATACTTCAATGTAATACACAGGGAGTGCTGCATGGTCAGAGATGCTGTCTTTAGGACGATACATTAAACCAAAGCCCCATCTGCCTTCTCAGGTGGAAGTAAAAGATCCCATGGCATTATTAAAAAATTCTCAGTGCTCTGGTCAATATTTATCCCTCAGCCAACATCACTAAAAACAGCTCATCTGGTTACTTATCCCATTGCCGTTTATGAATTGGCTGCTGCATTTCCCTATATTACAACTGTGAGTACATTTCAAAAATACTTCATTGGCTATGAAGCGCAAAGGGAGGTTCCAAGGTCGTGAAAGGCACTACATAATTACAAGTTCTTTCTTTCTTCAATCGTGAGCTTAAACTGTGTCAAAATTGACAAATCCTCATGGTGTAGATTTACATTGCTCAAACAGTCTATATAATAATCCACATACCTTTATGCTTACAGCTTGTAAATGCTGCGATACTGTTCAGCCAAGGCATACCTATTCATCAAAGGACAGCACATTTCATGGACCAGCAGTTCAGCTTATCTCATCATGGCACGTGGAAATAAATTAGACTGAGCTGACAAAGGTACACATTACCATTACATAATACAGGTTGGACCTCTCATCTGGCACCACCCCTCATTTGGCATGATTCTGGTGGCCGGGAGCGCATGCGCAGAATGCGGCCGACACTCGGGCCGCCGACACTTCACGGCCCGCCAGGAGCCCGACACTTTGCGGCTCACTGGGGGCCCCAACCTCCTCCTCCTCTCCCCCCCTCTTCTTCCCCAACGCCCCCAATCCCCATCTCATCCCCCTCCCTAACCTCGGGCCGCCTTCCCCCCTCCTCCTCCTCGGGCTGACCTCCCTTTATTCGGCAAAATCCCTTATTCAGCACAGGCCAGGTCCCGAGTGTGCCGGATAAGGGAGGTTCAATCTGTACTTACTAAAATTGTTTTCGGTTTTCATTGAAGAACAAGATTGGTTATTTCCCTCTTTGAAGTATATTATGGGTTCTGTCAGGATTTACAGGAACTTGTTTGATTCATTAACCTCTTGCAAACTCTTGTTTAGACGTCTGGTTCTTTATTCCATGCTTCAGAATTTTGTCTGTAACTACCTGTGAATAACTCTAATAACGTAGCATGTTGCTAAAAGTCTCAGGCTCAGCTGACATCAGTCTTGCAAAGTGACAAGACACAAAGTGGAATCCTAAATACTATAACATGATGATTGATTTGCGATATACTATTTCTCATATACTAAATGCACAAGTATCAGATAGTAGAGAGAACTCAACTACAGTTATCATCTCAAGACGATAATGAAAATGATTTGGACTTGCTCAAAATAACAACCAGACTGTCACACACCTCCTGTCAGATGCATTTGGATTCATTAATTGATGGCTAGATAGCTAATAAGTGGGACAACAATTAGAGATTAAGTTGTTAAAAAGTACTATCTATAAACTCTGTGATCCCTTCAAAGACCCCGATCCTAAATTCTGAAAGACGGTGTCAGTCACCAAAGAAAAATATTGCTATATATATCTAAGAAGACATCTTTTGCAGATTTCTGCAAGAATCAATGCTATAAATCAACAAATGGAGCAAGGTACAGAAACCAATTGATGCTCAACACTTTTTTTTCTGTTTTAGTATCTATCCCTCCTGGGCCACCCTTTCTTTTACAGCTGGTAAAATGCAGTGTCATACAAGGGCAGCATTTAGCATGCAAATCTTCATGTTGATTAGAATAGTTGATATTTTCAATCAATATATTAAGCAGCATTAACAATATACAACCAGCAAAAAGTGATGTACTGCAATACCATGGGCAGGTTATGGGGGTGAATTCAATAAGGTGGGAACCCTGCCTGTAGCAGTCAAAGCAAAAATTAAATTACATTTCAGAATCAATTCAGCACAGAACATAATTATTGGTAATCAGTGTCATCCCCAGTAGGACTCTAATTCGAGTTTTTATTTATAGTATGTTTGTTCTGATAAATCAGCAGTAGAATTTGAAACTTAAAAGCCTAATAGCAACACCAATCTAGAATTCTAGAATCAGACAGCTGCTTAAACTCGGATTTCTATTCAAAGGCTTTTAACAATGATCTAAACCCTGCAAAATGATGCAAAATGAGCTCATTGGACACTAAAACTCCATCTGTATTCAACAATCTGTATTAATGACAGCAAAATCCATTAGATTGCCCCGCGGGTGATCACAGACAATCTAACTGACTCAGAGAGACTACACTGTTTTAAGTGAATGAACAGCAATAAAAAAGATATCTAGTTGACTACCTCGCACTCAGAAAATTAATCATTCTTGAAATCAACACCATATGAAAAATAAGCTGCAGACACTTAAAAGTTGGCTTGCAAAATGACAGTATACAGTTTAGTCATAAGTACCAAAGTTCAACAAAGAAATGAAAAGCTCCCCCAAAGGTCAGTTGGCAAAGGCAGCACGTAAGCTGAACTGCAGAGACCAGAAGGTCCTTGGATTAATTCTTGGTCTGCGACAGTCACGTTACCAGAGGGAAGTTAAAATTGGCTTCAGTGTCTCTTTGTTAAGTATAGGGGAAATTATAACTTTTCCGATAGTCATCCAGAGACCCTTGCTGGAAAGTGCAATACCCTGTGATCAAACAGCCTGACAACACTTAGGGCCCAAGTTTCAGCCTCAGTTGCTCCTGATTTTTTGGAGCAACTGATGTAGAACGGAGTATCTTAGAAATTCAAATTCTCGGCATTTAGTTTGCTCCAGTTCTAGTCAGTTAGAACAGTTTCACTTTGGAACAGAATTTTTTTTCAAAAGGGGGCGTGTCCGGCCACTTACGCCTGTTTTCAAAGTTTCGGCAGTGAAAACTTACTCCAAACTAACTGAGAATGGAGTAAGTGAAGATTTTTGTACGCTCGAAAAAACCTCGTCTACGCTTTAGAAAATCAGGCGTAGGTTACAAATCAGGCGTAGGGAATGGGGGGGGGGGGATTTAAAGGGAAGTTTACAAACATTAAACACTTCAATTTTACAAAAAGAGTCATCATCAATAATAAATGATAAATACATCAATCAATCAACCAAAAAAAAATAAAAAATACATTTAAAAAAAAAATCAATAAATAAAACATTTTCTACTTACTGACTGCAGCACCGGGAGCCCTCCAACAGCATGCTGGGATGCCCCCCCCCCACCACCCCACCACCGTGTGTCTCTAACTCTGTCTGTCTGCCTGTGTGTGTCTCTCACTCTCTGTCAGTGTCTGTGTTTCTGACAGCGAGGGATGGAGGGGAGGGGGAGGATGGGGAGGGGGGGTGGAAGACTGGAGGGGAGGGGGAGGAGGGGTGGTGGAGTGGGGGAGGGGTGGTGGAGTGGGGGAGAGGAGGTGTAGTGGGGGAGAGGGGGTGTAGTGGGGGAGAGGGGGTGTAGTGGGGGAGAGGGGGTGTAGTGGGGGAGAGGGGGTGTAGTGGGGGAGAGGGGGTGTAGTGGGGGAGAGGGGGTGTAGTGGGGGAGAGGGGGTGTAGTGGGGGAGAGGGGGTGTAGTGGGGGAGAGGGGGTGTAGTGGGGGAGAGGGGGTGTAGTGGGGGAGAGGGGGTGTAGTGGGGGAGAGGGGGTGTAGTGGGGGAGAGGGGGTGTAGTGGGGAGAGGGGGTGTAGTGGGGGAGAGGGGGTGTAGTGGGGGAGAGGGGGGAGAGAAGGGAGGGAGGGGAGAGAAGGGAGGGAGGGGAGAGAAGGGAGGGAGGGTGAGTAGGCAGGGGGGTGAGAAGGCAGGGAAGGGAGGGAGGTGAAAAGGCAGGGAGGGAGGGAGGGTGAGAAGGGAGGGGGGTGAGAAGGGAGGGGGGTGAGAAGGGAGGGGGGTGAGAAGGGAGGGGGGTGAGAAGGGAGGGGGTGAGAAGGGAGGGGGGTGAGAAGGGAGGGGAGAGGAGGGAGGGGAGGGGGGGAGAGGAGGGGAGGGGGGGAGAGGAGGGAGGGGAGGGGGAGAGAGAGGGAGGGAAGGAGGGAGGGAGGGAGGGTGAGGGAGGGTGGGGCGGGGGGAGCGCAGGGAGGGGGGGGGAGTGGGAGAGATATCGAGAGATCTCTCAGTGTCGGGAGGCTGAACTGACCGGGCCGGGCCAGGCCCTGCCAAGACTTACCGGATTGACAGGTAGGTGGCGTCGAGTCCGGGGGGGTCGGAGCGCGCGGGTCGGTGGGGGATGGGGCGGAGATCGGTCGGGCGCAGGGGGGGCGGGGGAAAGAGGTCGGGAGCGGGGGAAGTGGAGGTCGGGTCGGGTCGGGGGGGGGGGGCGGGGGTGGGAGCGGGAGTCAAGTCGCGTCGGGTCCAGAGGAAGCAGTAGCTGGGCATGGGAGGCAGCCTTATGGACGCAGCCCCAGTGAGGCCATTCGGGCCCCTCCCACATAGTTTTGGGCACCTGGAGCTACTGCACATGCGCGCCCACTGTAGCGCGCCTGTGCAGAGGTCCCGGCACTGTTTTCAGCGCAGGGACCTGGCTCCACCCCCTCGCTGCACCGCGCCGAGGGCCAGAGGACCTGCAGGGAGCCGGAGAATCTGGAAGTTTTTTTTTTAAGCGCACTTTGTGGCGCGAAAAACGGGCGTCCAGGTTGGGGCTGCGCCGTTCTAGACGCGGCCCGAAACTTGGGCCCTTAATATCTAGGCTCACAAAGGCCACTTGGGCAAGGTTTCAGAAAGCACGTGGGATCTTTGCAATTAAAAACAGTTAGCGATGTAGACAAAAAAATTGACAAAAAGTTTAAAATAATGAAAATTTTCTGTAGTATACAAATGTTACTTACAGTATCATGGCTCTTACCAGGAGCAGAGCCGATTTTTAGTTTACTTGGTGGTAATAGTTAAAGTACCAATTTTTCACCTCACAAACCTGAGCAAGATGGATAAATGAAAGCATCCTTTTCTTCCCCGCCCCACATTAAACTGCTTTCTGATCATTTCAATCCAATTCTAAAGACATCAATCCACAACATGAAACTTCCTTTAATTTATGAAAGACACCCATCTGATATTAAGTCACATTTTTAGGGTAATGTAGAATTTTGTTTCGGATAATTAAGCAGAACAGCAATTACAACAGAGTGTACCAAATACTCAAAAAAATTATCACTTTAATCTACAAGGCAACAGAAATACTTGGAGAAATTGTGCAAAAATATTGATGTTTTTATTAATTTCCACCAATAATTTCCCTGATTTTTCCAGGTTGGTGGATCAATCAATTGCTACCCAATTCTGACATGCGACAAAAAATTCTCCCTGGTGGTAGTGATCCTGAAATATAACATTTCAGGTTAGTAAGTTCATCATCTATGCTACTGAAATGTACATAAATTTTGGAAGGGAGGTAACGTCACGCAAGTTCTTAAAACACTTAGAAGAATTTGAGAGAGCGCTTAAGTGCTATCTCGTGTCTCGTGCCTACTACATGTGACCTGCAGTGCCAAAAAATGATGGTATTCAAATAGGGGCACTGTGACAAAATGTAATAAGATTGAAACATTCGGTTTGTCACCCAAGAATCAGCTTGAAGTGCACCACTGATCAATTGAGCAAAAAAAGTGAGCAATTATGGTTTAATGAAGATGGACCAAGAAAACAATGACAATTTTGAAAAGATGTATGCACAGCAAGAGCAAAGTACTGTGGATGTTGGAAATCTGAAATAAAAACAGAAAATGCTGGAAATACTTAGCAAGACACGCAGCATCCGTGGAGAGGGAAACAGAGTTAATGGGCCATATTTTGTGGCCCCAATGGGTGTACGAGGTGGAGCCACGCAAATTTCAGGTTTAGGTATGCAAAGTGCATGCACTAAAACCCGGGACGGACCTCCATGGGCGGAACTTCTGCCCAGCGAATGCGGGTGAAATTCTTACACCTGGTAAAAGTAGGTGTAAGGCCTTCTTTTACCAGTGTAAGACTTTCAAAGAACAGAAAAATAAAAAATTTTTGCACAAATTTATGTATTTAAAAACCTGTGTATAAGGCAAGTTTACTTTAGCCACTTTAAAATATGTAAATTTATTGTTCAAAAAGATACAAATTTTTGTTCTAAATAATTAAATGCCATTTTGATTAATTTTAAATGTTTTTTTTTTAATTTGAAGTGTAAGTGTATTTCTGGGGTTATTTCCATTCATACTTATGGTAATTCCTTACATACCAATCCCCATAAGTATGAATGGGGATCCCACTTCCTTCAGTGGTTGGGCTGATCCACGTGATCCCAGGGGTGCTTGCGAACCACATGCGTCCCGGGATACGTGGACATCTACGCAGGCCTGCGCATAGAGGCCCAGGAGCGCAAGTGTCCGAACCTCCGGGACCATCAGGTAAGTTCATAGATTTTTTTCCTGGTCGGAGACATCCACTCAAGGGAAGCCTCCGACTGCAAATTCAGGGCCATTATTTTGGGTCGATGTCCTTTCATCGGAATAAGAGCTTTTATACGGTGAAGGAAAATGAAGTGCACCTTAAGAATGACTACAATAATATTAACTAAATTGATAGAAAAAGACTTACCTTTATATAGCGTCTTTTGCGACCACCGGATGTCCCAAAACACATTATGGTCAATGAAGTATTTTGTGAAGTGCAGTCATTGTTGTAATGTAGGAAACACGGCAGCTAATTTCTGCACAGCAAGCTCCCACAAATAGTAATGTGATAATGACCAGATAATCTGTATAGTGATGTTGATTGAGGGATAAATATTGGTCAGGACCCCAGGGATAACTCCTTTGCTCTTCTTCAAACTAGTACCATGGGATCTTTTACACCCACCTGAGAGAGCAGGCAGCACCTCCAAGATAGATTTAAAGTAATTGGGAGGAGGTTTAGAGGGGATTCAAGGGGAAATATTTTCACCCAGAGGGTGGTGGGGTCTGGAACTCACTGCCTGAAAGGGTGGTTGAGGCAGAAACCCTCACCAGATTTTAAAAAGTACTTGGATGTGCATTTGAAGTGTTGTAAGCTACAGGGCTACTAACCAAGAGCTGGAAAGTGGGAATAGGCTGAATAGCTGTTTGTCTGTCAGGGTGGACACGATGAGCCGAATTGTCCTCCTTCTGTGCAGCACCCCTCAGTGCTGTGCTGGATTGTCAGCCTCGATTTTTTTTAAAAAAGAGTGAAACTTTATCTCTCAACTTTCTGCACAGAACGAATACAGAATGCCATCCATAGCATATAGTGAAAAATTAAATTTTAGCATCAGTAAAAATATTTGTGCTTTGTGATATTATGCTGGTGATGTGCTACTTTAAAATATACATTTTTATCAATATTTTACTGTGCAGTCTATTTACAAATACCATGAATGTATTTTACTGCTAAAATAGTTACAGTATTTTGTGATCTTGGAAACCAATTACATTGAAACACACTTGTACCCCTTTTATACTATATTTTAGCAATGTTCACAATAAAAATCAATTTTTACTGATTTTCTGAAAATGTTCCATTTGTTGCGCTCTTATTTTTCCACAATTTTCTCCCCATGTTGTTAAAAATAACAAATACACAAAAATTAGTTTTTAAATTGGCAATAAAAACCAACTTTAAAAGTCCTTACCAACAGTCAGCAGATATTTCACAGCTGAATGCGTGCTTCAGCAAGATAGTGATCATTAACACTAAATTTAAACTTCTGCGCAAAAAGAGTTCCAACAACCTTGTCTGAAGAAAAGTTCGACTGATAGTTTCACACACCAAAATATCCTTCCAGTTACAGTAGTTAATTGACAGCCCAGCCAGGTCTCAAACACTGGAAAGGTTGGACCAGGCCATTCCCATTAAGTTCAAAAGTTCACTGTATGGAGACCAGGTATAAGCAATCAGTTTTCCCCATGGCTTGCCAATTAAACAATCACTACACAGAAATAGATTTTGTAGACAATTGAAGTTGGCAACAGTGACAGGAAAGGCCAAGCTTCTATTTAAAAAATTTGCACCTATTACTTTCAACTTTTCCATCCATCTTTGTCCTAGTATACATCAAATGTCATTACCCAACTCATGAGCTGAATGTTTCAAATTAGAAAATGTAAGAATACAAGGCAGCATATAAGCTGACAAATAATGCTCAGCTCACAATACAGCTTTCTTCCTTGCGCAGACCATGTACGGTCTATCTCATCATGGATCAAACCTATCGCCTGAAGGAAAGAAACATCTACAACATTTCTGACATCTCTATTTATTTTCATCCCTTACGGTTTCAACTCTTTATGGGCCCAAGTTTCGGCCTCAGTTGCTCCTGATTTTTTGGAGCAACTGGTGTAGAACGGAGTATCTTAGAAATTCAAATTCTCGGCATTAGTTTGCTCCAGTTCTAGTCAGTTAGAACAGTTGCACTTTGGAACAGAATTTTTTTTTCAAAAGGGGGTGTGTCCGGCCACTTAAGCCTGTTTTCAAAGTTTCGGCAGTGAAAACTTACTCCAAACTAACTTAGAATGGAGTAAGTGAAGATTTTTGTACGCTCGAAAAAACCTTGTCTACACTTTAGAAAATCAGGTGTAGGTTACAAATCAGGCGTAGGGAATGGGGGGGGTGGGGGGGGGTTAAAGGGAAGTTTACAAACATTAAACACTTCAGTTTTACAAATAAAGAGCCATCATCAATAATAAATGATAAAAACATCAATAAATCAACCAATAAATCAATCCAAAAAAAATTAATAAGAAATAATTTTTTTTTTAAATCAATAAATAAAACATTTTCTACTTACCGACTGCAGCACCAGGAGCCCTCCAACAGCGTGCTGGGATGCCCCCCCACCCAGTGTGTGTCTCACTCTCTGTCAGTGTCTGTGTTTCTGACAGCGAGGGTTGGGGGAGAAGGGGGGAAGGATAAGGGGAAGGGGAGGAGGGAGGGAGGGAGGGAGGGAGGGAGGAGGAGGAGGAGGAGGAGGAGAAGTGGGGGGGGGGAAAGGAGAAGTGGGGGGGGGAAAGGAGAAGTGGGGGGGGGAAAGGAGAAGTGGGGGGGGGGAAGGAGAAGTGGGGGGGGGGAAGGAGAAGTGGGGGGGGGGAAGGAGAAGTGGGGGGGGGGAAGGAGAAGTGGGGGGGAAAGGAGGAAAGGAGAAAAGGAGAAGGGAAAGGAGGAAAGGAGGAGGGGGAAGGAGAAGGGGAGGGGAAGGAGAAGGGGGGGGAAGGAGAAGGGTGGGGGGAAGGAGAAGGGAAAGGAGAAGGTGGGGGAAGAAAGGAGAAGGTGAGGGAAGAAAGGAGAAGGGGGGGAAAGGGAAAAGGAGAAGGGGGAAAGGGAAAAGGAGAAGGGGGGGAAAGGGAAAAGGAGAAGGGGGGGGGAAAAAGGAGAAGGAGGAGGGAGGCTGAACGGGCCTGGCCCAAGACTTCGGGCAGGGCCCATCCCCAGCACCAGATTTACAGTTAGGTGGCATTGGGTCGGGTCGGGTCGGGGCGGGGGGCGGAGGGAGGTCGGGGCCGGTTGGGAGCATGGGTCGGGTCGGGTCGGGGCGAGGGGGGAGGGGGGAGGAGGAGGAGGTCGGGTTGGTTCGGGTGGGGGTGCGCAGGTCGGGTCGGTTCGGGGGGGGGGGGGGGGGTGAGGGAGGTCAGGTCGGGTGGGGTGAGCGCAGGTCGGGTCGGTTCGGGGGGGGGGGGGGGCGTCGTCAGGTGTCGAGTCGGGAGGAAGCAGGAGATGGGCATGGGAGGCAGCCTTATGCACGCAGCCCCAGTGAGGCCATTTGGCCAGGGCTAGGGGCTGCGTGCTTCGGGCCCCTCCCACACAGTTTTGGGCGCCTGGAGCTACTGCACTTGCGTGCATGTGCAGAGGTCCCGGCACTGGCACTGTTTTCAGCGCAGGGACATGGCTCCGCCCCCCACAGCTCGTGCTGCGCCACGCCCGACTCCAGAGGACTAGCAGGGAGAATCTGTAAGTTTTTTTTGGGCGCACTTTGTGGCGCGAAAAACGGATTCCAGGTCGGGGCTGCGCCGTTCTAGGCGCGGCCCGAAACTTGGGCCCAATGTGTGGTCAGAGCCTCAATATTATTGACTGAGTTGTTAACTGGATCTTCTCAGGACTGAATTTCATATACTAATTCTCTGCCTATTGTCCAAATTCTGCATACATCTCCCTTCTCCATCCTAGATCCGATGCTGACAATGGTTCCAGATCTGGGGCCCAAATTTGCCCAGGAGTTGCTCTGTTTTTTTTTGGAGCAATTTGATTTTTCTGGAGTATCTTAAAAATCCCCATTCTGCACATTCAATTTAAGCCAGTGTAAGTGAGTTCGTTAGGATTTTTTTTAGTTTCGTTCTTTTTTCAAAGGGGGGCGTTACCAGCCACCCACGCCGTTTTGGCGTTTTAAGCCGGTTTGCACAGCTAATAGTTGCTCCAAACTAAATTAGGCCACTTGTGGCCGCACAGAAAACCCTTGTGGAGAGTTAAGAAATCAGCACAGGTAGGTACTTAATGACTTGACGAAAGAATATGAATAGGATCAAACAGCTATACAGGACATATGACAAACTTCGCAAAGTTAATTTACTATACAACAGAAGCATTCATGGAAGCTTAAACTACCAAAATAAAATAGTAAAGAGACAAAACATATATACATAATTTTTTCAAAATATCCAAATAAAAACAGTTATCACCCCCCGCCCCCTCCCAATCAAAACTCTCCTCATTAAACAAAGCACAACCATCAATAAATATAAAATAAAACTCAAGTCCTACCTCGACCCAGGAAGTCAGCCGGCCGGCCGATGCAGGAGGCCACTCAGCCGGGGATAGGTGTGGGACACTCTCTATGGCGTGCAGCAGCCCAGCATGCGTCATGACGCCACTAGGCCTGGGATAGGGGCGGGACATCGGGCCCCACGCTGCCAGAGGAGCTAGTGCGCATGTGCGAAACCTCCAGTGCGCATGCGTTGAGCTGCCGGCACTCGAGCGCAGGGCCCTAGCTCCGTCCCTAATTGAATTGCCACGCCTTGCCAAGCCATGGGAGAGGCCACAGAGCGGCCAGAATGCGGGGACAACTTTTTGGCGCCTTTTTTAAAATCCTATGAAGTCGGCACACCTCGCATGAGTGCGGCAAAAATCGACAGGGTCCAAATTAGAGCCCCTGAAGTGTTCCATTCCGAGCACTGAAAGACCTTACCATGATGAGCACCATAATAGGCAAAAATATCAATATTTATTCTATTTTCTGTTACACTGCAACTCCCCAAATTAATTACACATGGTACTGTAATAATTTTCAAATTGGATTCAGATATCAATGAAATAGTATGCACATGCAAAATGGGAGTGGAACATAACCACTTTAAAATGTAAACATTACATTGCTAGGTTTGTCTTGCAGTGAATTCTCCCTTTACAAACTAGGCAAAAGGCATACGGGTTGACAACTAATCTAAATGAGATAGGCATAATTTTGTGGGGTGTGTACCATTGTGTGCTGCCAATCAGATTCCATCTAGAGTAACTAGCAAAAACTTTTGCCACATCATGAGCTCATTTTGCCCCTCATTATTTACTGTAATGCTGCCAATTATAACTTGTTGCACTACTGGCCCACAGAATCTCTTCAAAAAGTGATTCTCATGATTGATCTTGAAGTAGAAATGTGAAGAGTCATCCTCAATCGCATTGGATGCCATTTTTTGTGACTGCAGGCTGCCCACACTGTCTAGCAATGTCATTTTGCAAGTGCTCGTCCAAACAGATGCTCCCAAGACTACAGGGAAGGGCCACAGCCAAAAATGAGTCATGCTTGTAGCTATTAAGTAATTGCAAATGCACAAGCTTGTGTATGCAATTATTTCTCAACTGCTGCCCTGCAGTATAAATGAGGCCGAATCCAGAGCAGTGAGAACCTTAGCATATTGCAGAATAATTTTGATTAATCTTCCACTTACTGCAAAATACATTATTGTAAGACACCAAATGCATTTTTTTAAAACCAGAAAGTGGTTAAGTGATCTCCTAAAAAATCATATTAATTCAAAATAATTGTGTGACATGATCCCACTGTGCCAATACTAAAAACTGGGCACTCACTCCTTGTTGATTAAGTTATATAGGGCCCAAGTTTCCACACGCGCCTAGAACGGCGCAGTCCCGACCTGGACGCCCGTTTTTCACGCCACAAAGTGCACCTAAAAAAATCCTCCGTATTCTCCACCTCCCTGCAGGTCCTCTGGCCCTCGGCGCAGCGCAGCACGAGCTGTGGGGGGGCGGAGCCAGGTCCCTGCGCTGAAAACAGTGCCGGGACCTCTGCACATGCGCGCTACAGTGGGCACGCAAGTGCAGTAGCTCCAGGCGCCCGAAGCATGCAGCCCCTAGCCC
The DNA here is from genome assembly GCF_044704955.1 of Pristiophorus japonicus. Taxonomy (NCBI): domain Eukaryota; kingdom Metazoa; phylum Chordata; class Chondrichthyes; family Pristiophoridae; genus Pristiophorus; species Pristiophorus japonicus. The sequence continues at coordinate 130,537,556 of NC_091986.1, read as the reverse complement.
TGGCCCAATGGCCTCAATGGGGCTGCGTGAATAAGGCTCCTCCCACGGCCAGCTCCCGCTTCCCCCCCGACACCCGCTCCCCCCCTGCCTCCGGACCCGACCCAACACCCGCTCTCCCACCTCCCCCCCCCGGACTGGACCCGACCCGCGCTCCCGACCCGCTCCTGGACTGGATCCGCCCTGACCTCCCCATCCCCGACCTGACCTCCCCCTCACTCTTTCTTTCTTTCTCCCCTCCCCTTCTCTCTCTCCCTCCCTCCCTCCGAACCGAACCGAACCTCCCCGACCCGACCCAACGCCACCTACCTGTAAATCTGGTGCTGGGGACGGGCCCTGCCCGAAGTCTCGGGCCGGCCCGTTCAGCCTTCGGTCTCGAAACGCCTGCCTGAAGCACTTTCACACAGGTAGGAAGATGGTTTATTTAATCTTTTCTTTGCTTATAAATGTTTATTCAGGTTGGATTTATTTGTAGAAGTATAAATAAGGATTTATTATAGAATTTAATGACTTCCCTTCCCCCCCCCCCCCACCTCGTTCTGGACGCCTAATTTGTAACCTGCGCCTGATTTTTTTAATGTGTAGAACAGGTTTTTTCAGTTCTACAAAAATCTTCACTTGTTCCATTCTAAGTTAGTTTGGAGTAAGTTTTCACTGTGGAAACTTTGAAATCAGGCGTCAGTGGCCGGACACGCCCCCTTTTGAAGAAAAAATTCTGTTCCAAAGTGGAACTTTTCTACCTGACTAGAACTGCAGAAAAACAAATGTGGAGAATTGTGATTTCTAAGATAGTCCGTTCTCCACCAGTTGCTCCTAAAAATCAGGCGCAAATCATGTGGAAACTTGGGCCCATAGTATCTGCTGCATTGTCCCAGCACAATGCTAAATATGTTTACTCCTCTTGGCTTTTAATTCATGTGAAATTTTACATAACTTAAATTGCAAGGGTGTGCATCATGAAAGAGTTTACACCTGAAATTTTAACCTGGCTCTACTCTTTTTCAGATGCGGAGAGATCTGTTCTATATTTCCAGTTTTATTTTGTTTCGATTTTATGATCAACAGGCCATATCCATTGCATGCATTAGTTCAAGATACATGCTGGACAAGTAATCCTTAAAAACAGTGCATTCTCTGCAACTGTATCATTTTTCTTTTTCTTAACTTCTCTTTCCATTGCACTCAAATGGCTACTTCCGAAAGTCTAAGAATCAATCAGGAAGGAGGAAGAAGTTGATGAAATTTGTTTCCATATGTAATTCTGTAAATTTGCAAGAATTCTAAACTTCTTTGAAGATTCAATTGAATCACGAAGATCTTGCAACTGTGTTCCTTTTATCATGCACTGAGATTATATGCGGCACTTTCCTCACCATCTGTGACCCAGTGTTTCTCTCAACCTTTGCAAATCCATCATCATCATAGGCAGTCCCTCAGAATCGAGGAAGACTTGCTTCCATTCCTGAATTGAGTTCTCTGATGGCTGAACAATCCAATACGAGAGCCACAGATTCTGTCACAAGTGGGACAGATGTTCACCGAGGGAAGGGGTGTGGGGGACTGGTTTACCGCACGCTCCTTCCGCTGCCTGTGCTTGACCTCTTCACGCTCTCAGCGTTGCAATTCGAAGTGCTCAACGCCCTCCCGGATGCACTTTCTCCACTTAGGGCGGTCTATGGCCAAGGACTCCCAGGTGTCAGTGGTGATGTCGCACTTTATCAGGGAGGCTTTGAGGGTGTCCTTGTAATGTTCCCGCTGCCCGCCGTTGGCTCATTTGCTGTGAAGGCGCTCCGCATAGAGCATTTGCTGAGGGAGTCTCGTGTCTGGCATGCGAACTATGTGGCCTTCCCAGCGAAGCTGATCAAGTGTGGTCAATGCTTCAATTCTGGGGATGTTAGCCTGGACGAGGACACTGATGTTAGTGCGCCTGCCCTCCCAGGGGATTTGCAGGATCTTGCGGAGACATCGTTGGCGATATATCTCCAGCGACTTGGTGTCTTCTGTCCATCGTCCATGCCTCTGATCCATACATGAGGGCGGTATTACTACAGCCCAGTAGACCAGCTTGGTGTAAATCCAACAGTATCCTAAACCACAGAGAGACACTATTAACAAGATCTAAAAACAAGACTGAAGATAATCTAGTGACAGTTCTTGCCACCATCTGGATCCCCCAGCATCTCTACTTGGCAAACTTCAGTTTATTTTCTTAATTACTCTTAGATCTGTACCATGATAAATCTAATTCAGGTACATAAAAACCTTGGATTTTAAGGAAAAGACAGCTATTGAGTGATAATTCCTTCACTGACTGGGAAAAAAAGATTGTGGAGCAGGAATAAAATAAAAGTCCCAGCACTGCAGGTCATAGATGGGTTTTTTTTTTTAAAAAAGAGTCCCACCACTTACATTTTTGAATTGATTTACCCACTGTAAATGTTTGTTACTTACATGGAAAACTGCAGTGTTGGACCGATCTTACTGAGTTGTGCCAAGATAATTTGAATGTCATCAGCATTTTGACCCAGTTATACTCTAATATTTGAACCTTTCAATCAGTAGAAATATTTAAAAGTAGATTCGCTCTCCATCATAATGAATATGTTTAAAAAAAGAAGTTATGGTGGCAATGTATTTTATTATTTCAGCTAGTTTTATGAAGATCCCTACTATTCTCAACAAAATGTTATTGCATTAGCTCCAGCTTGTGAAAACTTAGTTGTCTGATACACAGCAAATTCGTGTTATTATTAAAAAAAAGTTTCTCAGATACAAGAATTCCCAATGCACACCAATTAAACTGCATAAATGGCCCAGTTTCAGTGGAATCATTCATCTGATAGGTAGGGCTCAGATTTTCTGAATGGCATTAGTTAGCAGAATAGGTGGTGTTGATAGATTGATTACAAATATGAAATTGACTCACATTCAACACACAGTATTTAATACTTTACAGCCTTTTGCAACACAATTGTATATTTTTTTACTTTCATTCCTGTTCACTCCACACCAATACCTTCCTCACCCAAATGGGCAGGTGTTAGACCTCTGCTGTTGCCACCATCTTGCACTAGTAAATAATACATATGTGTCGAGTTGACTGGACATACATATACATCATCTTCTTATAGTTGATTAAGACTTTCAACTGTATTTGTATTTGTATTGTAAAGCAATACTGCCAGTGACATAAGAGCACCTGAATATCCTTTCAATTAGGGAAGAAAGAAAACCAGCCTTGCTAAAATCAATTTTACCTAAGTAAATTTTACAATAGGGTAGGAGCTCAAAGGTAGTAATCTCCGGGTTACTACTGGTGCCATGTGCTAGTGAGTATAAGAATAGAAGGATAAAGAGGATGAACACCTTGCTGGAAAGTTGGTGTAGGAGGGAGGGTTTTAAATTCTTGAGGCATTGGGATCGCTTCTGGGGGAGGTGGGACCTGTACAAACTGGACAGGTTGCACCTCAACAGCGCCGGGGCCAATTTCCTCGCGAGGAGTTTTGCTAGTGCTGTTGGGAAGAGTTTAAACTAGCTTGGCAGGAGGATGGGAACCTGAGAACAAATTCAAAAGGGAAGGAAGTAAAGCAGAAATGGATAACAAGAATCTAGAAACCGAATCTGTAAGACAGAGGAAACAAGGCTTAGTAAGTAGTAAGCAAGGAGGTCTTCCTGTGCTGAATGGTATATACTTTAATGCAAGGAGTATAGCGAATAAGGCTGATGAGCTAAAAGCACAGGTAGACACATGGGAGTATGACATTATAGCCATTACAGAAACATGGCTGAAAGAGGGGCAGGTTTGGCAGATCATAATTCCTGGCTACAGGATTTTGAGACAAGATAGAGAGGGAGGGAGGTAAAAAGGGGAGTGAGGGGGGCGGTGGAGAAGGGGTCGTGGTACTGATTAAGAAACTATTACAGCGGTGAGGAGGGATGATATGTTCAAGGGATCAAATGAGGCCATATGGGTCGAATTGAAAAATAAAAAAGGGGCGATCACACTGCTGGGCATGTATTATAGACCCCCAAACAGTGGGAGGGAGATAGAGGAGCAAATATGTAGGCAAATTGCTGTGAAGTTCAAAAACCATAGGGTAGTAATAGTAGGGGATTATAATTATCCAAATATTGATTGGGACAAATTTAGTGTGAAGGGTATATAGAGGGTGCGAAATTCTTGAAATGCATTCAAGAGAACTTTTTTAAGTCAGTATGTAGCAAGCCCAACACGAGAGGGGGTGGTCTTGGATTTAGTTTTGGGGAATGAAGTTGGGCAGGTTGAAGGGATATTAGCGGGAGAGTATTTGGGTGCTAGGACCATAATTCAGTTGGTTAGGACAAGGATATGCCTGAAATAAAAGTTCCGAATTGGGGAAAAACTAATTTTGCTAAGTTAAGGAGTGATTTGGCCATAGTGGACTAGAAACAGCTACTTGTGGGTAAATCAGTGTCGGAACAGTGGGAGGCACTTAAGGAGGAGATCCGGAAGGCTCAGGCCAAACATGTGCCCTTAAAGAAAAAGGCTGGGAAAAATAATTCTAGAGCCCCCTGGATGTCTAGGGACTTACAGAGGAGGATTAAGAAAAAAAGGGACACTTATGTCATATACCAACGGCTAAATACCATAGAATCTTTAGAGCAATACAGAAAGTCAATACAGAAATGGCAAAAGTCAAAACGATGTTAGGAATACTAAGAGAGAGCCGAGAAATTCTTGGCCAGTAAAATTAAGGAAAACTCTAAGATGTTCCATAAATATATTAAGAGTAAGAGGGTAACTAAAGAAAAGGTAGGGCCTATTAGAGACTAGGAGAGTAGTGTGTGTGTGGAGGCGGAAGATGTTGGTAAAATTCTTAACGAATACTTTGCATCTGTTTTCACAAAGGAAAGAGGCAATGCAGATACTGCTATCGAGGAGGAGTATAATATTCTGGATGAAATAAATATAGAGAGATAGGAAGTATTAAGGGGTTTAGCAGCTTTGAAAGTAGATAAGTCCCCAGGCCCAGATGAAATGTATCCCAGGCTGTTGAACGAAGTAAGAGAGAAAATAGCAGAGGCCTTGACCATCATTTTCCAGTCCTCCTTGAATCTGGGCATGGTACCGGAGGATTGGAGGATTGCTAATGTAGTACCCTTGTTTAAGAAGGGAGACAGGGTTAGGCAGAGTAATTATAGGCTTATCAGCCTAGCCTCAGTGGTGGGAAAATTATTGGAAAAAAATCCTGAAGACAGGATAAATCTATATTTGGAAAGGCAAAGATTAATTAGGGACAGTCAGCACAGATTTGTTAAGGGAAGATCGTGTTTGACTAACCCGATTGAATTTTTTGAGGAGGTAACCAAGAGGGTCGATAACGGTAGTGCATACAATGTAGTATATTTGGACTTTAGCAAGGCTTTTGATAAAGTCCCACATGGAGGGAGCAGCATGCGGCGGCCCGACCCGGAAATCGGTGCGGTCCCGGCCTGCAAGACCATCAGCAGGCTGGGGCCATTGGAGGAAGCAGAGTGCAGTGGCATACCACTGCAGGAAGCAGCACGTGCGCTGCTGCAGGAGGACGACGGCTACGGTTACGAAGCCAGGTCACTGATTGCAGTGCGGGCAGGCACAGCATGAGGGGCGAAGGAGCGGCAAGAGTCCATAGAGGGAAGTGACCGGGGCCCAGGAGAGGAGTGAATCTGGGGCCCAGAAAAGTCGAGGGCCCAGGGGCAGCACGGGCCAGCCCACACTGCGATATGTGTGCGTGCTCAGTCTGTGCAGCAGAGCTGGTCTCCAGTTAGTCTTGGGAAATCCTTGCCACTGGACCAAGACCGAGCTTGGTCACGCCCGTGTGGTGGCTGGTGTGCAATGGCCACCACACGTTAAAAAAATCCAAGCACAGGCATCCTCCACCCTTCACGATGTAGTTCAGGATCTGGAATATTAGGTCCTTCATTGAAACACCTTTTTGGTGCGGAAGGAAGTCATCCTCACTTCAAGGGACTGCCTATGATGATGATGATGATGATGATGACATGGTAGACTGGTCATGAAGGTTAAAGCCCATGGGATCCAGAGCAAAGTGGCAAGTTGGATCCAAAATTGGCTTGGAGGTAGGAAACAAAGGGTAATGATTGATGGATGTTTTTGTGACTGGAAGGAAGTTTCCAGTGAGGTTTCGCAGGGCTCAGTACTGGGTCCCTTGCTTTTTGCGGTATATATCAATGATTTATATTTGAATATCGGGAGTATGATTAAGAAGTTTGCAGACAACACTAAAATTGGCTGTGTGGTTGATAATGAAGAGGAAAGTCATGGACTGCAGCAGGATATCAATCTACTGGTCAGGTGGGCAGAACAGTGGCAAATGGAATTTAAATCAAAGAAATGTGAGGTGATGCACTTTGGGAGGGCTAATAAGGAAAGGGTACACACATTAAGTGGTAGGCCACTTAATAGTGTAGATGAACAAAGGGACCTTGGAGTGCTTTTCCACAGATCCCTGAAGATAGCAGGCCAGGTGGATAAGGTGGTTAAGAAGGCATACGGAATGCTTGCCTTTATTGGCCGAGACATAGAATATAAGAGCAAGGAGATTATCCTTAAATTGTATAATACTTTGGTTAGGCCACAGCTGGAGTAGTGCGTGCGGTTCTGGTCGTCATATTATAGGAAGGACGTGATTGCACTCGAGAGGGTGCAGAGGAGATTTACTAGGATGCTGCCTGGAATGGAGAATCTTAGTTACGAGGACAGATTGGATAGGCTGGGTTTGTTCTCATTGGAACAGAGGAGGTTGAGAGGAGATCTCATTGAGGTGTACAAAATATTGAGGGGTCTGGACATAGTGGATAGTAAGGGCCTATTTCCATTGGTGGAAGGGTCAATTACCAGGGGGCATAGTTTTAAGGTGGTTGGTGGAAGGTTTAGAGGGGATTTGAGGGAAGGCTTCTTTACACAGAGAGTTGTGGGGATCTGGAATTCGCTGCCTGGAAGAGTAGTGGATGCAGAAATTCTCACCACTTTTAAGAGATGGTTGGATGGGCACTTGAAGTGCAGTAACCTGCAGGGTTACGGACCCAGAGCTGGTAATTGGGATTAGACTGGATGACCTTTAGTTGGACGGCGCAGATATAATGGTAAGTATTGCAGGGAATCGAATATGGCCAGAGTGATCTCCTGGACTAGTTTTGATCACTTGGATGGGTCGGAGAGGAATTTTCCCAGATTTTTTTCTCCCAAAATTGGCCTGGTTTTTGTCTCTCCCAGGAGATCACATGGCTCCGGTTGGGGTGGAGTGTAGAATGTTTCAGTCTAAGGGGTGTTGCAGTTGTGTGAGGCAGACTGGTTGGGCTGGGTGCTCTTTGCCTTTCGGTTATTGTTCATAGGTTTATATGTAACCTTTAGGACTGCTGACCAAGGGCCGTGTGGCTCTTGCTCGGCCGGCGTGGACACGATGGGCCGAAATGACCTCCTTCTGCGCTGTAAATTTCTATGTTTCTAATATAGTGGAATTGCCAAACTCTGCAAACCCAATTATCCACCAGATATTTTGCAGGGCAAAACTTTGCACAACACATTGCCTAACTGCACAGCATCTTTTATTTATATTGCATCACCTTTTGTTGGTGAATAAAAACGTATTTTTTTAAATTTTATTTGTATTATACTGGTCTTTAATCTGTACGTAAAGTGCTGGTGCAACAGATGCATCATCAAAACTAAGGACTCTCCATTGTCTACCAGATGGGGATTCCCTCAATTGTGGTGGATATTCCACTGTATTATATTTAACAGGAAAAAAGTTGCACAAGCTTTTGAGAAACTGGTTCTAAAGCCAAGTCAGCAAGATGTCACCTCAATTGCACAGTTGGTAAAGTCAGTATGTTACTTCAACATACGACCAGCAGGTCCTCAGTTCAATTGCTGGCCTGAGCTGAGTTTACTGTGATTTCAACCAGGATGGCACCATGAACAACGTAACCGATCTCAGCAGTCCTGGACTTGGGAAAGGGGAGTGGGGAGAGCAGGAACCAAAATATCCACTAGATTTTCCTGCTTTTTTTTTTTGCAAAGGTGGCCATTTCAAGGTAGTGCCAGAGATTTTAATCAATATTCCACCCAAGACAAAGCTAAATTTCAGCTAATGAAATGTTATGAACACTGGGGCAGGAAATAATTAACTCTCCAATAAAACTCTGCCAAAAACATAAAACCATTGCTTAAAAAAAAAAACACTATCCTCCAGGAGCCTCAAGCACAATATCAGTCCAACATAGGGACAGTGTTATAGCACATTTATATTTAAGAACTGCTTCCTGAAGTGGTTCCTGGTCCCAGTGTTGTAGTAGCTGCCCAAAATGATATCAAGGAACAGTAATATAGCTGCTGATTCCACATTAAAGTTGTGTAAATAAATTTAATGATTCCAATTATTTAGCTGGTAGCAGCATTTTCCCTGTAGCAGGGAATGGTTTTTAGACACTAACTAGCAAATGCACATCTCCTTGCTGGCCTGAGCAGTGTTCATATCAGACACATTTGTTTTTTCTGTTGCCATCAGAAGAGGCACAGCCACCCAAGGTGCAAATCAAAACCACTTCTTTTACTGCTGTGCACTGCCTCAGCTAGAAGTCAAGACCAAAGTAAATGGGCATTTTAAAATTAGCACCCATCCCATGTCATTCTATTAAATTTTGCATTCGGGGAGGGAAACACAAATAATCAGATGTTCATTGTTATTTTGAACAAATTTGGAATGGAGTGCTCCTTTAGTTATCACATGGAAAACTTCTTGTATTGTGGCAACTTGATCAAGGAAGAAGCATTCGACATTATGGTTGAAACAGATGGCCCTTGACCTTAATGAGCATCAAACTACAAAGAACAAGATCAGTTTAAGTACAAGTTAATATCTGGGAGGAAGCAGTCACACACCCAAATAATACACGAACTGACCTAATCTAGTTTGGAGCACCACAAAAAAAAACTGGACACACCCTGGTTAAATATGCCCTGCTCCCCACCCCGCCTTCCAATCCACTTAAACTTTGATGTATCATGCTATCATGCTACCTAATCAAAGTGCCGTGAAGGCCAGACAGCTCCACCAGAAGGTTGGCAAGGGCATGGAGAACATTCATGGAGAGTTACTACTGAGCCACTATCATGTACCTAATGGAAAACTGAACACTAGCAGTACTCATAACTTTCAATTATAGAACGTGCTTAATTCGATAAAGCTTGGATAGAAAATGAGAGAAACCAGATTTCATATTCAATATATTTAATCGAACAGGAAACAAATGATCATTGAACAGATTTAATTTTAAGATCACCAACAGAAAAGTCTTAAGTGGAGTCCGATGTTATAAGTCAACGCCATAAACTTCCAATCAAATTTGTGTCTAATATAATATACAGCCAATGTTATATTTCCTTTTGAGAGCTAAGTTAACTCCTAATGAAAATGTGGGTTAATGTCAAATTTAATACATAAGCCAATAAACTCCTGCTAAGAGAAAACCACTAATACCAAAATGTACGTCACCATTAAGTTATCTTTTAAGCCAATCGCAAGCAGAGGTTGCATGACCAAAATGGTAAGTAAAGGTAAACAATGTTGGAGGGAAAACTTCTACTTTAAATATATCCTGTAAATACCCAAGAGTGAATTAAAGCTTGTAGTTCAAAGTTTAGATGATATTTACAGATTAGTCGATTGTCATTTTAATTGGAGAGAATGCGCAAATATTTTAACATAAAATTAATTTCACTGCATGAGAGACTTGGTCTCAACAAGATTTATCGCAAGTAGATTTTTATTGTAAAATATGAATTCAGTCTGAATTTCATAATTTTTTATTCCAGATTATCAAATGTGGTAACGCACATAAAACTGCATAAAATGTGCCAAATACTTGTATAAATGTTCACCTTTCTAATAATTATTTATTTTACAGTTTCTCACAGTCAGGACTGTACCAAGGGAGAATATTCGAACCCTAGATTACAATTCATTATTTTTTTCATACACAGGAGTTTCTACCTCAGCAAATCTACTGTACACATTATTGAGGACAAGTAAAAATGTAGCCAATTCCAGGGATGTGATATTTTCTGTCTTCTTGAAGCGTATTCAAAAAAAGAGCAAGGGAGTTCTCCATGTTCTGACCAACATTTATCAAATCGACACCACTTTCTTTACTTCTCTACCCTTCATGTGTTATTTTGGTCTTTTTTTGCTTTGACGGACACAGTGGCAACAACATCTCCACAAAACATCATTGGCTGGGCTTCACTATCACCAGTTATTCAGCTGCAGCAATAAAGGAAACTACAAATATGAGACCTAATCAGCTATGTCATCAGTAAGCTTTATGTTAGTATATTCAGGGTGTGCAAGCACCTGTGGGGGAGAAAAAAAAATCATGAAATCAAGTTACATCCTCCCTCCTGTAGTAGAAAAATTATTTAAGTAAACAAGAAAAAAAATTACTAAGGGAATGGAAAAATATTCATTTTCAATTATTATAGAAAATTTAAATGAATTGAAAATGAACTAGCGTGAAGATTTACAGATACAATTCGCCCCAGAAGAGTTCACAATCTTGGTTAGAACATCAGAAGGACTGAAGTTATGAGGCTGAGTCACTACAGGCTGCTTTCACATACCTTTTAGCAACCACTTAGCATTGGCAGGCACCTGTCCTTCATTTTTTGACTGTACATGACACCAAGATTTTTTTTAAAAAAGGGAAGAAACCATTTTCAAAAGGGAAAAGGCTACACTCTGCAGAAGTGTACATCATCAACTGGGTCCATTAAAACCTTTCTTCCCCCTCCATATGTCATTTAAACCTGGACTCCACTCTTGAAAACATCATGGGTTGCCAATTTGTAAGAGAAGAAGAATGCATTAAAAAGGGAGACAATAAATATTGTTTTAGACATAGAAACATAGAAAATAGATGCTGGAGTAGGCCATTCGGCCCTTCGAGCCTGCACTGCCATTCAATGAGTTCATGGCTGAACATGCAACTTCAGTACCTCATTCCTGTTTTCTCGCCATAGCCCTTGATCCCCTTAGTAGTAAGGACTACATCTAACTCCTTTTTGAATATATTTAGTGAATTGGCCTCAACAACTTTCTGTGGTAGAGAATTCCACAGGTCCACCACTCTCTGGGTGAAGAAGTTTCTCCTCATCTCGGTGCTAAATGGCTTACCCCTTATCCTTAGACTGTGACCCCTGGTTCTGGACTTCCCCAACATTGGGAACATTCTTCCTGCATCTAACCTGTCTAAACCCATCAGGTTTTGATGTTGTCTTGGCATCCATTTCCCCATACATCAGCAGGATATGCTGGTTAATATCAGGGAGCACAGTGCAACAGGCTTTCCTGAGGAAATGCCACAGGGATGGAGTCATGCATGATCACTTCAATGAGAAAGCAGGAGAATTAAAACTGAAAGAGAAGCCAGCCTCTTCCACCAAGAAAGGGAGCACTGTATTACTAACCATTCCAGTTGCAACACTGTATATGGCATTGTTCATAGAAAAGCTCCCATTAAATCGGGGGGGGGGGGGGGGAAGAGAAGGAAGAAAGAGAAAAAACCATGAATGTATAAAATTTAGCATGTAAGATTAAAAGTTTTAGTCATGCCTACGGTAGACAAAAACACAGATTTTCAGTCATTTAAGTTAAAACATTTAGACCAGCTGATGTGTAGTTTTCAATCCATTTAATGATCAAGAATTTGTCAAATTAAACAAAACACTGTTTTTAGTATCCTTTGAATTGAATAATCCACCTTAAATATGCAATTTACTTCATATCATTTTAGTAATACAGTAACAAATATGGGTGTTTACTTCATTCTAAAGGAGCTTTTATTGCCTTCATTGGGTGAATTCGGACAGCTCCTTGCAAGTTTCCAGATGAAACTATTTTTTAATTAAAATACCAAGGTGACAGACCAAGGTCCATAATGTAGAATGCCGAAGATGGAGAGCAAAGATGATTTCAAAATAAGGTAAGTCGGAAATCAGTAATTAGGTGACTTGGATTTGAAAAACCTGAAGAACATGAAAAGGGAGAAAAGACCAGTTTCCAGGCTCAAAATTGGCCAGGAGTTGCTCTTTTTTTTGGAGCAACTTGATTTTTCTGGAATATCTTAAAAATCCACACTTTGCACATTCAATTTGCGCCAGTGTAAGCGAGTTAGTTAGGATTTTTTTGTATCGTTTTTTTTTCCCAAAAGGGGGCATTACCAGCCACCTATGCCCATTCTGGCCATTTAGGTCACTTTGGACAGCTAATAGTTGCTCCAAACTAACTTAGGCCAGCGTATGTGGCAACGTGTGGCCGCACAGAAAACCCTTGCGGAGAGCTAAGAAATCAGCACAGGTAGGTACATCTGAGACCATTCGGCCAGAGATAGGTGCGGGAAGGGAAGCAGAGAGGACCTTGCAAAGCACTAAACAAAGCACAACATTCAAGAAGCATAAAAACGTTCAAGAAGAAATAAAAAAATTAAACTAAGTCCTATCTATCAAAACTCGGCCGGGAAAGTCAGCAGGCCAGCTGATGCAGGAGGCCACTCGGCCGGGGATAGTTGTGGGACGACGGGGAGAGCACAGGCCGCCGACATCCAAGCAGAAAATGACTTCTAAGATAAACTGACAACCTGCCAAAGGAAACATGGAACCTCAACTTCCACTGGGTATTACTCTCTCTCACTCTCTGACCCTCTGACTGTTCCAGCGAACGTAGTTCTAGCCCGGCGCACATCACGAGGCACTCGGCCTGGGATAGGGGCGGGACGCATCGGGTTCCACGCTGCAGAGGAGCTACTGCACATGCGCAATTCCTCCAGTGCGCATGTGGGGAGCTGCTGGCACTTTTTTTTTTCGCGCAGAGCCCTAGGTCCGTCTCCTAATCGACAGACCACTCCGCACCAAGCCATGGGAGAGGCCACAGACGGTCAGAATCCGGAGACATCTTTTCGGCGCCGGTTTCAGCCCACAAATCGGCACATCTCTGGTGAGTGCACTGAAAAAACAGGTTCTACAATTTTGAGCCCAAAGTCCTGGCAAACAATTAGTTAGATTAGGAGACTGTGGAGTCAAGTCTTGAGTTCAGAATCCAGATCCAGAATTCCAAAACCATGTCCATAACCGTAGCTCCTCTCATTACAGATTGTTGCCTATTCCCTGCTCCCTCCACTCTGCCATAAGGAGCTGATCAATCAGACAAAACTGCAGTCCTCAGTAATTCTCAAATCAGGTGTTCTTGTTATTTCTTCCTCAAAAGCCGACTCAAATTCTGTCTTTTTGACCACATATTCTCTCTCCCCTCCCCTGATTTAATCTTTTTCCTGTTCAATTACCAACTTTTTAAACCTGCGAAATGCTCAGCCATTCTTTTACATTCAAACAGGACAAGTTTAACATCTCATCCGAAGGTTAATATCTCTGACAATGCAATACTGCTTCAGTACTGACTGAAGTTATCAGTTTAGTCCTGGAATGGGGCTTGAAACCATAATGCACTGTTTCAGGAGGCCTATTAACTGAGTCTAACTGACACTTAGTTTTAATTTAAATTTAGAAAGAATTCCATGGTAGCTTCAGGGGCACAAACAACGACTTGCATTTATATAGCACCTTTAAATGTACTACAATGTCCTGAAGGGGCTACACAGGAGTGATTATCAAACAAAATTTGACAGCCACATAAGGAGACAGAGAGACAGATTACTGAGACAACAAACAAACTAAGTCGGCAAGGATGCACATGCAACATACATAGGAGGGTTAAACAAAAGCTGCTTTTATCAAGGTGTTCCAAGTAGTGAATTTGGCAAGTTTACTCCAGGATCACCACCCAGCTGTGCAAGACCTGCAAGTCAAAAGCAGCTAAGTCTACTAACAGTAATATAAAAGCAGTGAAAGACAACACATGGGCTGATAACACACAGACCAAAACAAAGTTGAGATGGAATCTACATGAAGATAGAGAGACCAGGCATCATAGTAAGGCAGTGTACAACCACTACCCCACCCCACAAACACATTAAGGGTAATGGGCAGATTAAATATAAATCTCCAGTTATCATTTGCAGTTCATCAAGGAACATTCAGAAAATTAAGATAAATAATAAGACTTATTAACAAACCATACCAACTGAAAATTTTGTTTTTAAAACAATTGCAAACTTGTCAAGAGGAAGCCCGAGTTACAGACATTCTATGTCTCCACTGTGTATGGGGGGTACAGTCCAGAGTACTTGTTCAACAAAGGAAACTGGCAAGAGCCACCTACTATCCTGTTTCCCCAAAGGAGATCGAAATGATCATTGACAAAATTGTGTACCCAGGAAAACAGAGACTCTTTTTGGAAGTGTTCCATCATTCACTGTAGCACAGTAGCCTTCATTATTACGGTGGCAATTTTACCATCAGATAGACTAGAGCCATAGCTCCTTTTTCTGTGTTATATACAGGGATCATTTAATGAAAGTACTATTTTAAGGACGTGCCCACCTACACAGCTTAGTTTTAGCCAATATGGTGCAGCTGCATTGTATATCCTGGACCAGGAGAACTCTCATCATGCAAGCCAAGGTTATGAATACAAAATATAGAATATTAGAGTCTCCTGATTGAAAGGAATATCACCAAAGTACCACCTGTTGGGTGCACAGCTTTGTAAATTATTTAGAGAATGTTGGAAATCTCCCAGTTTCTCCATCACATCTGCTCTGACGACACCACCTTTCACACTCGTGCCTCTGACATGTCTTCCTTTTTTCTCAACCGAAGATTACCCTCCGCCGTGGTTAACATGGCCCTCGACCGCGTCCGTTGTATTACCCGCACCTCTACTCTCACCCCTTCCCCCTCCCTCTCAGAACCACGACAGGATTCCCCTTGTCCTCACCTTTCACCCCACCAGCCTCCACGTTCAACAGATCATCCTCAGACATTTCTGTCACCTCCAGCGTGATCCCACCACCAATCACATCTTCGCCTCCCCTCCTCTCTCAGCGTTCCGAAGGGACTGCTCCTTCCTCGACACCCTGGTCCATTCTGCAGTCACCCCCAGCATCCCTCCCCTTCCCACAGCACCTTCCCGTGCAAGCACAGGATGCAACACCTGCCATTTAACCTCCTCCCTCCCCACTATCCAGGGCCCCAAAACTCCCTCCAGGTGAAACAGCGATTTACTTGTACTTCTTTCAACTTACTATACTGTATTCGCTGCTCACGATTAGTCTCCTCTACACTGGGAAGACCAAGTGTTGATTGGTGACTGCTTTGCTGAACACCTCTGTTCAGTCCATTAGTGTGACCCCGACCTTCCGATCGCCTGTCACTTTAATTCTCCACTCCACTCCCACTCGGATATCTCCGTCCTTGGACTACTTCACTGTTCCAATGAAACTCAACACAAGCTCGAGGAACAGCACCTCGTCTTTCGTTTAGGCACTTTACAGCCTTCTGGACTCAACATTGAGTTCAACAATTTCAGAGCATAACCTCTGGCCACCTTTCTCCTCGCCCCCCCCACCCCACCTCTCTCCCATCTTATGTTTGCTTTTTCTCCCTTTCTCTTTTTTTTCCTCTTGTCGATAATGGCAGCTGGTCATTACTACACCATTCACACCCTATCCAGATTAACCTTTTTCTGACATTTCAATTCAGCAATCAGCCCTTTTGTCTCTCTAATCTCTTCTGCCTTCCACCCGATCACAGACCTTCCCTTTTGTTCGTTCTTCCCCTCCCCCTTTACATGCTTAAGAATGTGCTCTTTTCAAAACATTCGGCAGTTCTGACGAAGGGTAGTCGACCCAAAACGTTAACTGTTTTCCCCTCCACAGATGCCGCCTGACCCACTGAGATTTCCAGCATTCTCTGTTTTTATTTCAGATTCCAGCATCCGCAGTATTTTGTTTTGTATTAAGTTTGTAAGTGGCTCGCTCTTGAATGTTCACACTAATGACTGTACCATGACACTTTTTACTTGTACTTACTGTAAAAGGTAGCTTCCATGAACAGAAACTTAACTATCATGTAATGAATACAATGCAAGGTGGCTCAGGGGCTAACAATCTACCCTTTTATCACTGGGTTATTTAAATAGTTATATGGGAAATATTACGGGATACTCATCATATATTCCCGATCCGAGAGATGGAAAAACACCATGTTCATATAATTCAGGCTCAACTACAAATTGATTTTTAAAAATTGTTTATTACAAGAAATAAATTAAATCAGCATGTAAAATAGAAATACTATCTGAAATGTTATTGTTTATGCAGACAAAATTAACTACTGGAGATTCTTCTAATCCTTTTCGCAGAGTTCTTTACTCAGTGCTTTGAAGGGCTTTTTAATGCAAGCACACACCTTGGTGCTCATGGAGCTCTGTCTTGCCACAGTGAACTCCAAAGGAGTAGCTAATGCAAGGCCATGATGTTAGAAGTAGCCGTTAATGTCACAAGTGCTAATTTTGAGATTTCCACAGGTTTCCCAGCAGGATACTCTCTCAAGGGACAGCTGTTATATATCAGGGCTTGCTCTCTTTCCCACAGTGGTAAATTGCATGCATTATCTGAAGAATTAATTAAACCCATTCTGCCCTGGCCAAGGTCTGTCTGCAAGTCTCTGCAAGTCAGCGCATAGTCTAAAAATTGAGAGTCAGGCCTTTCAGGAGTGAAATTAGGTAAGACTTCTACACAGAAAGGATGGTAGAAGTTTGGAACTCTCTTCTGCAAACGACAATTGATGCTAGATCAATTATTAATTTTAAAATCAGAGATTGATAAGCTTGTTAAACAAAAGTATTAAGGGATATGAGCCAAAGGCAGGTATATGGAGTTAGATGGCAGATCAGCCATAATCTCATCGAATGGCAGAGCAGGCTCGAGGGGCTGAATAGCCTACTCCTATTCCTATGTAATTCACAAACAGTGGCAGGCCATCCTCTGAAGCTTGCATCTAGACGCCAAACATTGTCTTTGTATTTGCCTCAACACATACACATATAAAAATAACATACATCTCTTCCACAAAGCAGTTAACAGAAAACATTTTAAAATGTTCATTAATATATGCTTCCAGACATAAGTGTACATTAATTTTTCTTGTTGGCTCACACACAAAAAGTATAAATAAATTTTTAAAAATCAATCAAAATGTAGCCAAGGCATTAATTTTAAAATACCATCACCCTGGCCTTGCCATAATTTAAATGAAAAGGTAAATCGCAGAAATGTTTAAAACTTGAAACAAGATGGATTCCTAATTCTATTAAACGAGACTGACCATACGTCCCCATTTTCCAGGGACAGTCCCCAGATTAGATACTGCGTCACTGGGCAAACATCGTCCCCGGAAGAATCCCGGGTTCAGGAAACTCTGCCCCAAATACAGCCAAATAAAATGGTTCAGGCATTTCAGCGCCTTCTGGACTCAACATCGAGTTCAACAATTTCAGACCATAAGCGCTGCCCATATTTGGCTCCCTTCCCTCCCTGGTTTTATGTAATGTTATTCTCTCTATGCAGCTGGTAATTATTCCGCCATTCACACCTTTCTAGACTAATCTTTTTCTAACTTCCGCCATTACCATCATCCCTTTTGC
Organism: Pristiophorus japonicus; assembly: GCF_044704955.1. NCBI lineage: Eukaryota > Metazoa > Chordata > Chondrichthyes > Pristiophoridae > Pristiophorus > Pristiophorus japonicus. The sequence goes on along the minus strand of NC_091986.1, from coordinate 130,519,920 downwards.
TCTCTAATCTCTCCTGTCTTCCACCCTATCGCAGACCTTCCCTTTTGTTCTCTTTCCCTCCCCCTTTCAGTCCTCAAGAATCTGTTCATTTCAAACATGCGGCAGTTCTGACTAACTCTGTTTTTCTCTCCACAGATGCTGCCTGACCCACTGAGATTTCCAGCATTTTATGTTTTTATTTCAGATTCCAGCATCCGAAGTATTATGCTTTTATATTAAATGGTCTGCCAGTTGGCAGTTGGATTTTATTTTATTTTTGGTTAAACTGGAAAAATTAAAACTTTGTTTTAAAAAAACCCCACAAATGTACAGGAAACCAGGGGGGAGCTTCTCGTTCCATTAGCGCACGGTCTGCGCTCAGGAACGGATTCGAGGAGCCGGCTGAATGGAGGAGACGATGGCGGCCCCGCCTTCCCACAATGCAGCACAGCCGAGAAAAGGCCCCACTGTTAGCTGTCCATAATGCACTCTGGGGATTTGAGTCACCTGACCCCATGTTTTGGCCAATAGTGACTGGCCGGAAGACGGAACGATTAAAATGCACGGAAGAAGCTGAGGGCGCGTGAAAACCGATAGGTGAGCGGATTTACTTTACCTCAGATCTGTATGGTACATCGTTTTTTTTTAAATGAATAAGAAAAGCTTTAAATTCTCCCACCAGGAAGAGGTTTCAGAAACCTTCTGAGACAGAGGGTGTTTCACACATTATATGAAAAATCTCAATCTGTTTGGCACAGATTTAAAATTGAGAAATTAAAAGATAGGGTATTCAGAGACGACTACTGATGGTTCAGCACTATTGTCAGAACGCACACAAGATTAGAGATTCACTGGAAAGTGAAAATGGTGCTGTCTCTACATGTATTCCACTAGCAGAAGCAACAAATTCATCATGCCTATTTTCTTGAAAAACATTCTAGCTACTTTGCTATGCTCCCACCCTGTGTATCCCCAGATTCAATTTAGAAAATATGGTCACCCTATTATGGGGTCAAGCTTCGGGCTGCGCCGTTCGGCAAAAACTTACCTCGGTATTCTTCACGGCGCCGCACAAGCTGTGGGGGGCGGAACCATGTCCCTGCACTGAAAACCATGCCGGGACCTCTGCACAGGCGCGCTATAGTGGGCGCACATGTGCAGTAGCTCCAGGCGCCCGAAGCGGTGTGGGAGGGACCCGAAGCACGCCACCCCTAGCCCTGGCCGAATGGGCTGACTGGGGCGACGAAGATCAGACGACACCTCCCTCCTCCAAGCTCCTGCTCTGGCTCCAGCTTCCTCCCCTGTTCAGCTGACCCTCTGGCTCTCTCAACACCCCCCTCCCCCAGCTTCCTCTCCTCTCCTCTCCTCTCCTCGGAAGTTGATGTGTCCTGTGTGTTTAATGCTTCCTACCCGCCGTCTCTGGCTGTGTCTGCATTAAACTTAACTCTTGTAAGTTCTGAAAAACCTTTACCTAAAGTGGACACTTACTCCATTCTAAGTTAGTTTGTAGTAAGTTTTCACTGCCAAAACTTGCAAAACAGGTCTGAGTAGCTGGACATACCCTCTTGAAAAAAAATACCTTACCTAAAGCCAACCTAAACTAACTCACTAGAACTGGAGCAAACTAATATCCAAACTAAACTAGTTGCTCCAAAAAACTAGGAGCAACTCCACCTGAAACTTGGGCCCTCGGATACGGAGTTTTAGGCCTTCAAGATACCACAATATTGTGAAAGCCAGTCTAAATCTTTGAGTAGTTAGCTTCTCTTTGCTTTCGGCTATCATCTGCACATGCACACCAAATGCTGCCAGAAATTCACCAACTTAAAAGTGTAGGGGCCAACAACTTCAATTTTTAAGCATCTGGCAGAATAAAGGGTCACTTTTCTAGCAGTGGAAAACAGAACACCCATATGCCAGCATTTAATAAGAATATGCTGGAGCATTACATTGAGATGGCAATTTAGTCCTCATGAACAATACCTTACCTAAAGCCAACCTAAACTAACTCACAACTAGAGCAAACTGATATCCGAGAATTGCAATTTCTAACATACTCCAAACTAAACTAGTTTGCACAGCCCCTAATTGTCGTAGAGTTAGAGAGTTAGAGGACAAAGTAAAACAAGAGAAGGTAAATGTATAATGCAAGTTAAGTATACATGCAATGAATTGAAATAAATGGCCGATAAAAAGAGTCTAGGATAAGATGATAAGAATATAAGAATTGGAAGTAGGAGCAGGCCATACAGCCCCTCGAGCCTGCTCCGCTATTCGATAAGATCTGGCTGATCTTTGACCAAAACTCCACTTTTGTGTCCTATCCCTTAATAAAGAGAGTACATTCCTTTATACATGTCATTATTTGTCAAAAGCACTAAAAATGCTGACTGACCAAACTTAACAGAAAGTAAGTCCCAAAATATAACATGGCACTTAGTGATCAATGTTCACTTACTGAAAGAGGAACTGATTTCAAACCCACTATCTCAAATGCTTTTCGAGTTACTATACCTCCAATAATTGAGAGCAACTAACCAGTTAAACCTCTCTCTTTGCACTAAAATGGAAAACATAGCTGTCAAACTGACAAGCTCCAGTCTAACCTTAATCTGCTGGCTGAAACTTTTGTTCTAGAATACTGCACTAAATTCTCTAAAATCATAATGTTGCATTTTTTGAGAAGCAGCAGCAAAGACAAGAAAATACAATAAAAATCAGTTGTGAAGAAAAATAAATCTTGTACCTCTGTTTTACCACCAGTTCCAACCCCAGACCTTTCCAAACATATTTGAACTTTATTCTGCTTTCTTTGCAACTCCAAGTGAAAAGTTCTTACAAATTAATGTAGTGGTGACATTTTCTACATGCTTTTGTGTTGTTAAAAGGTGTAAAAGAAATATCCTGACAACTTTGTTTTTAATGCTAGGTTCATTAACATGTTTTGTATTTTAAAAAAGTGCTCATCTTTTGACCTGTTAAAATTCGGCAGTTAGAGAATTGGAGCTGTGCACACCTGGCTGTCTCAAACCAAACATCATTTTCTTGGGAGCATGCAATACCCAGAGACAGACTTCATTAAACTTCCAGTAAGCACTCTAAAATCAATATACATCAGTATTTGTTCCTGGCTCTTTCTCTCCTGTTTATGAAACAACAGGCACATTTTTATTTCAATTAGTGGATAAAGTGTGTATGGGAGGGGGAGGAAAGAGAGAAAACCACTGGAAATAAAGGCCATAGTTTCTATTCAATCTCTGGCAGAGTCCTTTGCTAAAATGCCACCACCAAAAGTCTAATCTGTTAAACTCAACTGGCACATGCAAATTATACCTACATTGTTACAAATATATTTTAGAGTCCCATAATAAAGATGTAAAAACATTGGTACCATGCAAGAAGTACCTAATGGCCTAGTTAGACAAAATTGCAGTAGGTGTACAATTAAGCATTCTCTGAAGAATTTTAATCTAAAAATGTTATTCAAAAACTAGTTGATCAGACACAAAATTAAAGTCTTCCTTTTCCTGCAACTGTCTTTGTTTGCCTCCTATGCTGTAATGCTTTGTCTCAGTTTCTGTCTGTCTCTTCCTCTCAAATTTCTCAGTATCTGTTTATCTCTGATGCATGTCTCTCATGACCAAACTTCTTATTGTTGCCAGAACATTGAGATTTGTGCTTTTAAAAAAAACTCAGTCAAGTAAACCCTGATGACAAACAAAACAACCATTATATGGCAAAAGAATTCTCATCTTAAAAAGGTCTTAAAATGACAAACTGTTTGAAATAATCAGTTTAGAAGCATTTTATGATAATGGCAGGTATAATAAGATGGAATATAATAAAACTGTAATTTGTTGAGTTTAATTTACAATGCGGTAAGAAAAAAAAAGATATTTGAAACTTCCAGGTTTCACATGTCACAACCTCAAGAAAGAACCACAAGGCTGACCCTTAACATCGGAGATTATAAAGGCAAGACTGGGGAACTTTGAGGTTTTCAGCCTCGAAACAAAGAAAAGGATAGCAAAATATACAGAAAGTGATTTCAAATTAAACAGAATTGGGGAAAGGGGCTCAAACTCATACACAATTTTTGGACTGAGGTCAAAAATGATCTTCTACAAAGTGGAATGGACTTCCAGGAAGAGTGGCCAAGGCAAACACCATGAAATCATTTAAGCAGTTAGAAAGCATGATACAAGAGTGTATGGTCATTCCAGCAGATTGAGTGAAGAGGTTTTAAATCCATATTTATCATGTGATCCACAAATTAACTGAGATTGAGACCAAGACTGAACACTTTTTAAAACTTATCTAAATTAATTGTTATTATTTTATCCACTTCTCTCTTCAATTACCTCCCTCAAGCATTGCCCTTACTACCTAGAATTCATTTTTTTTTACTCCTATACACCATTTGATATTAAAGAGTTGGGAATAATGCTTTACATTCTGAACTGCATCCCATTTTGTTTGCAAATATTATACTTCTGATTTAGTTTCAGTTATTGTTCCTTTTTAGCGACTAGTTTGGCTCAGTTGATAGCATTCAAAGTTGAAGAGTTTCAAGTTTATTCCCCACTTCAGGACCCAAGCACGTAAACTAGGTTGATGTTTCAGTGTCGTACTGAAGTGCTGCATTGTCAGCGGATCTTTGGAGAAGATCTCAGGGCAATAAAGAATTCCGTGGGAATATTTAAAGAACAGGGAATTTTTCCATGCCCTGCCCAACGCCTTGTCCTTATCCAAGAGATCTTGCTGTGCGCAAAAATGGCTGTTACATTTGTCTGCAGAACAACAGTGACTGCACTTTAAAATTGGCTGTGAAGCTCTTCGAGATGTAAATGCAAGTTCTTTGTACTTACTTGTAAACAGTCTTTCTATTCCAAAGCCTTCGTTAAAATTCTAACTGCAAAGCATTTTCTGTCCTTTGTCTGTGCCTTGCTGTTTTTTGTCAAGAGGATGACTGCCTACACTTCTGTTGACTGCATTTTTCCCACCAAAATGGCAGTTTTGCCTACAACAGATGAGATGCGCCCATCCCGACCTCAACAACTTGCACTTATATAGTGCCTTTGACATAGTAAAATGTCCCAAGACATGTCACAGGAGCATTATACAGCAACAGCAACTTATATTTATGCAAACAAAATTTAACACCAAGGCACTATTAGATGGCCAAAAGCTTGGTCAAAGAGGTAAGTTTTAAGGAGCATCTTCAAGAAGCAGAGGTAGAGAAGTAGAGATGTTTAGGGAGGGAATTCCAGAATTGGAAGCTGAAGGCGTGGCCGCCAATGGTGGGGCAATTAAAATCGAGGATGCTCAAGAGGCCCGAATTGGAATTGCGCCGATGTCTGAGGGCTGTGGGGTTAGAGGAGATAACAGAGGGGGGGGGGGGGGGGGGGGGTGGTAGGCCATGGAGGGATTTGAAAACAAGGATGAGAATTTTAAAATCGAGGTGTTGCTTGACCAGGAGGCAACGTAGGTCAGTGAACACCGAGATGATAGGTAAACGTGAATTAGTGCGAGTTAGGCCACAGGCAGCAGAGGTTTGTATGACCTCAAAGTTTAGAGGCCGGCCAGGAGTGTGTTGGAACAGACAACTCGAGAGGTAACAAAAGCATGGATGATGGTTTCAGCAGCCTTGAACAAGCAAGTCCTCACATACAGCCCGAGATGCCCCCCCATCATAAAGTCTAGTCCGTAAGCATGTTGCTAAAAATTGCTCCATTATTTTAACAAAATTGTACAACCATAGTTTAATAAAAATTTCCTTTACAATTGGTCAAGCTTCGCCTATCTGCCACCTTTTTTGTTTCCATCCTCCAAGGAGCTATAAGTGAGGCAGAAGAAAGTTCAAACGAAAAGACCAGTCAGATCAAAGATGCTGGGTGGAAAATCATAATTTTTTTTTTTTTTTAAATACAGAAAATTCACATGAAAAATATAATGTCTGAAATGGCTGAGGGTAGATGCTTTACTTCCCCAGCAGTAGCTCACACCACTGGCCAGTTTTGAGTGCAAATGCTTTTTTAAAAAAAATTTGTTCATGGGATCTGGGCGTCACTGGCAAAGCCAGCACTTATCGCACATCCCTAATTCCCCTTAAGGTAGTGGTGAGCTGCCTCAGTCCGTGAGGTGAAGGTACACCCAGTCATGTTCAGGAGGGAGTTGCAGAATTGTGCTCTCCTGCCTAATTGCAATCAGCCAAACATCATCAGCAGTCCCTCGAAACGAGGATGACTTGCTTCCATGACAAAAAAAAGGACGAGTTCACGGGTGTTTCAATGAAAGACCCGAACTACATCCTGAAAAGTGGAAGATGCCAATGCGTGAATTTTTTTTTAACGTGGGATGGATGTTGCACACCAGCCACCACACGGGTTTGACAGAGCGAGGTCTTGGTTCAGTGGCAAGGATTACCCAAGACAACTGGAGACCAGCTCTGCTGCACTGACCAAGTGCGCACGCGTATCGCAGTGTGGGCTAGTCCGTGTTGCCCCTGGGCCCCTGGCCCCAAACTCGCGCCTCCCCTGGGCCCCAATCACGTCCCTCCACAGTCTCTCGCCGCTCCTTCGCTCCAACCTCGCTGCTCCTGCTGTATCTGCCGACGCTCCAATCACCTGGATCATGGAGGCCCCGACCTGCGAGGGAACATCAGCGGCAGGTCGGGGCCATAAAAAGAGCGGTGAGCGGCAGCCATGGGCAGCGTGAAGGCATGCCACTTCAAGGTACAGCGCAAGCTGGTGCAGGAGGGCGATGGCTGTGAAGGGTGACGTCATCAGGTTTTCACAAACGAGCTAGCTGACTGCTACATACTGGACAGAAATGCATACATTTTGTTGAGGTATTCCAGAAGATCAGCAAGAGTCCAATCTGACAAAAATGCCTCTGATCACACATGTATCATCATAGGCAATCCCTCAAAGCGAGGATGACTTGCTTCCACGCCAAAAAGGGATGAGTTCACAGGTGTTTCAATGAAGGATCTAATATTCCAGATTCCGAACTACATCTCGAAGGGTGGAAGATGCCTGTGTGTGTGGAGTTTTTTTAAACTTGTGGTGGCCGTTGCACACCAACCACCACACGGGGTGGACAGAGCCAGATCTTGGTCCAGTAACAAGGATTACCCAAGACGACTGGAGACCAGCTCTGCTGCACGGACCTAGTGCGCACACTTATCGCAGCGTAGGCTGGCCCGTGCTGCCCCTGGGCCCTCGCCTCTTCTGGGCCTCAAACACACACCTCTCCTGGGTCCCAATCACATCCCTCTACAATCTCTCACCGCTCCTTCGTCCCTCCTGCTGCCCGCACTGCAATCAGCGACCTGGCCTGCTGATGGTTCCCTCGCAGGTCGGGGCCTCGATGATCCAGGTGATTGGAGCGTGGGCAGATACAGCAGGAGCAGCGAGGTTGGGGCGAAGGAGCGGCGAGAGACTGTGGAGGGATGTGATTCGGGCCCAGGGGAGGATGAACAGCCAGTTGTCGTGGTGCATATAGGTACCAACGACATAGGTAAAAAACGGGATGAGGTCCTACGAGACGAATTTAGGGAGCTAGGAGTTAAATTAAAAAGTAGGACCTCAAAAGTAGTAATCTCAGGATTGCTACCAGTGCCACGTGCTAGTCAGAGTAGGAGTCGCAGGATAGCTCAGATGAATACGTGGCTTGAGCAGTGGTGCAGCAGGGAGGGATTCAAATTTCTGGGGCATTGGAACCAGTTCTGGGGGAAGTGGGACCAGTACAAACCGGATGGTCTGCACCTGGGCAGGACCGGAACCAATGTCTAAGGGGGAGTGTTTGCTAGTGAGTTGGGGAGAAGTTAAACTAATATGGCAGGTGGATGGGAACCAATGCAGGGAGACAGAGGGAAACAAAATGGAGACAGAAGCAAAAGACAGAAAGGAGAAGAGTAAAAGTAGAGGGCAGAGAAACCCAAGGCAAAAAACAAAAGGGTCACTTTACAGCAAAATTCTAAAAGGGACAAAGTGTGTTAAAAAGGCAAGCCTGAAGACTCTGTGCCTCAATTCGAGGAGTCTTTGGAATAAGGTGGCCGAATTAACTGTGCAGATAGCAGTTAACAGATATGATGTGGTTGGCATCAGAGAGACATGGCTCCAGGGTGACCAAGGCTGGGAACTTAACATCCAAGGGTATTCAACATTTAGGAAGGATAGACAGAAAGGAAAAGGAGGCGGGGTGGCGTTGCTGATTAAGGAGGAAATTAATGCAATTGTAAGGAAAGACATTAGCTTGGACAATGTGGAATCGGTATGGGTGGAGCTATGGAATACCAAAGGGCAGAAAACGCTAGTGGGAGTTGTTTGCAGACCTCCAAACAGTAGTAGTGATGTTGTGGAGGGCATCAAACAGGAAATTAGGCATGCATGCAATAAAGGTGCAGCAGTTATCATGGGTGACTTTAATATGCACATAGATTGGACTAACCAAACTGGAAATACAGTGGAGGAGGATTTCCTGGAGTGCATAAGGGATGGTTTTCTAGACCAATATGTCGAGGAACCAACTAGTGGGGAGGCCATCTTAGACTGGGTGTTGTGTAATGAGAGACGATTAATTAGCAATCTCGTTGTGCGAGGCTCCTTGGGGAAGAGTGACCATAATATGGTGGAATTCTACATTAGGATGGAGAATGAAACAGTTAATTCAGAGACCATGGTCCAGAACTTAAAGAAGGGTAACTTTGAAGGTATGAGGCGTGAATTGGCTAGGATTGATTGGGGTTTACAGTGAATGGGCAATGGCAAACATTTAGAGACTGCATGGATGAACTACAAGAATTGTACATCCTGTCTGGCATAAAAATAAAAAAAGGAACATGGCTCAACTATGGCTATCAAGGGAAATCAGGGATAATATTAAAGCCAAGGAAGTGGCATACAAATTGGCCAGAAATAGCAGCGAACCCGGGGACTGGGAGAAATTTAGAACTCAGCAGAGGAGGACAAAGGGTTTGATTAGGGCAGGGAAAATGGAGTACGAGAAGAAGCTTGCAGGGAACATTAAGGCGGATTGCAAAAGCTTCTATAGATATGTAAAGAGAAAAAGGTTAGTAAAGACAAACGTAGGTCCCCTGCAGTCAGAATCAGGGGAAGTCATAACGGGGAACAAAGAAATGGCAGACCAATTGAACAAGTACTTTGGTTCGGTATTCACTAAGGAGGACACAAACAACCTTCCGGATATAAAAGGGGTCAGAGGGTCTCGTAAGGAGAGGAACTGAAGGAAATCCTTATTAGTCGGGAAATTGTGTTGGGGAAATTGATGGGATTGAAGGCAGATAAATCCCCAGGGCCTGATGGTCTGCATCCCAGAGTACTTAAGAAGGTGGCCTTGGAAATAGCGGATGCATTGACAGTCATTTTCCAACATTCCATTGACTCTGGATCAGTTCCTATCGAGTGGAGCGTAGCCAATGTAACCCCACTTTAAAAAAAAGGAGGGAGAGAAAACACAGGGAATTATAGACGGTCAGCCTGACATCGGTAGTGGGTAAAATGGTGGAATCAATTATTAAGGATGTCATAGCAACGCATTTGGAAAGAGGTGACATGATAGGTCCAAGTCAGCATGGATTTGTGAAAGGGAAATCATGCTCGACAAATCTTCTGGAATTTTTTGAGGATGTTTCCAGTAGAGTGGACAAGGGAGAACCAGTTGATGTGGTGTATTTGGACTTTCAGAAGGTTTTCGACAAGGTCCCACACAAGAGATTAATGTGCAAAGTTAAAGCACATCAGATTGGGGGTAGTGTGCTGACGTGAATTGAGAACTGGTTGGCAGACAGGAAGCAAAGAGTAGGAGTAAATGGGTACTTTTCAGAATGGCAGGCAGTGACTAGTGGCGTACCACAAGGTTCTGTGCTGGGGCCCCAGCTGTTTACATGGTACATTAATGATTTAGACGAGGGGATTAAATGTAGTATCTCCAAATTTGCAGATGACACTAAGTTGGATGGCGGTGTGAGCTGCGAGGAGGATGCTATGAGGCTGCAGAGTGACTTGGATAGGTTAGGTGAGTGGGCAAATGCATGGCAGAAGAAAGTATAATGTGGATAAATGTGAGGTTATCCACTTTGGTGGTAAAAACAGAGACAGACTATTATCTGAATGGTGACAGATTAGGAAAAGGGGAGGTGCAACGAGACCTGGGAGTCATAGTACATCAGTCATTGAAGGTTGGCATGCAGGTACAGCAGGCGGTTAAAAAAGCAATTAGCATGTTGGCCGTCATAGTGAGGGGATTTGAGTACAGAGGCAGGGAGGTGTTACGACGGTTGTACAGGGCCTTGGTGAGGCCACACCTGGAGTATTGTGTACAGTTTTGGTCTCCTAACCTGAGGAAGGACATTCTTGCTATTGAGGGAGTGCAGCGAAGGTTCACCAGACTGATTCCCGGGATGGCGGGACTGACCTATCAAGAAAGACTGGATCAACTGGGCTTGTATTCACTGGAATTCAGAAGAATGAGAGGGGATCTCGCAGAAACGTTTAAAATTCTGATGGGTTCAGACAGGTTAGATGCAGGAAGAATGTTCCCATTGTTGGGGAAGTCCAGAACCAGGGATCACAGTCTAAGGATTAGGGGTAAGCCATTTAGGACCGAGATGAGGAGAAACTTCTTCACCCAGAGAGTGGTGAACCTGTGGAATTCTCTACCACAGAAAGTTGTTGAGGCCAATTCACTAAATATATTCAAGAAGGAGTTAGAGGCAGTCCTTACTACTAGGGGGATCAAGGGGTATGGCGAGAAAGCAGGAATGGGGTACTGAAGTTGCATGTTCAGCCATGAACTCATTGAATGGCGGTGCAGGCTCAAAGGGCCGAATGACCTAATCCTGCACCTATTTTCTATGTTTCTATGTTTCTACAATAGACACGAATGGGATGTCAAATTAGCCAGACCTCTATGGCTATGCATTTCTTTATGGACGCGCTTATTTGTACTGTGAAAATGGCTGCCCTGGTCCGCCCTTTGTCTATGATTGGTCCCCTTGGAAGATAAGCCACACCCTGAAGTTTCTCTGGAATGTGTAATTGGAACCGCCCATCACAAGGTCTCACTGACTTTGCTAATTGTAATTAGATCCACTTTGACTTCCAGAAGCCACAGAAGTTAAAGTGCCTTATCCCAGCGCAAGTGCATCCCTCCCCCAGCCAAAGTGCCTCCTTACACCTGCGCAAGTGCATGACCTTATCCCCCCCCCCCCTCCCACCCCACCATAGATGGGGCATTGTGTACGGATTGTTAACAGGTTTATTGGGTATGAAGTGAATAGTAACAGTCATAACTACTGGATTTCATCCACTTCAACAATGTCCCTTGTAGGAGGTTGTAAGAATGTGATCAGTCTTCCGAGTTCCATCTCTCCCCTCCGATCCCCCTCCCCCACCATTTCTCTCTCTCTCTCTCTCTCTCTTTGACCCCCCCCCCACCACCACTTCTCTGCCCGCTGGCCCTTTCGGCCCCATGCCACTTCTCTGCCCGCTGCTGGTCACACTCTCTCAGCGCCCCCGCCAGCCACGTCACTTCTCTGCCCACCGCCAGCCACGCTCTCTCGGCCCCGCCACCAGCAGCTCCCTCTCGGCCACATGGAATGATTCAGTCAGGGTCTCACTTCCGGCTCAGTGGGGGAGCTTGACAGACGCATGCGCAGAAAAAACAGCACAAATAGTTACTCCCTTTCTTTATACTCAATTGCTCGATTTTCAGAACGTTTAGTCATTAGGTTAGGTTTCATTATAAAAAGCAGCTATGTACAGAACTGTAGAGATAGTTGTGGATGACCCAAAACTGCTTTTATTTATATAGCAACTTTAACGTAGAAAAAATGTCCCAAGGCACTTCACAGAAGTGTAATCAGACAAAAGAAAAGATCAGCCTTCTCACAATCCACTGCAATGCTTTGGCAGCAGAATAACTGGCAAATCTTGAAGTACGTGCAATTTTTATAGCTGCAATTCTCAAATGCTTAGAAGTCTAAATTATAGCCACATTACACAGATTACAGTGCTATGTAACCAGCATGTGGATAAAGAGGTTAAAAAAAAATTGAATATACACTCAAAACATGTACAAACACGTTCAGAGACGGTAAGCAAAAAAAGTGTTTTCTGGAAAATAGTCAACTTTAAATATTACATCTAAAAATCAAAATAGAATCATAACTGAAGCTGACATACATTTCTCCTCCCAAAAGTAATTTTATGCAACAGAAAATCTTTTTACACCGATTAAATTTGGCAGTGACCTTCAAATTTCTTCCATTTTGCTGATACTTCTGTTTCACTGTTAGCAAATAGTGAAAACATAATATCTGGGTGGAAACTACTGGACTTCAGTTTAGCAGAGTAGGGACAAAAAACAGTTGAGATAGACGATAAAGAGAACAGTCACAGACCTAAGTGGGGGAGGGTTAAACAAAGCTTTTTGCTTTCACAGATATTCCTCTTTGTTCAAAGGGCCAGAGAGAACTGGATCTGCTGAGAACAATGAGCCTTCAAGTAGGAGTCCCACAAGGAATCCTTCAAGCATTCCAGAACATAATCCAACTGTGGTTGTGTGTTATATCGTACACTGTGACACCAGTATTAAATTATTTATAAACGGGTGAGAGGGAATAAAGTCATGACTGTAGCTTTAATCAGTATCTATATCAAGGGACAATGATTGAGTTGCATGCATTCATTATAAATCGAACAAAAAACAAGGGAGCATTCTTAAACTGAAACTTAATGTAAAAAATTAACAAAAACATACATTTATAAAAGCACCTTGAAGGTAGAAAAATATTTCAAGGCACATTGCAGAAGCATGAAGAAAGTCAATACTGAGCCAAAAGAACAGTTTTTGCAAGAGGTGATCAAAGAGGTGAGTTATAAGGAGGTGAGTTGTAAGGAGGATCTTAAAAAGAGGTAAGTGACGCAGAAAGACAGAGGGGTTTAGTTCAGGAATGCCAGAGAGCGGAACAAGACAGCTGACGGCATGGCTGCCAACAACAGAGTAAAGGGAGGGGAAAAGCACAAGATGCTGGAGTCAAAAGAAGAGTTTTTTTTTGGGGGGGCGGGGGGCTGAAGGAGGAAATAGGGTAGAAGAGAAGACATGGGGGTATTTCAAGTCAAAGACAAGAATTGTAAATTTGAGAGACCAGGAGCCCATCCAGGTCAGCAAGGATGGTGATGAAGGGCAGGCAGGACAGAATACAAGCAGCAGAATTTTGGAAAGGCCAAAGTTCAGGAAGGGTGAAGGATAGGGGTTGGCAAAGGGAACATTGGAGTAATCAGGTCTGGAAGTGAAGATGGTATGTATTAGGGTTTCAGCAGCAGAAGGGCATATGCAGGAAATATTCTACCTCTAATAATGCTGGCCTTGACCCAACTTCAGCCCATCCACCACATGCCTTTGTCATCGCCACTCAATTTCTCCAATGCTCTCTAGGCTATCCTCCACCCTCTAGACTCACCCAAAATTCAATTTTCTGCCCCAAGTCCCGTGCACCCAGCACCCCTATCCTTACTGACTGACATTGGCTCCCAGTCCTCTAAAACCTCAAATTTAAAATTTTCATCCATGTATCTAAAATCCCCTCTGTGCCCCCATGCCTCCTTATCTCAGTCACCTCCTCCAGCCCTACAGTCCGCCCACCCCCCTCCCTCCCTCGGCCCTTCTCCAAGAACTCTCCGACAGTGACTCAAACTTTCTATAAATTCCTTTCCTTCAGCCACCTAGGTCTCATGCATTTGAATTAACTCCCTAAACCCATCTGCATCTTCATGTACCTCTTCTCTTAAAACACACTTCTGGCCAAGCTTTTGGACACCCCTTCTAATCTTTCCTTCTTTGGCTCAGCATTCCTTGGATCTCTGAAGCACCGTGGTATATTTTCTATGCTAAAGGTGCTTTTAAAACATTTTTGTAGTTGCAATCCCGGCACATTGCAAAATCTCTTCATGTGAAACCGTGACACAAATATGGTGCACAAGTAGTAGTTTAACTCCAAGGTCACAACATACATCCATACCTTCCACTTTTTCTATATTCAGGTATCTGCACCACAGTTACAGTTTTGTGTGGAACAACACTTCTGGATGGTGCAAGCAAGCCTGGCAGCACATATGAGCAGAGTACAGCTGCATCCTCAGTAAATCCAGTGGATTTGCAACGAAAACATTTGCATAAATTCTTTAAAAACTATATTTGTAAATCTTATGAAAGCCTGCTCCATTCAGTGTTCTGAAGTAATTTTCACCTGCAGTTTGACAGTCCTCACACTTATGATGCATATTAAAAACTTCCAATCTCACTTATAAAAATAAAAATCTATTAACACCTCCTGATTATTCAGAAACTATTGAAACCTAACTAATATAAATTTTTAATGCCCCATTTATATTGTAAAATCTGCAGTGTGATGTTGTCTCACTTACACTATAATTGTCACGGAAAGCAGAGCTGTAATAAATGGGGTAAAACACTTTATAGCAGTAAGTAGAGAGAAATCAACAATTTCAGATGCTGCTACAAACCTAAAAAAAAAATCCAGTTTGTGATATTTATACCCTATTTATTTAAAAAAATTTGCATTTCAATAATGCCTTCAACATCAAAACATGTTCCAAAATGCTTCAAATTGGTTATCAAAAATAGACACCCAGTCAAAGGAGGAGATATTAGGTGGAATGATTAAAAATTGGTCAAAGGATAGGTTTAAAAGAGAAGGGGGTGGAGAGGCAAAGGATTTTTAGGGAGGAAATTTCACAGGACGGTACCTTGGCAAAGGAAGGAGTGGGGAAAGTACAAGAGGACGGACTTAGAAGAGTTCGGGAGCGGTGGTGCAAAGCTGGAAGAGGTTAAAAATAGCGAGAGGCGTGGCCATGTAGAGCTTATCACACAAGGATAAGAATTTTAAAATGTGAAGCGTTCAGGGACCAAGAGCCCATGTAGGTAACGGTTGATGGGCGAGCGAGACGTATGCAGGATAGGATACAGGCAGCAGAAGTTTACAGTGGATTAAAGTGGAGATGCAGGCCAGGACACCAATGCAACAGTCAGGTCTGGAGCTGACAAAGGCATGGATAACGGTTTCAGCAGCCAATAGGCTGCGGTAGTGACAGAGGCAGGCAATGCTGTGATTATGGATGTAGGCGGTCTTTGTGATAGAGTGGATATGGTTCAGAAGCTCAGCTCAGCTTCAAATACGACATTCAGATTGGAAACGGTTGCTTCAGCCTGAGACAGTGGCCGGGAAGGTTGTTTGAAAGGACAAGGGGATGCAGGGTAGGTTTTTGGAGGAGTTGTTGACAGCAGTTTGAAAGGAGGGGAACACCACCCGAGAAGAGTGAACTATTTACAATGTCAGTAAACATTGGCATCAAGAAGGGAAGTTAGGCGGTCAGTAGTTTATGGGAATGAGATCAAAGGAGCAGGAGATGGGGCTCATGGAAAAGATGAGCTCAGAGTCTATGGGGAAGACGGAAGGCATAGGTTCAGGGCCAGAGCTGAGAGGAACCTGGGGGTCTCTATGGCTTGTTGGGCAAGGGAAAAGGGTGAGGAAAGCAGAAGCAGGTAAACGGATGGTTTCAGTTTTAATGACAAAGAAGTCCATGAGCTCCTCACACTTGTTGAAGGTGAGTGTGGAGTGCGCAAAGGGTTTCAGGAAATAGTTGTTATGGAGGAAAACTGCCAGTGATTCTTTTTGTTCTCCAGGATCGCCCTGGGGTAGCGAGCACTTTTTGCAGAGGAGAGTGAGGCCTGATGGTGCTTGATGTGGTCCAGCCAGATCTGGTGATGAATAGAAAGAGAAAGAAAGAACTTGTATTTATATAGTGTCTTTCATGACTTCACTATGTCCGAAAGCAATTTGCAGCCAATTAAGTACTTTTGACGTGTAGTCAAAATGTCTAAAACGCGGAAAGCCAATGTGCGCACAGCAAGGTCCCACAAACAGCAATTTGAAAATGTTCAGATGTGTTTTTTTAGTTATGTTGATTTGGGATAAATATTTGCCAGGACACCAAGGTATACTACCCTGCTGGTTTAACGTTTCATCCGAAAGATGGATGTCTAAAATCAAAGATATTTTTGATTAACACAATTTCGTTCCTGTCCTCAATTCAGTTAGTTAATCTTAGACACAGAGTGCTGCAATTGGCCTTGGGTCTCCACGTCTATAAAAGGGGAAATCAGATGGATCTCTTGCTTCTGAAGAACATCCAGCTGCTCTGTTGGAAATACAGAAATGTGGGTGTCATGTGAGAACAAGACTGAGCACAACTGTGATGCCCTCAAGCTTACTGTTGGGACTTCTTAATAATGGCCATTTTGGTGGACAAACAGCACCCCTGCAATAGTATCCCAGCAACTGACATTCAGAAGAAGAGGGCAAAAGGGGACAAAAATCTTTTTAACAAAGGCCTTCCAGAATTTATATTTGGTAAACAATGGTGTAACATCTTTTGATGTTGATATCTGCTTGGAACAAGGACCTAGCTATAACTTCACAGGAATGGAGAGAATCATGAAAGAGATGTGCACATTACAGCACCCACCACCAAATCTTGCATTGTCTGACATAGGAACATCGAAAATAGGTGCAGGAGCAGGCCATTCGGCCTTTCGAGCCTGCACCACCATTCAATATGATCATGCCACTTCTGTACCCCACTCCCACCTTCTCTCCATACCCCCTGATCCCCTTAGCCGTAAGGGCCACATCTAACTCCCTCTTGAATATATCCAACAAACTGGACTCAACAACTTTTTGTGGTAGAGAATGCCACAGGTTCACCACTTTGAAAAAGTTTCTCCTCATCTCGGTCCTATATGGCTTATCCTTTTATCCTTAGACTGTGACCCCTGGTTCTGAACTTCCCCAACATCAGGAACATTCTTCCTGCATCAAACCTGTCCAGTCCCAGCATAATTTTATATGTTTCTATGAGATCCCCTCTCATTCTTCTAAATTCCAGTGAGTATAAGCCTAGCCAATCCAGTCTTTCTTCATAGGTCAGTCCTGCCATCCCAGGAATCAGTCTGGTGAACCTTCGCAGCACTCCCTCAATAGCAAGCACATCCTTCCTCAGATTAGGAGACCAAAACTGCACACAATATTCAAGGTGTGGTCTCACCAAGGCCCTGTACAACTGCAGTAAGACCTCCCTGCTCCTATACTCAAATCCTCTCGCTATGAAGGCTAACATGCCATTTGCTTTCTTTACTGCCTGCTGTACTTGCATGCCTACCTTCAGTGACTGATGTACCATGACACCCAGGTCTCACTGCACTCCCCTTTTACGAATCGGTCACCATTCAGATAATAACCTGCCTTCCTGTTTTTGCCACCAAAGTGGATAACCTCACATTTATCCACATTATACTGCATCTGACATGTATTTGCCCATTCACCTAACCTGTCCAAGTGACCCTGCAGCCTCTTAGCATCCTCCTCACAGCTCACACCGCCACCCAGCTTAGTGTCATCTGCAAACTTGGAGATATTACATTCAATTCCTTTGTCTAAATCATTAATGTATATTGTAAATAGCTGGGGTCCCAGCACTGAATCCTGCAGCACCCCACTAGTCACTGCCTGCCATTCTGAAAAGGACTCGTTTATTCCCACTCTTTGCTTCCTGTCAGCCAACCAGTTCTCTATCCACATCAATACATTACCCCCAATACCAAGTGCCTTAATTTTGTACGCTAATCTCTTGTGTGGGACCTTGTCAAAGCCTTTTGATAATCCAAATACACCACATCCACTGGTTCTCTCATCCACTCTACTAGTTACATCCTCAAACAATTCTAGAAGATTTGTCAAGCATGATTTCCCTTTCATAAATCCATGTGACTTGGACAGATCCTGTTGCTGCTTTCCAAATGCGCTGCTTTACATCTTTAATAATTTATTCCAGCATTTTCCCCATCACTGATGTCAGGCTAACTGGTCTATAATTCCCCATTTTCTCTCTTCCCTCCTTTTTTAAAAAGTGGGGTTACATTAGCTACCCTCCAATCCATAGGTACTGATCCAGAGTCCATGGGATGTTGGAAAATGACTACCATCTACTATTTCTAAGGCCACTTCCTTAAATACTATCAGGCCCTGGGGATTTATCGGCCTTCAATCCCATCAGTTTTCCTAACACCATTTCCTGACTAAAGGATTTCCCTCAGTTCCTCCTTCCCGCTAGACTCTTGGTCCCCTAGTATTTTCGGGAGATTATTCGTGTCTTCCTTAGTGAAGACAGAACCAAAGTATTTGTTCAATTGTTCTGCCATTTCCTTATTCCCCATTATGAATTCATCTGATTCTGATTGCAAGGGACCTACATTCGGCTTCACTACTCTTTTTCTCTTCAAGGAGCATGGAGGTCTTACTGCAGTTGTACAGGGCCTTAGTGAGGTCTCACCTGGAATATTGTGTTCAGTTTTGGTCTCCTAATCTGAGGAAGGACACTCTTGCTATTGAGGGAGTACAGCGAAGGTTCACCAGACTGATTCCTAGGATGGCTGGACTGATATGAGAGACTGGATCGACTGGGCCTATATGAAATTGCATGTTCAGCCATGAACTCATTGAATGGCGGTGCAGGCTCGAAGGGCCGAATGGCCTACTCCTGCACCTATCTTCTATGTTTCTATTCACTGGAGTTTAGAAGGATGAGGGGATCTCATAGAAACCTAAAATTCTGACGGGACTGGACAGGTTAGATGCAGGAAAAATGTTCCCGATGTTGGGGAAGTCCAGAACCAGGGGACAGTCTAAGGATAAGGGATAAGCTATTTAGGACTGAGATGAGGAGAAACTTATTCACTCAGAGTTGTTAACCTGTGGAGTTCCCTACTGCAGAGTTGTTGATGCCAGTTCGTTGGATAAATTCAAGAAGGAGTTAGATGTGGCTCTTACGGCGAAAGGGATCAAGGGGTATAGAGAGAAAGCAGGAAAGGGGTACTGAGGTGAATGATCAGCCATGATCTTATTGAATGGTGATGCAGGCTCGAAGGGCCGAATGGCCAACTCCTGCACCTATTTTCTATGTTTCGATGTTTCACATATCTATCGAAGCTTTTGCAGTCCGTTCTTATGTTCCCTGCAAGCTTCCTCTCATACTCTATTTCCCCCCTCCTAATTAAACCCTTAGTCCTCTTCTGCTGAATTCTAAATTTGTCCCAGTCCTCAGTTTTGCTGCTTGTTCTGGCCAATTTATATGCCTCTTCCTTGGATTTAACACTATACCTAATTGCCCTTGTTAGCCACGGTTGAGCCACCTTTCCTGTTTTATTTTTACGCCAGACAGGGATGTACAATAGTTGTCATTCATCCATGTGATCTTTAAATGTCTGCCATTGCCTTTCCACCATCAACTCTTTAAATATAATTCGCCAGTCTATCCTAGCCAAATCACGTCTCATACCATCGAAGTTTCCTTTCTTTAAGTTCAGGATCCTAGTCTCTGAATTAACTGTGTCGCTCTCCATCTTAAATAAAGAATTCTACCATATTATGGTCACTCTTCCCCAAGGGGCCCCGCACGACCAGATTGCTAATTAATCCTCTCTTGTTACACAAGACCCAGTCCAGGATGGCCTGCTCTCTAGTTGGTTCCTCGACATATTGGTCTAGAAAACCATCCCTTATACACTGCAGGAAATCCTCCTCTCTTGCATTTATTTATTCAGAACAAGACCAATGTAATTTTATATATCCAATGACAAATTTCACTTGTTGGAAGTGTTAAACTTACACTGCACTGAAAGTTCAGGTTTTCTTCACTTTCACTGCCTTCTTAGTCATTATCTCACCCAGTTTCTCCATTCCCTTTGTTCTCCATAATTACACCTCAATCTCAAATTCTTGTACAAAATCATATGCTCATTTGAAGTCATATAAATCTTGTGCAATATTGTCAATTAAAATCCATTCTATTGTGGCAGCCCTCAAAAAGAGCTGCATAATGTTCCAGATTTCTGCGTAGTTTAAAAAAAACATATTTTCAAGTATCAGATATTTTAAAAATATAGAATAATTGATTCATTAACATCTCAAATACTTGACATAAATTTGCCCAAAATAATTCTCTTGACACACAATGGAATTGTATTAATGAAACCTTAACTGTTCAGAACAGCCTTACATTAAAAACAATTTAGTGCTTCAACTGCATGCCTTAAAACTGTCAAAAGTGCAGAGAGTTATAAAGAGACCCAACTTGCATTATAATGCACATTAATCGTGAAAGGGATTGGCTAGGTGACAGGGAGGAGAAAGGGAGAGAAAAATTGAAACAGGTTCCACTACATATATTAAAATGCACTGAACAAGAATATCTCGAGAACATGAAAGCCTTGATGAGCACTTAACCTTGCACACTCCTCTTCGCTCATACTTAATCTTCAGAAACTTCATACTATATTCTTATCCCTGGTAATTCTAGAATGCATGCCCCATTAGTATACATTTACATGGTCTTAAGACCCAAGACCAAGCAGCACAATTTCATTATATCATCATAGTATCACAGGTTCATTTTATCTAATGCAGAGAAATGCTGCAATTTATAGTCCTGCAAATTACAATACAAACACATTAGATCTCAAAATCTCAAACCCCAAGCTTTTATGGAGCACAATGTATTCAGGAGTTTCTGCACAACACTATTTCAGAAAGACTAAAGTTGAGATAGACATGCTAAAAATTCTTTCCAGTCCAACAAATAAATTGAACTTAGCAGACACAAAAACTAGCAGTTATATAGGGCCCAAGTTTTGGGCCGCGCCTAGAACGGCGCAGCCCCGACCTGGACGACCGTTTTTCGCGCCACAAAGTGCGCCTAAAAAAACCTTCCAGATTCTCCGGCTCTCTGCTGGTCCTCTTGGGCCGGGCGCGGCGCAGCACGAGCAGTTGGGGGTGGAGCTAGGTCCCTGCGCTGAAAACAGTGCCGGGACCTCTGCACATGCGCGCCACAGTGGGTGCGCATGTGCAGTAGCTCCAGGCGCCCAAAACTGTGTGGGAGGGGCCCGAAGCACGCAGCCTCTAGCCCTGGCCGAATGGCCTCACTGGGGCTGCGTGGATAAGGCTCCTCCCACGCCCAGCTCCTGCTTCCTCCCGACCCGACTCGCGCTTCCCCCCCACCTCCCCGGACCGGACCCGACCCGCGCTCCCCCACCCGACCTGATCTCCCTCCCCCCGCCACGAACCGACCCGTTCTCCCTCCCTTCCCAAACCAACCCAACCTCCATCCTCCCCCCCCACCCCACCCCACCCGACCTGTGCTCCCGACCCCCCCCCCCCGGACCGGACACGACCCGCGCTCCCGACCCCGGACCCCTGACCCGACCCAATGCCACCTACCTGTAAATCTGGTGCTGGGGACCGGGCCCTGCCCGAAGTCTTGGGCCCAGCCTGTTCAGCCTTTCTCCCCCTCCCCCCCCCACTTCCCCTCTCGCCCCCCCCCTCTCTCTCCCTCCTCCCCCTCCCCTCGCTGTCAGAAACACAGACAGACAGAGAGTGAGAGACACACACAGACAGACAGACAGACAGAGAGATAGAGACACTGACAGAGACACACTGGGGGGGGGGGGGGTGGGGGGGCATTCCAGCACACTGTTGGAGGGCTCCCGGTGCTGCAGTCGGTCAATACAAAATGTTTTATTTATTGATTTTTTTTAAAAATTATTTCTTATAAATTTTTTTGGGCTGATTTATTGATGTTTTTATCATTTATTATTGATGATGGCTCTTTATTTGTAAAACTGAAGTGTTTAATGTTTGTAAACTTCCATTTAACCCCCCCTCCCCCATTCCCTACGCCTGATTTGTAACCTACGCCTGATTTTCTAAGGTGTCGACAAGGTTTTTTTGAGCGTACAAAAATCTTCACTTACTCCATTACTGCTGAAACTTTGAAAACAGGCGTAAGTGGCCGGACCCGCCCCCTTTTGAAAAAAAATTCTGTTCCAAAGTGAAACTGTTCTAACTGACTAGAAATGGAGCAAACTAAATGCCGAAAATCAGGAGCAACTGAAGCCGAAACTTGGGCCCATAGTATGCTAAGGCAGAAAAAAAAATGTCCCAAGGCGTAATCAAACAGAAAATTATGCCAAGCCACAGAAGGAAATTTTAGGATAGTGACCAAGAACTTGATGAAAGAAGTGGGTTTAAATTGGGTCGTTAAAGGAAGAGAGGGAAGTGGCGAAGGAGAGGGGTTTTGCAGGGAATTCCAGAGTGTTTGGATCGTGACAGCCGAAGGCAAAATGACCAATGGCGGGGTGAAGGGACTGGTAATGCACAAGAGGCCAGAGTTAGAGAAGCAGTGTGTGTTCGGGAGGGGGGGTTGGGGGGGGGGGGAAAGAGTTGTAGAACTGGAGGAGGTTACAAAGACAGTAACAGGCAAGGCCATGAAGGCATTTAAACACAAGGATGAGTTTTAAATTGGAGCCATAGGTCAGCAAGGACAGGAGTGATGGGTGAGTGGGTGCAGGATAGAATATGGGCAGCAGCGTGTTGGATGAGTTGAGACTCAGTGGTAACCTGAGTGTCAGAAGATTGTGGATTCAATTCCCACTCCAGAGACTGGAGCACATAATCTAGTGTGCAATACAGTATTGAGGCAGTGCTACGCTGTTGGAGGTATCACCTTTCAGATGAGACGTTAAAACTAAGGCCCACTCAGTTTGACATAAAAGATCCCATCAAACTGTTTCAAGAGGAGCAGGGGTGCTGATATTTATCACTCAACCAACATGACTAAAACATATCATCTGGGCATTAACTAATTGCTGTTTGGTGAACCTTGCTGTGCGCAAATTGTCTACCACATTTCCTATGTTACAAGAGTGACTATGCTCCAAAAGGTTCGATATGGTTCAACCGGAGACGGTGGCTTGACAAGAGATAGAATCCGTGGCAAGGGTAGGGGGGTCGTGCTTGGGACCCTACAGACGATGGCCTCTGTCTTCCCAGTGTTTAACTGGAGGAATTTGCGGCTCATCTAAAACTGGATGTCCGACAAGCAGTCAGACAGCACAGAGGCACACGGGTTAAGAAGGTTAACGAAAAGCTAGAGCAAAGTGTCATCAATGTGCATGTGGAAGTTGACTCAACGTCTTTGGATTAAAAGCAATATACTGCAGATGCTGGAAATCTGAAATAAAAACAAAAGATTGGAAACATTCAGCCAGCATCAGTGGAGAGAGAAACATAAGGTTAATATTTCACACCCTTTCATCAGAATTTAAATGTCATTGACCTAAAATATTAACCATGTTTCTGTTTTTATTCCATGTCTTCGGGTGAGGTTGCCAAGGAGCAGTATGTAGATGAGGAAAAGGAGCAGGCCAAGGATAGATACTTGGGGACTAGAGGTAACACTGCAGAGACGGAAGGAGAAACCTCTGCTGGAGATGCTCAGGATATAATTGGACAGATGAGAGTGGAACCAAGCAAGGGTAGTCCGACTAAGCTGGACAATGGAGAGGCATTGGAGGAGGAAGGTGTGGTTGAACATATCAAGACCAAGGACAGTATACAGAAGAGATTTACTAAAATAGTGCCGGGGATGCAGCAATTATATTGATCATCGTCGATGGTGTTTTTTGGAGATAGCGGGGGCCGGGGCGAGGGGGGGGGGTGGGGAGATAGAGCAAAAAAAGTCGAATTTACCACAGTACCCATTACGTAAATAATGACGATAGTTATCAAAAAGTTACTGCAGCTATATCATGCTGAAGGGGATATGCTGCATCCTTTCACCTTAATAAAAAGCTCAAACAAAAGTGATTACCTTACGGATCTTATAAATAATTAACACTCAGCTACTGTATCTATAGCTCAATTCAAATTCCAACAGTGACACCAACAAGAACAACCTGTATTTATATAGTGCCTTTAACGTAGTGAAACGTCCCAAGGCACTTCACAGGAGTATTATGCAATAAAAATTTGACACCAAGCCAAATAGGTAGAAATTAGTGCAGGTGACCAAAAGTTTGGTCAAAGAGGTATGTTTTAAGGAGTGTCTTGAAGGAAGAGAGTTAGAGAGGCAGAGAGGTTTAGGCAGGGAGTTTCAGAGCTTGGGAACAGAAGGCACAACCACCAATGGTTGAGCGATTATAATCAGGGATGTTCAGGAGGGCAGAATTAGAGGAGTGAAGACATCTCAGGTAGGGGGGGGGTTTGTGAGGCTGGAGGAGATTACAGATAGTATATCTATTGTCTGCATATATAACGTGTAATCAATGTATAGTTGCATAAGATGGAGAATTGTTTACCTGATGTACTATCAATAAGGTTTACACTGTGTATATACATGCTGGCACCACTAGAGGGCGCAACTGGTGGAGTTTCCTGTCCTGCCCTGGAGGCAGTGGCTGTATAAAAGGGGAGCCACCATGCGGCTGCCTCACTCTGGAGTTCGGAATAAAGGACCAAAGTCACTACAGTTTGAGTACAACACATTGCCTCATGAAGTCATTGATAGGTACAGCACAGACATAATAACAGACGACGAGAAAACGGACTTTCACGCGATTATGGCTACCTTTGGCACACTAAAGGACTTCGCAGAGGGTGATGATTGGGATTCTTTCATGGAAAGGCTCGCGCTTTATTTCGTGGCAAACAACTTGGCAGGGGAGACGGACGCATTGGCCCTCGTCAGGGACTTGCTGGCACCCACGAAGGCCAAGGATAAGACATATGAGCTGACTGAACTAATTCGCGACCAACTTAAACCAAAAGAGAGCATCCTCACGGCAAGGCACAGATTCTACACTCACCGCAGACCTGAAGGCCAGGAGATTGCAAAATGTGCAGCCGACCTCAGGAGACTTGCAGCACCGTGTGATTTTGGCACACACCCCAACGAAGCATTGCGAGACATCTTCGTTATAGGAATTTGCCACGAAAGCCTCCTTCACAAGCTATTATCTACCGACACCACAGTCAACCTGCAGAAGGCCATCAGCATGTGTCAGGCGTTCATGACCTCGACCTGCAGCACCAAGCAAAGTATTCATCCTGTGGACTCAAACCCAGCAAGTACTGTACACAGAATGGTGCCTTTCACAGGCAAGACTGCAGAGTGTTGCTTTGCCCAGGGCAGAGAGCACAGACCTCAGCGTTCCAGAACTGAGAGTCCGCTGAGGGGGTGCTAATCGAGTAGCACCATTCTGGCATTGCGGAGGAAACCATAGGGCTCACCAGTGTTGGTTTGCTGAGTACGTATGCAAAGCCTGTAACACAAAAGGCCACCTCCAACATATGTGTAAAAGAAATACGACTCACAGTCTCGCAGAGGAGTCGGTACATGACTTTGAATTCAGCGGGGAGTATTGATGATTTGGCCAGAGGTAGCTCAGCTCCAAGAAGTGTTTGGAGTGTATACCTGCACTACCGATTGTCCTCCAGTGAAGATGGAAGTCGAGATAAACAACGTTCCAGTCTTCATGGAAGTGGACACGGGAGCGAGCCAGTCAGTGATGAGCCAGGATGCCTTTGAGGCGCTATGGAACAAGAAACGACCCGAGCTGGTTCCAGTACAGGAAAAGTTGCGCACCTACACCAAGGAGCTGATCCCAGTCCTTGGTAAAGCGGATGCAAGTGTAATCCAGAATGGTGTGGTGCACAAGTTACCTTTGTGGATTGTTGCAGGTGATGGTCCAACGCTACTTGGAAGAAGGTGGATTGGGGAAGATCCAGTGGAAATGAGAAGACCTCTTTCACTCCAGCAATCGATGTCCCCCGTGCTCAGAGGCAGAGCAAAACCTCACCTTTGCTTGGGCCAGGCACCAGGAAACAGACCAGCGCAGCACCTGAGGCACAGACCATCCATCACGACTGCGTGGCAATGATCCGACCGGAACAACCTAAAAGTACCTTCCCGGCTCGTGGCAGGACTCCTGGCAAGGAAGATCGAACTCTCAGGCACTCTTCCAGCTTTTGTAGCAGAATTGTGGGAGAGAAGGATCAAGGCAGTCGACCGAGGACAGAGGGAAGATGAAGTTCCTGATGCAGCATGGCGTGGCAGGGTTCTCTTAAAGGAGACCTGCAACCAACTGAACTTAGAGACACTGTATGCATGGCAATCAATGTAACGAACTGATTAAGAATGTAAAGAACAAAATGTTGCGAGATGTCGGGAATAGAGTGTCCTCAAAAGTAGCAAGTCAGCGACCTCAGGAGGGTGAAGGCACTGATCCTGATACCCTGCCCCAGGTCTATCCCAAGCTGCAGGCACCCAATGACACTATTCGCCACGGACCTGGAAACGAAAACGGTGCCAATACCCGCAGTCGGCCGCCGTTGCCCACCACCCGGGTGGAGACGGTGCAGCCCCCAGACCCAGTCGCTACCTCGGCCATGTCCGGGAGAGAAAGGTCAGAACCAATGAGTTCCCCAAACGGGACCTGGAACAGCCAGGTTCCCAACACCATTAGAGAGCAGGCAGAAGATTCTGCAGCCCTCAAAAGACACGGAGGCCACACACATCTGTGACTCTGCCCACCACTAGGCAACGTCAAAGGCCCCCCCCCCCCCCTCGAGTCCTGGCAAGGTGAATGAACCAAGTTCACCCCGCTAGCAGGGGCCGCAGCGCCGCCATCAGACGACTGGGACCCCGTCCAGTTGCTCTGGAACTAGCGTCATTGCATACCTGTACTGCTACCTTAGTACTGACCATGACTGAACTAATTATGCAATTTACCCAATCCTGGCGCATGACCGTAAAAACGTAACGAATGTAAGTCACTGAACAAAGGTGTCACGATACAAACTGTAAAAAAAAAATGTTTTCTTCCTTTCTTTGTACTTGCAGTGTGTCTGATCCTGTATGTTTATGTAACGGGACAGCTGCATGATCTTGCTGTGGGGGGTGGGGGATGGATGTAGCCATGGACACACACATGGATCACACCCAGAACCCTCTGGAACCTCCACTGCATCATCGAACCATCCAAACTGGTAACCATTACCCAACATTGTAGCAAAAGGACTTGGGGATTAACAGGGAGAGAGCCAAGACAAAGCACAGGCAAGGTGCAAGGGTTATTGGCACTTAAGTCTGGGGAGAGCTAAGCCAGAGCACATGGTGCAAAGGGAATTGGCACAAAGGACTTGTGTTATATATGCAGACTGTAGATATACTCTGTGTAGTCACTGTATAGTTGCATAAGATGGAGACTTGTTTACTTGATGTACTATCAATAAGGTTTACACTGCGTATATACATGCTGGCACCACGAGAGGGTGTAACTGGTGGAGACCGCGATTTCCGGTCCTGCCCTGGTGGCAGGGGCTGTATAAAAGGGGAGCCACCATGCGGTTGCCTCACTCGAGTTCGGAATAAAGGACCATGGTCACTACAGTTTGAGTACAACACATTGCCTCGTGGAGTCATTCATAGGTACAGTTCAGACATCATAACAGATAGGGAGGGGCGAGGCCATGGAGGGATTTGAAAATAAGGATGAGAATTTTTAAATCGAGGCGCTGCTTAACCAGAAGCCAATGTAGATCAGCGATAACAACGGTGATGGGTGAGCGGGACTTGGTGCGCGTTAGGACACGGGCAGCCAAGTTTTGGATCACCTCCAGTTTACGCAGGGCAGAATATAGGAGGCCAGCCAGGAATGCATTGGAATAGTCAAATCTAAAGATAACAAAGGCATGGATGAGCTGAGGCAAGGGCGGAGCCTGCCGATGTTACGAAGGTGGAAATAGGCTGTCTTAGTTATGCTGCGGATGTGGTCGAGAGCTCATTTCAGGGTCAAATATGACACCAAGGTTACCAACAGTCTGATTCAGCCTGGGACAGAAGTTGGGCAGAGGGATGGAGTCAGTGGTTAGGGAACAGATTTGAACAGTTTAGCTGGATATTGGTAACTGGAAGCAAATATTTAACTTGAACCTCAGGTTACGCAAAGGCATTAGTTTTTAATTCCCTCATTGAGAAACCAAAATTAAGGGCCAAAAAGCCCATAGTGCAGATCACCAAATTTGTAAAGAGTAAAAGAAATGATAAAAATAAATCAGGAAGTAGTGATTAGGTGATACCAGATTGGGTTCTGAAAACCAGAAAGTTGCTGGAGGAAGGAAAATGAGAGGTTAATAGGAAAATAGAACCTTAGAATTGTACAGCGCAGAGGATGCCATGTAGCCTGTTCATACCAACTCTCGCAAAGAGCTATCCATTTAGCTCCATCCCCCTGCCCTTTTATCCACTTCCATTTTAAAAAGCTATTATGGATTCTGTTGCCACCACTGTTTTTGGACAGAGTAGTCGTATCCTAAAAACCCTCAGTCTAAATTTTTTTTTAAATTCGACTTCGTACTTTTGAGGATTTGAATTTACACCCTCTAGCTATTGACTCACCAGTCAGTAGAAATAGTACTTCCTCCTAACTACTTCTATTAGATCTTTTAGCCTGATCTTTTATAATGAAAAAAGCTACAACTTATCTAATCTTTGCTCATAACTAAGGCTTCACCTGGTATAATCTTAATAATTCAATTCAGTGTATTTTTCATGGACTTGACATCCATCCTGAAGTAGGTTGACCAAAACTAAACAACACTGGAACTGCAGCCTAACATAGAAAATAGGCCCTTCGAGCCTGTACCACCATTCAGAAAGATCATGGCTGATCATTCCCTCAGTACCCCTTTCCTGCTTTGTCTCCATACCCCTTTGATCCCTTTAGCCATAATGGCCATATCTAATTCCCTCTTGAATATATCCAATGAACTGGCATCAACAACTCTGAGTGAAGAAGTTTCTTCTAATCTCAGTCCAAAATGGCCTACCCCTTATCCTAAGACTGTGTCCCCTGGTTATGGACTTCCCCATCATTGGGAACATTCTTCCTGCATCTAACCTGTCCAATCCCGTCAGAATCTTATAAGTGTCTATGAGATCCCCTCTCATCCTTCTAAACTCCAGTGTATAAAGGCCCAGTTGATCCAGTCTCTCCTCATATGTCAGTCCCGCCATCCCAGGAATCAGTCTGGTGAACCTTTGCTACACTCCCTCAATAGCAAGAACGTCCTTCCTCAGATTAGGAGGCCAAAACTGAACACAATATTCCAGGTGAGGCCTCACCAAGGCCCTGTACAACTGCAGTAAAACCTCCCTGCTCCTATACTCAAATCCCCTAGCTATGAAGGCCAACATACCATTTGCCTTCTTCACCGCCTGCTGTACCTGCATGCCAACTTTCAATGACTGATGAACCACGACACCCAGATCTTGTTGCACCTCCCCTTTTCCTAATCTGCCGCCATTCAGATAATATTCTGCCTTCGTGTTTTTGCCCCCAAAGTGGATAATCTCACATTTATCCACATTATACTACATCTGCCATGCATTTGCCCACTCACCTAACCTGCCCAAGTCACCCTGCAGCCTCTTAGCGTCCTCCTCACAGCTCACACTGCCACCCAGTTTAGTGTCATCTGTAAACTTGGAGATATTACACTCAATTCCTTCATCTAAATCATTAATGTATATTGTAAAGAGCTGGGGTGCCAGCACTGAGCCCTGCAGCACTCCACTAGTCACTGCCTCCCATTCTGAAAAGGACCTGTTTATCCCAAGTCTCTGCCAACCTGTTCTCTATCCACGTAAGTACGTTACCCCCAATACCACGTGCTTTGATTTTGCACACCAATCTCGTGTGGGACCTGGTCAAAAGCCTTTTCAAAGTCCAAATACACTACATCCACTGGTTCTCCCTTGTCCACTCTACTAGTTAGATCCTCAAAAAATTCCAGAAGATTTGTCAAGCATGATTTCCCTTTCATAAATCCATGCTGACTTGGACCGATCCTGTCACTGCTTTCCAAATGCGCTGCTATTACATCTTTAATAATTGATTCCAACATTTTCCCCACTGCTGATGTTAGGCTAACCAGTCTATAATTCCGTGTTTTCTCTCTTCCTCCTTTTTTAAACAGTGGTGTTACATTAGCTACCCTCCAGTCCATAAGAACCGATCCAGAGTCGATAGACTGTTGGAAAATGATCACCAATGCATCCACTATTTCTATGGCCACTTCCTTAAGTACTCTGGGATGCAGACTATCAGGCCCCGGGGATTTATTGGCCTTCAATCCCATCAATTTCCCCAACACAATTTCCCGCTTTATAAGGATATCCTTCAGTTCCTCCTTCTCACGAGACCCTCGGTCCCCTAGTATTTCCGGAAGGTTATTTGTGTCTTCCTTCGTGAAAACAGAACCAAAGTATTTGTTTAACTGGTCCGCCCTTTCTTTGTTCCCCATTATAAATTCACCTGAATCTGACAGCAAGGGACCTACGTTTGTTTTCACTAATCTTTTTCTCTTGACATATATATAGAAGCTTTTGCAGTCAGTTTTTATGTTCCCAGCAAGCTTCCTCTCATACTCTATTTTCCCCCGCCTAATTAAACCCTTTGTCCTCCTCTGCCGTATTACAAAATTCTCCCAGTCCTCAGGTTTGCTGCTTTTTCTGGCCAATTTATATGCCTCTTCCTTGGATTTAACACTATCCTTAATTTCCCTTGTTAGCCACAGTTGAGCCACTTTCCCTGTTTTATTTTTACTCCAGACAGGGATGTACAATTCATCCATGTGATTTTTAAATGTTTGCCATTGCCTATCCACCATCAACCCTTTCAGTATCACTCGCCAGTCTATTCTAGCCAATTCACGTCTCATACCATCGAAGTTACCTTTCCCTAAGTTCAGGACCCTAGTCTCTGAATTAACTGTGTCACTCTCCATCTTAATAAAGAATTCTACTATATTATGGTCACTCTTCCCCAAGGGGCCTCGCACAAGATTGTTAATTAGTCCTTTCGCATTACACATCACCCAGTCTAGGATAGCCAGCCCTCTCGTTGGTTCCTCGACATATTGGTCGAGAAAACCATCCCTAATACACTCCAGGAAATCCTCCTCCACCGCATTATTCCCAGTTTGGTTAGCCCAGTCAATATGTAGATTAAAGTTGCCCATGATAACTGCTGTACCTTTATTGCACGCATCCCTAATTTCTTGTTTGATGCTGTCCCTATCCTCATTACTACTGTTTGGTGGTCTGTACACAACTCCCACTAGCGTTTTCTGCCCTTTGGTATTCCGTAGCTCCACCCATACAGATTCCACATCATCCAAGCTAATGTCCTTCCTTACTGTTGTATTAATTTCCTCTTTAACCAGCAACTGTAGCTCAGCAAAGAAAATTATTTGAACAGAAGATAGAAAGGGTACAACAACCAGCAAAAACATCTTAGCATAAATCAGAAATCAATTGTCCAAGTCAGAAGCTAGGCCAAAAAACACCCAGACGTTAACTAGCAGCCTACAAGGACAAACCAATAACTATCCCGTATTTAGTGGATGAGCCATTTAAATAGTGTTCTTGAGGGATTCTTGCTATCCGTTAACGCTATGAGTTGCTGAGCAAGTTTGTCACCTGGGGAATCAGGCGCTGGGGCAGACCAACTTCACAAAACAAGTATAGGGCCCTTATTTAAATACTATGAGCGTTTTTAATACTCCCAGGGTGCGCCCTGGATGCCTTCAGGAGGAGCCCGATGCAATATGGCGGGTGGCACACTTTCTGCATGGAATGAGCACACACACACTGCCCGCCATGTAAAAAGCTAGGTGCGCTGTTTTATGCCTGTAAGTGAATGCAGCCTCAACTAATTGAGGCCAGACCCACCCTCTTGAAATGTTCATTTGTAATGAATATGGATTGCAACAATGTTTTGCAGTCCCTAGTAATTACTAATGATTAAAGTCCCTTTAATTATCAACCCACTCTTTCCTTGATGCATTTTAATTTCAATTCCTTATCAACTTCCTCACTCTTGCTCTGAAGCAGTTAATTATTAGTTTCCTTCCTTTGGTGTCACAGATGTCAACTTAAATCAAATCTGATCTTCCATTATCCAAATGGACAATCATTCACAGTAACTTTCTGACCCTCCCTTACCAACAATGCAAGTTATTTACCCCAACTCCTTGTAAACATTTTAAAACGTTGCATGTGAAATTCCTCCATATCCTCTGGTCCAAACCTGTTCGCTGTTGAGCCTATTCTATACATGCTAATATTGATGCAGCTCATTATTTTTCCTTGCACTGATTTGTTGACAAATTAAAATTGACAAGATATGCTAACTGAATAGTTTAAGACCCAGTTTACAGAAATTCTAATTCAAGCATAGCTTTTCTTGTTAATTTAGCTATGTGTTTATTAAACCCGAGATCATGCTCGTTTGTGTGGTTATTTTGTACTGTAACTATTCCCTGATTTTCATGAATACAAGCAATCCTTGATACACTGTTGGACCACCTCAATAATGGAAAGATACTGGTCAAAAAAGGATAAATGATACAGGACTGGACAAATATTTTGGACTTCCTTTGGGTGCATCAAGATATTTTGCAAAATCTTTCCTTGGATAGGTTTAAACAGATTGGATCTGGTTTAGGATGGGAATGGTTTTAACAATTAAATCTCTTTTACTTTAATAACTTCTAAGAAGGAATATAAAAAAGTGCTAATCTTTGATGCACAACTTTACCTATTTTATTTTTCTCTCTGGTTGATAATTAAAACGTTCCAGAAATTGAGAAATCTTTTCATGCCAATTTTGATGGTCAGATTTCAGTTCCATTAAATCACAGCCTGCTAATACAGCTAGGCTTTAAATTTTCTAAACCTTCGCTCAAATTCCTAACTGAGAGCAGTTTCGAAACAATGGCCCGGATTTCGCAGTCGGAACAACAGTGAGGCTATCAGTGCTCACTGTTATTCAGGACTAAATCAGACAGCAGACAGCAATGTCCAGCATCTGCACATATGTAGTTAAAAGTGGAAATCAGGAGTTGCTGCCCTGCTCCTCCACAAGCTTCGCTATACCGGTATTTCGCCAATATCATCATCATAATCATAGGCAGTCCCTCGAAGCAAGGATGACTTGCTTCCACGCCAAAAAGGGGCGAGTTCACAGGTGTTTCAATGAAGGACCAATATTCCAGAACCCGAACTACACCGCGAAGGGTGGAAGATGCCTGTGCTTGGATTTTTTTTAACGTGTGATGGCCGTTGCACACCAGCCACCATATGGGCTTGACAGAGCTAGGTCTTGGTCCAGTGGCCAGGATTACCCAAGACTAACTGGAGACAAGCTCTGCTGCACAAACCAAGCACGCGCACATATCGCAGTGTGAGCTGGCCCGTGCTGCCCCTGGGCTCTCGCCTCTTCTGGGTGCCAGATTCACGCCTCTCCTGGGCCCCGGTCACTTCCCTCTACGGACTCTTGCCGCTCCTTCGCCCCTCCTGCTGTGTCTGCCCGCACTGCAAACAGTGACCTGGCTTCGTAGCCGCCGCCCTCCTGCAGCAGCACGCGCTGCTTCCTGCAGTGGTATGCCGCCAGTGATGGTCTTGCAGGCCGGGACTGCACCAATTTCGCCAATAGATTCAGCATTCAAACACAAAGGGCGTGAAGTTGCAGTCCTTCCCCCACTAAATATGTCAGAAAAGGTTAGGACTTGTCCATTCAAGTGTATGTGAATTTTTAACCACGTGATAAGTCTTATTACCAAACAACTTCCCTGGCACTGAAAATTAACTTTTAATCAATTCTTCAGACTTTAATTGTTTTTTTTAAATAAATTAAACAGTTTAACGTTTTTTGTTTCTTATCTCTCTCAAGTCACATCTTTCTTTCCCTCTCATTATTCTGTTTCCTGTACATGATTTTACATTTAATTAAATATTCTAACTTGTACTTCCTGGTTTGGAATCCACGGGCCTCAGCAATCATTCTTCAATGGTTGAAGAGATGCGCTGCTGTTTGCCCTGTTCACACAGCTGCCAAATCGCCTGTAGAGAGCACTGCACTGTTTCAGACTCCCATGGCCAAAGAATTATTAGTGAACAATGCAGAGTCTGACCAGGAAGTGCAAGTTAGAATAGTGAATTTAATGTCAAATCAGGTACAAAAAGCAAAATAAGGAGGGGGGAAAGAAAGATGATATTAAAAAAAAAGAGAATGTATAAAATGAGACGGAAAAGTTAAAAAAGTGTAATTTTTCAAAAATCTCCAGGAATTAAAATCTGAAGGACTGAAACTCCATACTTGTAAAAGTTAATTTTCAGTGCTAGAAGTTGATTGGCAGTAATCAAGAGATGCTGTTAAAAAAGGATACCGAAACTGAAACGGACAAGCCTTAACTTTCTGTCGTGAGTTGGAACTTCACATCTTTCGATACATTTGAATGGGAAGCCAGATGGCAAGATGCTTAGGAGCAGTTCACCTCAGACAACAACTTCAATATTTTTGGGTTTAACTGCACATCTGTCCCTCGCCCAGAGTTGCGCATAAGTAACAGAGCTGTTAGTCTCTTATTTTTATCGTAAATTTTGGCCCATTATGAACACATGGGCCAAAAATTTGTTTCTTACCAATTACTCCGTATCTCTGCTGGAGAATATGTTGCAGGCAAACCTTAGGTACAATGCATATCATAAATCAATTACAATGGCAAATCTTCTAACATTAGCTTGCATTCATCACATTGCAATTTACTAAACTAGGATTTTTTTTTAATATATTCAACTAGATTTACAAGAAAACTGGCTGCTCATAGTCTGTGATACATACACTTTACTGATAATTCAGTCATGTTTGCACCATAAAAATTATCCAATAATTTTAATTAAGCAACATAAATAACAGCATAGTGGGAATTTAGTGCTAAACAAAATTAAATTCCATTGGAATTTGAATTTGAAGGAACTTTAATTTAAAAAGTGTACCTTTTTTTCCATAACATTTGTGACTAACTACATCCATATAGGTAGAAAACATTTCCTTCACAGAACCAGAAGAAGAAAGAATTGCCTGCTGAATTTCCACCATATCATCTATGTGAAAGAAAGTACATGCCCGAGGCCTCATCCAGCAATGGAAACAGTTTAAGTTTGGAAATGGTTTACAGTTATTATTACAAACAGTCATACACTGACTCTGATTTAGGCAGTTACAAAGCTAGTGAAATGTCTCATTTTACAGTCCATCAGATGGAATTTGCTCAAATGATGATATTCAGGTATTACTCTTACACTCTTGCTTCTTCCTGCTCCAAAACAAATCTGACAATATCTGGTGTGAGGTGCAGAAAAAAAGCAGAGAAAAGTGCATCCAGGGAACCTGCCCTACAACAAGTACTTTGGGACAGCTGCCTTCCCGGGCTAAGGCTACAACAAACATCTTGGTGCGGGGAGAGTTTTGATCGGGGGGGGGAGGCGGGTTGATAACTGTGCAGCCAGTAATTTTAATGAGCTTCCTCAAGACTTTCCTTAACCCTGTTGATGAAAATACTTTCCTATATAAGAACATAAGAATTACGAGCAGGAGGTACTTCTATTTTTTTATTTGGATAAGTTGACAAAATTATGTAAATATGTTTTGTCTCTTTACTTTTATTTTTGTAGTTTAGTTTCCATGAATGCTTCTGTTGTACAGTAAATTAACTTTGCAAAGTTTGTCATTTTATGTCCTGTATAGCTGTTTGATCCTATTCACATTCTTTTTAGTCAAGTCATTAGTATCTACTGTGCTGATTTCTTAACTCTCCGCAAGGGTTTTCTGTGCGGCCACAAGTGGCCACGTACGCTGGTCTAAGTTAGTTTGGAGTACCTATTAGCTGGCCAAAGTGGCTTAAATGGCCAAAATGGGCGTAGGTGGCTGGTAATGCCCCCTTTTGAAAAAAAAACTAAAAAAAATCCCTAACTCACTTTCAATGGCGCAAATTGAATGTGCAAAATGGGGATTTTTAAGATACTCCAGAAAAATCAAGTTGCTTCAAAAAAAAACGGAGCAACTCCCGGCCAATGTTGAGCCCCTTGTGTGGTTTTGTTTGCAAACACAGAAAAAGATTTGCAAAACACTTTTCCATAAGGATAATGTCTTAAGGTTGCTTAAAAACAGAATCATAATTCATAACTGAAATGGAAATTGAGAGCAGTGGAACCAGTGGACAAATACAGCAGGATTAAATGTTAAAGTAGTAAATAAGAATTATTGGGCTCAAAATTGGCCTCTGCCGATTTCTGGCACACTCACCCGGGGTGCGCTGCTTTGCCACGACTCCAAGAGTGCCGAAAATCTTCCTCCCGACTTTTGCCCCTGTCCGGCTTCTCGTCGGTGGTGGCGTAGCGTGGCCAGTGGATTGGAGACGGAGCCAGCGCCCCGGCGTTGAAAACAGTGCCGGGTCGTCTGCACATGCGCATTCGAGTGTGCGCGCATGCTCAGTGGCTCCTCGCCCCCAGCACGTCCTGCAGCCTGTGTGAGAGGGACCCGATGCTCGCAGCTGCCGCTCCTATCCCTCGTCGAGTGGTCTCCTGCTGTGTAAGTAGCTGCTTGTGTTCGTGGTTTAAACTACTGTGATTAAGATGGCCAGGGTCAATGTCAGGAAGAGTAATGTTAAATAGGTTTTAATTAAGCCTTGCTGGGGTTGAATAGAAAGTTTAATTATCGGTGTTTGGTGAATACGGGTGCTTTTTGGTCCAATTTTTTGCATTTCAGGTTTGGTCGGGCAGGACCTCAGTAGTAAAGCAAGAGGCGATGTTTTTGGTAAACAGGCGGAGTTTATGTTTGCCGAGTTCCTTTATTTTCTTTTAATCTTTCCTTAAAACTTTGTAAGTCTTGGTGCTTTAGGTGCAGGTTTTCTCCGCTTCCTATTTTTTATGTTTTTGAATGTTTATTACTTTTTGTGCTTTGTTTAGTGCTTTGAGAGTCTTGGTGCTTTAGAATTTATAACGTGCGCCGATTTCTTAACTCTCCGCAAGGGTTTTCAAAAGTGGCCACATACGCTGGCCTAAGTAGATTTGGAGTAACTATTAACTGGCCAAAGTTGCCGAAATGGCCAAAACTGGTGAGGTGACTGGGACCGCTCCCTTTTGAGAAAAGAAAACTAACCTAAAAAAAATCGTAACTAACTCAGTTACTCTGGAGCAAGTTCATTGGGGAAAGTGGGGATTTTTAAACTTACGCCAGAAAAACCAAGTTACTCAAAAAAAAGAGCAACTCCTGGCCAATTTTGAGCCCATAGAAACTACAACATGAAAACAGTCTGTTCAACCCAATCAGTCTACATGAACAGTCGTCCTAATTTCATGCCCCACCCTGTTCCCATATTTCTTCAACCACTCATCTAAACCTATTCTTAAACATTGATATAATCTTTGCTTCACTTACTAACTTCAGTAGTACTCAGTGGTAACACTCAGACAAACAATCATGGGTTCAAGCCCAACTCAAGGCTCGAGTTTCCTACATTCCAACAGTGACTAAACGTGAAAGCTACAGGTGCAGCGTCCAGAATCCGGAACCCTCGGGACCGAGGCCATTCCGGATTCTGTGTTTTTCCGGACTTTGGATCGGCGTTGATGTCACAAATCCTTAAACACCCGAGCCCAGGTTCGGGCCGCGGGTCCCCGCCCAGAAGGTGGAGTTCGGGCCGCGGGTCCCCGCCCAGAAGGTGGCGTTCGGGCCCCCGCCCAGGAGGTGGTGTTCGGGCCGCGGGTCCCCGCCCAGAAGGTGGAGTTCGGGCCGCGGGTCCCCGCCCAGAAGGTGGAGTTCGGGCCGCGGGTCCCCGCCCAGAAGGTGGAGTTCGGGCCGCGGGTCCCCGCCCAGAAGGTGGAGTTCGGGCCGCGGGTCCCCGCCCAGAAGGTGGAGTTCGGGCCCCCGCCCAGAAGGTGGAGTTCGGGCCGCGGGTCCCCGCCCAGGAGGTGGCGTTCGGGCCCCCGCCCAGAAGGTGGAGTTCGGGCCGCGGGTCCCCGCCCAGGAGGTGGCATTCGGGCGGGCAGGTGAGGAGGCCCCGAGGTCAGGCAACGGCAGGGCCCTTCCAAGGTCAGCAGGTCCAGATTCCAGAAGATTTTACAGATTCGAGACGACCCTGCCATCAATCCGGTCTGGATTCCGGAACTCCGGATTTTGGACGCTGCACCTGTACTTCATTGGCTGCAAATCGTTTTGGCACATCCTGAGGTTGTCAAAGGCGCTTCATAAATGCAAGTCTTTCCTTCATAATCTAGGTTGACTGACACTTTAGTGCAATACTTGGAGTGCTACACTGTTGGAGGTGCCATCCTTCATAGAATCATAGAAATTTACAGCATGGAAGGAGGCCATTTCAGCCCATCGTGTCCGCGCCGGCCAACCAAGAGCTATCCAGTCTAATACCACTTTCCAGCTCTTGGTCTGTAGCCCTGTATGTTACGGCACTTTAAGTACACATCCAAGTATCTTTTAAATGTGGTGAGGGTTGCTGCCTCTACCACCCTTTCAGGCAGTGAATTCCAGACCCCCACCACCCTTTAGGTGAAGACATTTCCCCTCAGATCTCCTTTAACCTCTCCCAAATTACTTTAAATCTATGTCCCCTGATTGTTGACCCCTCTGTCAAGGAAAATAGGTCCTTCCAATCCACTCTATCCAGACCGCTCATAATTTTATATACCTCAATCAGGTCTCCCCTTAGCCTTCGCTATTCCAAAGAAAACAGACCCAGCATGTCCAATCTTTCCTCAGCCAAAATTCTCCAGTGCAGGCAACATTTTTGTAAATTTCCTCTGCACCCTTTCCAGTGCAATCACATATTTCCTGTAATGTGGTGACCAGAACTGCACACAGAAGAGGAGAAGACACAGTACATCAGCTGCGGCCTAACCAGTGTTTTACACAGTTCAAGCATAACCTCCTTGCTCTTGTATTCCATGTCTCGACTAATATAGGCAAGTATTCCATATGCCTTCTTAACTACCCTTCGACGAAACGTTAAACAGAGGCCCCATCTGTTCTGAGCTGAAATAAGATCACATGTCAATATTCAAAAAATAGCAAGTTCTCCCAGTGTCCTGGTCAATATCTAGCCCTCAACCTAGGTCAATAAAATAGATGATCTAATTGCTGTTAGTGGGATCTTGATGTGCGCAGACTGGTTGCCACGTTCCCTATATTACAACAGTGACTACACTTCAGAAGTACATGAAATTGGCTGAAAGGCACCGTGGGGCGTCAGGAGGTCATGAAATTCTCCGTATAAAGTTCCTTCTTTCCTTAAGGAATAGTACATCCCATAGAATCATAAAATGATACAGTTTAGAAGGAGGCCATTCGTCCCATCATATCTGTGCCAGCTCTTTTAGTTGCAAAGATTTGATAATTTTCTGCAGGATAAGTATGTTTTGTATTCCTCAGTTTAATTATCTTTTGTGTTTGTTCTTCAGATAGAATAGGAACAAATAGTAGCACTTGTATCATGGCTGACTGATAGAGTTATACACAACAGTGTCAAATCTCAAAAACATCTGATGCTGACAGAGTAGTATTTACAGAACTTGCTTAATCGCCACCTGTACTTCAGCAGTAGAACGGAGTCTCCACCCAATGACCTTGCAAACAAGTCATCAACCAAAATACTATCTTCGTCATCTGTAAATTTGCATGCCCAAATTTATAAATATTTGTAAATGAATGTCCCATTATTCCAGTACAAAATGCTATGCAATAAACAGCACACAAAGCATAATAAAATATTATGGTCCATCTCAATACCTGCTTCATGTGATATTGCCAGTACATGACGACCATGCAAATATGTCTCCCATTGCTATTCAAACACCTACATCATGTTACTGCCTGAAGCTCTATCAGCTTGTTGCTTGCAGATGGGAAATAGCACAGTATTCATAAATTCTCAATTATAAATATAGTTACAGGTACAGCGTCGAGAATCCGGAGTTCCGGAATCTGTACTGTTCCAGAATCCAGACACTGCAACGATCCGTGGCGGGGTCGTCCTGATCTGGAAAATGTTACGGAATCCGGACCCCCGTCTCGGGCTGCCGCCGACCCCTCACCTGCCCCGGGCCGTTGCCGCCAACCTCTCCCTCTCCCCTGCCTTAGGCCATCACCTCCGCCCCTGCCTTGGGCCGAACCCCCTCCCACCCCCACCTGACCCCTCCCGTACCTAGGTATTGAGAGTACGCTCTTTTAAAGTATTGGAGCGTTCTGCTTGTGCTGCTTTCACCATTGACGCTGGAGGCATCTGGGCCGATCCACATCTGGCCCAGGCATTTCCGGACTTGGGACGTCGGAAAGACGTTCCAAAGTCCGCAAATGCACAGAATCCGGAGCGGCCCCGGTCCAAAGGTTTCCGAATTCTCGACGCTGTACCTGTATAAATGTTAGTATTTTATAGCATGAAATTTGAATGCAGATCAAAGTACAGCACAAGATTTATGCTGTAGTACCCATTACCACAAGCACCAAATCTACAAGCAATGCATCATTAGTCATTTGCTTTTTAAAAATTTTTAAAAGAATGTTATACAATACAGCGAGCTAAGCAAAACCAGTTTTAAACTGTTCAAAATTCACAACTACTTAAAAAACAGCCCTTCCCTTTGTCTTTCCTCCTTGCGTGACATTGCATAGACACACATATTCATGGCTTTTCTACAGAAGCTGTGAGGGTTTAGCAAAATAGCACAAATTTGCCTCTGAACTTTACAAGGAATCATGAAGCAGCAGAATGAAATCATCCCACCATAGACCCCACAACACATGAAATAAGTAGGGCATCACAGAGAACAAAATGCATATTGCTTAAAAAGTAGGTTTTAAGCACAATAAAATGGATTGGTGCATTTCACAAGTAGGTTTGATGCACAATGTTTTCTTGACAAAGGGAAATTTCTAGGATTTTAATGGTTACGATTTCACCTCACCCAACAAGACTGAAATGTTACTTCTAGATGAAGCACTAGCTCCAGAACCAGCCTTCAGCATGAGCCAAGCCTGTCAGAATTTTTCCTTCACTCTCCAACAGCCTCTTTCAGTTACATTTCCTCACTGTGTATGCCATTCTTATCTCCATGCCTAGGGACGGAGTGGAAAGCCTAAAGGAAACCTGGGAGCAAGACATAGGCTGATTGTTAAAGAAAAAGGAATGGAATCAAACCCTAAACATCACCATCTTCAGCAAAATGCAGGAAGGCCAACTCAAAATCATACACCATACATACCACACCCAACACATGCTGCACAAATCCACCTCTCCATACCAGCCAGAGGAGCACTCTCCTCCACATATTTTGCTTATGCCTCGGCTGTCCAGGTGATTACTAGGAACTTGACTAATTTAATGTTCCTGGAGGATATAGCTCTCTGCTTTCTGGACCTACCCACTGGAGAGAAAAAATCCCCTGCAATGAGCAGACAGGCACAACTTTCATTATTGCAACAACATGCATCTCCTCCCTGTGGTAGAGTATAGCTTGCTCATAATAAATATGTTGCTGATACATGCTGCTAATTAAAACAAGTGATGTTCGGCCTTCACCTGGAACTAGTGATATATCAGGCAGTCTCAGACCTGGTTTTTTTTGAGAACTGCTGAGCACATACTACCCCTTCAGTGCAACAACTCGCACACTCGCCATGCGGGCCACCAACTGCAACCTCCAGTGTGCAGAACCACTTTCCAGTCCCACAGCCTAACGAGCCCTCAGAACCCAGGAACAAACGGGCTGCCACCTGATGCAGACAATCTGATGGTGCAGTACATTTTCCCCAAAGGCACCATGCAGTCAAGCTCCACGAACTGGGCCCAAGTTTCTCCAGGAGTTGCTCCTATTTTTTTGGAGCAACTTGATTTGTTTGGTGTATCTTAAAAATCGCAATTCTCCCCGTTTAATTTGCTCCAGTTTAAGTGAGTTAGGTCAGTTTTTTTTTCAAAAGGGGGAGTTACCAACCACTTACGCCTGTTTTGGCAAGTTTAGCCAGTTAAAAGTTACTCCGAACTAACTTAGGCCAGCGTATGTGACCACTTTTGTACGCTCAGAAAAACCTTGAAGACTTAAGAAATCAGCGCAGGTAGCCAGAGATTGGGGAGTGGGGGGGGGGGGAAAAGAGAAGGGAAGAGAGAGGATTTTGCAAAGCACTAAACACCTTCACAACAACATTAAAGACGCATAAGTACATTTAAAGCACTAAGTACTGAACAAAGCAGTAGATTTAAAGCACCAATCACTAAACAAAGCACAAAAATAAGCATTCAATAACAAATAAAAAATACAAGGAAGCTGAGAGGACCTGCACCTAGCAACAAGACTTACAAAGCACAAAAAGTAATAAGCAAATAATTAATAAAAAAATAGAAGGAACCCTGCACCTAAAGCACCAAGACCAATGTAATAAGCAATCAATCAATAACAAATAAAAAATAGAAGTCCTACCTTTATGTGAAGGGAAGGCAGTGGGCTGCCCCTGAGGGAGCCCATTCGGCCAGGGCTAGGGGTGGTAGGTGTACACCGGGAGGCTAGGCTCAACGCGGCATCGGTGAAGGGGGGGGGGGGGGTGAAGGAGGAGCGGGGGAGCATTTTTTTTTTTAGATCCAATAAACCAATGAAGAAGCTGTGGTGGATTCATACTTCCAGTTTGGTGGAAGTACCCTCTTGGACTTGTAATAGCGAGCCAGCCTGTGGATTCTGCTCTCAATAAGGATCAACCAGAACTTGGCATCTTTATCCTTCCTGTTTCTCTCCAAATGCTTGAGGACAGCCACAGCAGTCTTGATCAAATGGCAGAGAGCCCATTTGGCCAGGGCTAGGGGCGGCGTGCTTCAGGTCACTCCCACACAGCCTGCAGAGATTCGGGGGCGAGGAGCTACTGCACATGCATGCACACTAATGTGCATATGCAGAGATCCCGGCATTGTTTTCAGTGCCGGGACCTGGCTCCGCCCCCATTCCTTCTGCTGCGCTACGCCAAGGGCCTACATCATTCCAGCTGCGGGGCGAATACCACGGTAACTTTTAGACGCGGTTTTTGTTCCAAAAGTGCGCTGTTCTAAGCATGGGGGCAAACTTGGACCCACTGTGCGGGAACGTCCACTCATAAGTGTGTGTTTATGCACCTTCTAATGACTTCTAAATAAATATGAATGCATCCTTGAATATACAATGGATTCACAAAATATAGCTGAATACACATCTGTATGTATAATAGCTAAAAAGTAGTGCGATGCCTTTAGCACCCAATAAAAACAGAATTCTGGTAAGTGTAAAATAGTAGTGGGACAATGAAAACAGTGTCAAGACACAAAATGCAAAATATGGTACATGCGAATAAGAAAGATTCGGAAAGAAAA
Source organism: Pristiophorus japonicus (assembly GCF_044704955.1). Classification (NCBI taxonomy): domain Eukaryota; kingdom Metazoa; phylum Chordata; class Chondrichthyes; family Pristiophoridae; genus Pristiophorus; species Pristiophorus japonicus. Next base: position 130,476,698 of record NC_091986.1, on the reverse strand, counting down.
TACAAAAAAATGCAACTGTCACTATTCGGAGGGAATGTCATCATCATAGGCAGTCCCTCGAACGAGGATGACTTGCTTCCACGAGTTCACAGATGTTTCAATGAAGGACCTGATGTTCCAGTCCTGAACTCCAATTGAGGGGGTGGAAGATGCCTGTGCGTGGATTTATTTTAACTTGTGGTGACCATTGTACACCAGCCACCTCACGGGCTTGACAGAGCTAGGCAAGGGTTAACCAGGACAACTGGAGACCTGCTCTGCTGCACGGACCTAGCTCGTACACATATCGCAGTGTGGGCTGGCCCGTGCTGCCCCTGGACCTTCAGCTCTTCTGGGTCCCGTTCCCTCATCTGTCGCACTTCCGCCACAATAGGTAATGAACACTTCCATTGCTTTGGGGTTTAAATGTGCAAATTACCAAAATAATGATCACACACATTCCTGCTCTATCAGCAAAAAATGTTACTGAAGTTATTCATACGTGCTAACCATTTGCTTTTTCAGCTTTTTAATCCATGTTTCAGACTAGCAGCGTTTTGTAAGAAAACATTTTTTCCCCACTGGAGTTGAAGAGTCCCTGTGTCAAGCAGATTGATTGGATGGTCAGATTGAATGCTATTAAAAACAATTAATCAAATATTACTTTCTCCCATTGCTACTTGTGCATGAACTTCATTTAGAAATGTTTTCCCATACATTGATGGCTTTGAGTTTCAATTACAGGTGTGTTTATTTTGAGTGACTTGTAAAAGGTAAACTGCTAAAATGCACTTTAAAAAAGGGAAATTTCTGGAGCATGCAAAACAATCTTATATGAAAGGTTTATATTCTTCAAAACTAGAGATGCTTTTTTGAGATAAGGAGGATGTTCTCTGGCGCCAAGACAGTAACTGACTGAGTATTCCTGTCACGCAATTTCAGAATTAACTGTGTTTAGAAATTAAATTGGGAGCCAGGGTTGGAATGGTGATTAGTTTTACTTAAAGAATTACACTGAATCCCCATATTTAGGATTTTACTACAATGTACGGCTGTAGTGTATGATGAGCACAGCTGGGTTGTAATGCCCGGCTACATTGTGCAACTCTGAAAGCAGTTTTCAGTTCATTTGCACGCTCATGAAGGTCGCTTTGTCACCATGAAGTAACCAGAGAGAGAGCCCACACTGTCCTTAGTAGAGCTGTAATCATCTACAGGAAAGTGTGAACAGTGACATTAGTAGTCAATGAATAGAATAGATTGCAAACCCCAGGCTGGAAGCAGTTAATCAGAGAACAACATTTCCAAGACGCTCCTTACAAACCATGTTTTTGTGCATTTTAGTTAAGAGTTCTTTTAATAAATGATTTTAGTGTGCAGCCAAACTTCAGGCTTGTGGTCTTCAGATTGTCATCGGCTAAATATACATAACCTAACCTTTGTTGGTCTGATGGCATCAGATATCAATTTTTCATGGGTACTGGGAACTGTTGTAGGATTCACTGGCTTCATTTCTCATCTGCTAAACATAGACAAGCCAATATAGTGTATCTGAAATCAGGACATCAATAGCTTAATTATGTACTTGCATGTCCCCCAAAAAATCTCCATTTTCTGAATTGACGATCTATAGGCGGTTATATTAACACCACAAGGACATCTGTGAAGCCTTCCTAAATTGACCTTAACTCAGCAGTAATGTAAAACCACCTTACAAGGTCAACACTGAGGCTTACTTGCACCAAGGCTCCAATGTATAACTCCTGCCACCATGCATGCTTTTAGACCCTCTAAATGTAGAAAATATATTTTATATCAATGAGATACTTTGTAAAATGGGATTGCCATTTATAATTCAAATAGAATATTGCTCATAAATATTATGTTTCTCTTTGGGATACCTTATTTCAATTGTATACTCTTAATATGAAGCACTCTCACAGCTAAAGTAGTAAAACCTTTGGATTCGATGCTCAGCAAATACCTGAGGGCATTAATATTACGACTCAGAAAAAGAGGTAAATAACCAGTGACCGGCATATAATAGTGTTAAGATTGGTATTACCCTGTATAGGGTATGCAACTCAAAATCATCATCATCATCATCATCATAGACAGTCCCTCGGAATCGAGGAAGACTTGCTTCCACTCCTGAAGTGAGTTCTTTGGTGGCTGACCAGTCCAATAAGAGAGCCACAGACTCTGTCACAAGTGGGATAGATAGTCGTTGAGGGAAGGCGTGGGTGGGACTAGTTCGCCACACGCACTTTCCGTTGTCTGCGTTTGATTTCTGCACGCTCTCAGCGTTGAGACTCAAGGAGCTCAGCACCCTCCCAGATGCACTTTCACCACTTGGGAGTCCCTGGCCAAAGATCGCCCCAGGTGTCAGTGATAATGTCACACTTTATCAGGGAGGCTTTGAGGGTGTCCTTGTAACGTTTCCACTGCCCACCTTTGGCTCCTTTGCCATGAAGAAGCTCCGCGTAAAGCACTCGCTTTGGGAGTCTCGTGTCTGGCATGCGAACTATGTGGCCTGCCCAGCAGAGCGATCAAGTGTGGTCAGTGCTTCAATGCTAGAGATGTTAGTGCGCCTGTCCTCCCAGGGGATTTGTAGGATCTTGCGGAGACATTGTTGGTGATATTTCTCCAGCAACTTGAGGTGTCTACTATACACGGTCCATGTCTCTGAGCCATACAGGAGGGCGGATATTACTACAGCCCTGTAAACCATGAGCTTGGTGGCAGTTTTGAGGACCTGGTCTTCAAACACTCTTTTCCTCAGGCGGCTGATGGCTGGACTGGAGGCAGAGTTGGATCGCGTCGTCGATGCCTGCTCTTGTTGATAGGAGGCTCCCGAGATATGGAGAGGTCCACAGTGTCCAGGGCCGTGCCGTAGATCTGGATGACTGGGGGTGCAGTGCTGTGCGGTGAGGACAGGCTGGTGGAGGACCTTTGTCTTATGGATGTTTAGTGTAAGGCCCATGCTTTCATACGTCTCAGTAAATACATCGACTATGTCCTGGAGTTCAGCCTCTGTATGTGCGCAGACGCAGGCAACTCAAATATCTAATTAGACGCAATCCAAATCTGAACCAACATATGCATAACCATAATACAAAAGGTAAAATACTGCAGACACTGGAAATCTGAAATATAAACAGAAAATTATGGAAATACTCAACAGGTCGAGCGGTATCTGTGGAGAGAGAAACAGAGTTAAAGATTCAGCTCGGTGATCTTTCATAGAAGTGGAAAAACCTAGAGATGTAACAGAGTTAGGAGAAGGGGAGGATAGCACAAAAGGTAGGTCTGTGATAGGGTGAAAGGCAGGAGTGATTAAATGACAAAAGAGATGATGGTGCAAGGTGAAAGGCGGTGGTAATGAGACAAGTAAATAAATAAAAGATGGGTCTAGAGGAGATGTAAATGGTAACAGCAGAATCATTACTAGCCTGCTTCTACCTCCCTCCTAAGATCCACAATTGTGGAAGAGTCGCGGATGTAGGTCGGAAGAGACTGGTCAAGGGAAGAAAAAGAGTCGAGATAGGAAGAAATAAGTTCCATGGGCAAGATAGGCTGAAACAATGTGGCTACCAAGGCAGTCCTGTTTATGGATCTTGGGAAGCAGGTAGAGGTGGCAGTGTGGAGTTGGGAGTCTGAGGTTGGAGGCCGTGTGGAGGGGGGCAGAAGAGTGGAGAGAGATCAGAGGAGAAAAGGTCAGTGACAATCTGAGAAACAATGGCTTGATGTTTGGACTAATCAAGTTTAACAATTTCAGATCATAACCACTGCTCCATTTTTCAGACAGCAAGTGCTGTTAATGATTCTGCTGTTGCCATTTACAGCTCCTTTCAACGCACCTTTCATTTTTTTTTTTACTTGTCCCGTTACCACCCACTTTTGCTTTGCACCATTATCCCTTTTGTCATTTCATCACTCCTGCCTTCTACCCTATAACAGACCTTCCGTTTTATTCTTTCCTCCCCTCCCCCTGCCTCTGTACTTGTCAGTCTTGAATTTTGACTAACCCGATTGAATTTTTTGAGGAGGTAACCAAGAGGGTCAATGAGGGTAGTGGTAAAGCTTTTGATAAGGTCCCACATGGTAGACTGGTTATGAAGGTTAAAGCTCATGGGATCCAGAACAAAGTGGCAAGTTGGATCCAAAATTGGCTTGGAGGTAGGAAGCAAAGGGTAATGATTGATGGATGCTTTTGTGACTGGAAGGATGTTTCCAGTGGGGTTCCACAGGGCTCAGTACTGGGTCCCTTGCTTTTTGTGGTATATATCAACGATTTAGATTTGAATATAGGGAGCATGATTAAGAAGTTTGCAGACGACACTAAAATGGGCTGTACGGTTGATAATGAAGAGGCTGCAGGAGGATATCAATCTACTGATCAGGTGGGCAGAGCAGTGGCAAATGGAATTTAATTCAGAGAAGTGAGAGGTGATGCACTTTGGGAGGGCTAATAAGGAAAGGGTATACACAGTAAACGGTAGGCCACTTAATAGTATAGATGAACAAAGGGACCTTGGAGTGCTTGTCCATAGATCCCTGAAAGTAACAAGCCAGGTGGATGAGGTGGTTAAGGCGGCATACGGAATGCTTGCCTTTATTGGCCGAGGCATAGAATATAAGAGCAGGGAGGTTATGCTTAAATTGTATAATACTTTGGTTAGGCCACAGCTGGAGTACTGCATGCAGTTCTGGTCACCGTATTATAGGAAGGACATGAATGCACTAGAGAGGGTGCAGAGGAGATTTACTAGGATACTGCCTGGAATGGAGCATCTTCGTTATGAGGACAGATTGAATAGGCTGGGTTTGTTCTCATTGGAACAGAGGAGGTTGAGAAGAGATCTCATTGAGGTGTACAAAATATTGAGGGGCCTGGACAAAGTGGATAGCAAGGGCCTATAATGAGGGGGCATAGTTTTAAGGTGGTTGGTGGAAGGTTGAGAGAGGATTTGAGCGGGAGGGCTTCTTTACGCAGAGGGTTGTGGGGATCTGGAACTCGTTGCCTGGAAGAGTGGTGGATACAGAAACCCTCACCACTTTTAAGAGATGGTTGGATGGGCATTTAAAGTGCAGCAACCTGCAGGGTTACGGACCTAGAGCTGGTAATTGGGATTAGACTGAATGACCTTTGTTGGATGGAGCAGATAGAATGCTATTTCCTGCAGTAATACAATACGGCCAGGGTTTCGATCGCCTCGTTGGGTCGGAGGGGAATTTTCCCAGATTTTTTTCTCCTTAAATTGGCCTGGGTTTTTATCTGGTTTTTGCCTCTCCCAGAAGATCACATGGCTCCGGTAGGGGTGGAGTCTAGAATGTTTTAGTATAAGGGGCGTCGCAGTTGTGGTGAGGCAGATTGGTTGGGCTGGGTGCTCTTTGCCTTTCCGTCATTATTTATAGGTTTAAATGTAACCTTTAGGGCTGCTGACCAAGGGCCGTGTGGCTCTTTATCGGCCGGCGCGGACACTATGGGCCGGAATGGCCTCCTTCTGCGCTGTAAATTTCAATGGTTCTATTTTCTGATGAAAGGTCACCAACCTGAAACGTTAAGTCTGATTCTCTCTCCACAGATACTGCCTGGCCTGCTGAGTATTTCCAGCATTTTCGATTTATGCATAACTGTACTATTAAGTGATTTTTGCATCTCAACGGATGGAGGGAAGAGATGCAAGCAAGAAAGAGGAGTAGAGAGAAGAGAGAACAAAAAGAGATTTGAGCACAAAACTCAAGGTTGACACTCCAGTGCAATGCTAAGGGAATGCTACACTGTTGGATGTGCCGTCTTTTGGATGAGAAATTAAACCGAGATCACGTTTGCTCTCTCAGGTAAAAGATCCCATGGCATTATTTCAAAGAAGAGTAGGGGAGTTATTCCCGGTGTCCTGGCCAATATTTATCCATCAAACATAAAAAAACATTATCTTGCCATTATCATATTGCTGTTTGTGGGAGCTTGCTGTGTGCAAATTGGCTTCTGCACTTCAAAAATACTTCATTGGCTGTGAAGCACTTTGGGATGTCCTGCCTTCATGAAAAGTGCAAGTCTTTCTTTCAAGATAAAAGGAGAAAATAAAGGGGAAAGTAATGTAAAAAGGAAGTAATATAAAAATTCCCATGCCCATCAGTAAACAACCCCAAGTGAAAGTAGAAAAATGAGCATGTGCATCAAAGAACAAATGTTCACACGTTAAAGTACTTGGATCAGCTGATTTCAACCCCAAGAAAAAATATAAAAATAAATGGAAATTTTAATATTTTTCCCTTACAGTAGTACAGCAGCTGGTAGCCAATGCAGTGCAGAATTACCAAATACCACTTTATGAGGTGGTTTCTATTAGGCTCTCCAGAGTCAGCAGCAGGGCCTCACTATGAGGTCATTAAATGATTCCAGTTAAGACCAGGATAGCATGCATGAACACAGCTGAGACATCAATAGGGTGTTGCCTTATAACCTTCCTCTGATTCAGGAGTGAGATTCAAATTTTCAGTCATCCATATTACAAAAGAACACCTATTCTCATTTCCTCTGCTCAGCAGTACTACTCCAACCCCTATTGAGCAACTTAATTACGGTCCCACCGCAGTATCTATCCCTTCCCCCTCTAAAATTTCATATCCCAAAGGCAAGGCAGTTTAAGAGTCATCTCTGAATTAGTTCCATACTGTTCTACTACATTGCATTTACGTGATTTGGTCTCTTCAGTACCATGACCACTATACACTAAAAAGTTAATTGCAGGGGGAAAATACAATTTAAATCACTGCCAATTGTAACTTAATTTGTCTCTCAACACACCTCCACAATCTGTGAGCAGCAGCCAACATCATAAGTAGGGGAAATCTATTAGAAGATAACTAAGGGAGGCCAAGAATAAGCAAAGATAACAGCATTTGAGAACAAAACATGCTCGCTCAGTGCTGTGCACACATTCAAATTCCAAAGTGGCTCAGCCATGAACTCATTGAATGGCGGTGCAGGCTAGAAGGGCTGAATGGCCTACTCCTGCACCTATTTTCTATGTTTCTATCTCAACACACAATCTCAGCCAACTCAGACCAGTTGCTAAAAGATTCATTACAATCAACATTGTGAATTGATGTGTTAATTTAGAACATTAAATGAGCAATTGCCCACAATAATCCAATTGTACTCTTTGCTTATGGTACATTTACCACCATGCTATTAAGCAAGATGGTGCTGACTTCAGCAATAGTGAACATCAAACATGTGTGTGCTAACACTCCAGAAGCCGCACCATACTAGTCAATAGCATACAGAAACCAAGCTTAGTATCAGAGGTGGAGTCAGTCACATTTTCTAACCACTAGTCAGTGAGTGCAGCAAGACAACTTTACTGCACCATTCCTCTAGTTTACCATAGCCCTGCTTCCAGTTTTGGTGAGCTTCTAGAGACCATACAAGCTCATTAGTAGCCCCAACCAACAGGAGAAAACGCAGAAAGCAGATGAACTCATCAAGCATTGAATGGAAGTCCAGAATTCATAGCTAACAATAGATTTAAACTTTAAAATGCAATTCTTAAAAAAATATTTAAAATAACTAACTTTTCACTCTTACCAGTAAGAAATTGAGCAGCCTTGCGCACGTTTTTTTGGCAATATTTTGCCTTGGTTGGCGGTAAAAGTTGCTCACCTGAATTGGTCAAAGTTAACGAATTGCGGTTTTGAAATACCGCCGAAAAGCAGAACGACCACGTGCAATGCAAAAAAAAACTACACTGCTTAAAATTGTCCGTTTTAGGGTAAAAATAAAACGGCTGAAAAAAGCCTGCGTTGAAACCCCAGAAACAGCGGTAGGTATGAAGAGCTACAAAAAGGTAAGTTGAAGGTTTTTTTAAATACTTTTCAGCATGGTTTTATGAAAGGGAAATCATGTTTGACAAATTTGCTGGAGTTCTTTGAGGATGTAACGAGCAGGGTGGATAAGGGGGAACCAGTGGGTGTGGTGTATTTGGATTTCCAGAAGGCATTCGATAAGGTACCACATAAAAGGTTAATGCCACAAGATAAAAGTTCACGGGGTTGGGGGTAATATATTAGCATGGAGAGGGGATTGGATAACTAACAGAAAACAGAGAGTCAGGATAAATGGGTCATTTTCCGTTGGCAAACAGTGACTAGTGGGGTGCCGCAATGATCGGTGCTGGGTCCTTAACTATTTACAATCTATATTAATGACTTGGATGAAGGGACCGAGTGTAATGTAGCCAAGTTTGCTGATGATACAAAGATGGGTGGGAAAGCAAAGAGGGGGACACTAAAAAATCTGCAAAGGGATATAGACAGGCTAAGTGAATGGACAAAAACTTGGCAGATGGAGTATAATGTGGAAAATGTGAGGTTATCCACTTTGGCAGAAATAATAGAAAAGCAAATTAGAATTTAAATGGAGAAAAATTGCAAAGTGCTGCAGTACAGAGAGACCTGAGGGTCCTTGTACATGAAACACAAGTTAATATGCAGTTACAGCAAGTGATCATAAAGTCAAATGAAATGTTGTCCTTTATTGCAAGGGGGATAGAGTATAAAAGCAGAGAAGTCCTGCTACAACTATACGGGGTATTGGCGAGGCCACACCTAGAGTACTGCGTTCAGTTTTGGTCTCTTTGTTTAAGGAAGGATATACTTGCATTGGAGGCTGTTCAGAGAAGGTTCACTTGGTTGATTCCGGAGATGAGGGGTTTGACTTATGAAGACTGGTTGAGTAGGTTAGGCCTATACACATTGAAGTTCAGAAGAATGAGAGGTGATCAGATTGAAACTTATAAGATAATGAGGGAGCTCGACAAGGTGGATGCAGAGAGGACATTTCCACTCAGGGGAAACTAAAACTAGGGGACATAGTCTCAGAATGAGGAGGAGAAATTTCTTCTTTCAGACGGTTGAATATCTGTGGAATTTGCTGCCTCAGGAGAGCTGTGGAAGCTGGGACATTGAATACATTTAAGACAGAAATAGACAGTTTCTTAAATGATAAGGGAATAAGGGGTTATATGGGGAGCGGGCAAAGAAATGGAGCTGAGTCCATGATCAGATCAGCCATGATATTGAATGGCGGAGCAGGCTCAGGGGCTGTATGGCCTACTCCTGTTCCTATTTCTTATGTTCTTATGTTATGCCCTTAATAAGAGGCCGTCCATTTAAAACTGAGGTGAGGAGGAATTTCTTCACTGAGGCTTTATAAATCTGTCGAATTCTCTGCCCGAGAGAGCTGTGGAGGCTGGGTCATTGAATATATTTAAGGCGGAGATAGGCAGATTTTTGAACGATAAGGGAATAAAGGCTTATGGGGAGCGGGCAGGAAAGTGGAACTGAGTCCATGATCAGATCAGCCATGATCTTATTAAATGGCGGAGCAGGCTCGAGGGGCCAGATGGCCTACTCCTACTCCTATTTATGTTCTTATCTTGGTCTTGTCCACGCTGCTCCACCTCTGGACTCCAACCTCTCCGCTCGTCCGTGCCTCGTCCGTCCTCTCTTCTCCGCTTCCGATCCCCAGACTTCGCCGGTCCAAACCTCCATCCCTCATCCGTATTATAATAGAACCAATTCAAATACAGGATTAGGTAATTGCATCATGAGATAACTTCCTCTACAACTGTACTAATCAAGTTGCTCAACCTTGAATGCAACTTTAAGGGAGTGAAGGGTTATGGGGAGCGGGCAGGGAAGTGGAGCTGAGTCGATGATCAGATCCATCACAATCTTATTAACTGGGGAGCAGGCGCGAGGGGCCAAATGGCCTACTCCTACTTCTTATGTTCTTATGTTCCTGGACCCACTCGTCAGTTTTTTATTCATTTGTGGGATGTGGGGTCGCTGGCCAGCATTTATTGCCCATCCCCTAGTTGCCCTGAGGTTTGATACAACTGAGTGGCTTACCATGCCACTTCAGTGGGCAGTTAAGAATCAATCATTGATGTGAGACTGGAGTTACACATAGGCTAGACCAGGTAAGGATGGCAGATTTCCTTCCCTGAAGGACATTACTGAACAACTTCATGGTCACTTTTACAGATACCCATTTTTTATTTCTAGATTTATTTACTTTTTATAAACTAAATTCAAATTTTCCAACTGCGATGGTGGGATTTGAACTCGTGTTCTCAGAATTAACGTCCAGCAACACAATCACTACAGCACCACCTAGAATACAACAATGACCACACTTCAAAAGTACCTAACTGGCTGTAAAGCACTGAGACGATCCAGGAACATGAAAAAAGCGAAATAAATGCAAGTCTCTTTCTTTCTTTCCTTCCCACATTCCCTTGTACCACGCATCATTTTATCACCAAGCGAGCAGGGCCAAGTTGCACCTATGTGCCTTCAGCATTGCTCTGTAAACAGTGGCTCAGAGATAAAATGAGTACATTAGGGAGGCACTAATATCATTTCCCTGGAGGGGCACGGAGAGGGGGGGGGGGAAAAAAGAGCCTTCAATCTTGATTCAGCACCTTCAAGCAAGAAAAAATGCTTACTATGCAGGAAATCACAAATACAAGTAGAGTGTCCAAAATCCGGAAACCTCAGGACCAAGGTCATTCCGGATTTTGGGTATTTCTGGATTTCGGAACGTCTTTCCGATATCCCAAATCCGAAACGCCCGAGCCGCGGTTTGGGTATTTCCAGATTTCGGAACGTCTTTCTGTAGTCCTTCGCTGCTCTCCCTCTCGTGTTTTTGTTAATCCAGAGTCTCCTGTATCTGTTTGAAGCTAGTCTGATCTACTGTATTGTTTTACCTCGCTGAAACTGATTGGACAGTCTATTACTTTTCTGCAATAACCATCCACAGTAGATTTTAGGATGTTTACCCGATTCCGGACGACTGCGCGGTGCGTGTCCGGTTTTCGGACGGTTGTTTTGTTGTGCGTTGCGGACCCAGGAGCAGCGGTGCCTGTGGGTGTGAAGATCTGCAAGAGGTGGGTTGGAGTTGTCATTTTTGGAATTTCCTTAGGCCCAGCTCGCGGCAGTAATTGGTTTGGCAGGGTGTCCGGATTTCGGAGCATTTTCCATATTCTGGACAGCTCCACCACGGATTGGCTTGGTGTCCAGATTTCGGACGCTCAACCTGTATTATGATTCTTTTTAAAACTGGTCACCTGCCTCAATATCTCATGTGGATCAGTGTCAAATTTTGTTTGATAATTTTCTGGTGAAGCATCGTGGGAAGTTTTACTATGTTAAATGCAAGTTTTTGCCGTTATGATGAATTCACTGTCCCTTACAAAACAATCCATTTCTCAGCAGGATTCAGGTTGATGTATATTAGTCATGAACTATATAAATGCAAGTCTGTCTTTCTTTATAGCAAAGAGTTCTCTCATTTCTTTGTCATCAGCTCTCCACCTTTTAAAAAAATAATTACATATTCATAGTAGAAAATTTGGGATTCACCAATACAATTTATTCAACAATGTAGCAGACAATTATAAGAATGCAGTCAAGTGAAAATATTGAAATTGGTTTCTTTCACTTGTCAGAAATGTCAAGAAAACATTTAAAACCACTTAAAATTCAGTGTTGTGTGTGAATCCAAATGGTTTGTCACTGAAATGCTTGACATGGTATTTTCTACATCAAAGCCGTTTTAATCTTCCCCACCCTAGTTCCTTATACAAAATAAAAATTCAGCATGGCTGCAAGGTATCGTTTGCTTCTTTTATAACCAGGATAGTAAGAGGTGAGTAATGTTTATAAAATTGAGAGTTTTGATTAAGGCCATTTAAAAAAAATCATAGACCCAAAACAGTATTAAGCATTGGGTTATAGACATTCAACCAGGAATTGTGTGGATCCCTATCTTTTCTCTTACCACCCTCCTACATCAACTTTTAAATTCATCTCCTTCCAACCCATTTAGGGTAGGATTAGCATAGGATTCTGGGTCATTTAGGCCTACAATGTCCTTATGATTTTTCTTTGGTATAAAAATCTAAACTTACACACATGGCTAATTTCAGTACCAATAATGTACACTATAGTTTTTTTTTTAAACTTCTGCCAGTCTCAATGCTCTCCACTATCAGTTGTTGCAGCAATCCAATCATATCTGCTCTTGTACAATGTGACAATATAAAAATGAGGAAGCTTTAGGACCACAGCAGGACAGGGGTCAGAGGAGGAAGAGGATGATAGAACACCGAAACTTAAACAAAGCTCCCTATTCTGGGTCAATTCGAAGACAATTTGCCTAGTGCACTGACAGGAAGCAGTTATCTTTCTAAAAATGAAGATACTGATGGCTCCCCTGATGACAGCATGTGAAAGGCACAGTACAGTATCATAATGAGCCATACACAAAGTATAAACATCCAATTCCTGGTCTGTGCTGGGTTCGTTAATCTCAGCTATGGTGACATTGGGACATGACAATTACCTTGTGGCACTAAACTAGAGTGGGAGGGGATGGAAGCTGAGTGGATGGTCAAAGGTAAAGAGGGACAAACGAACAAAGTGGGGGTTGGATGAAAATCAAACAATTTCATAGGGCAGGGAAGTTGATATACTCAGTGGGGGCAGAGGAGTGGAGCCTCAGAAAAATCAAGTGCCAGTTTATTCAAGACTCTTGGCAGGGTGGAGTTGGGGGCATCGGGGAAGTGGGTGAAAGGGTTTTGACGACCAGCAAATTCTCTCAGCCAGCTTGCAAAATCAGCAGAGCTGGTCAGGTAGGTAACTACATGCTGACTCACATTAACTCTGTACAGTAGGAGGTTTTGTGCCTTCACCTAATATTACATGAGATCAAAACTGTCTACCACAGATCCATCTAACTAGTACTGCAGACACACCTTGGACACTTTTAAATTGGACTTCATAAGCAACGCCAGAGATTGATAGATATACATACATACATGATCCAGTAGCACCAATCACTTCAAAGCATCTTACTTTTATTTGACTTGACTCACAATGCTCTGCATCTACTTGTATATAACCCTGGGATTTAACAATAACATCCCCTTGTGATCCAAACCAGATATTTGCATCTTTCACATGTGTTTATTCAAACATTCAGAGCAGACCGACCAAGCATTGGGCAAGACCAGCTTTGATACAAATCATTAATCAGGTGAATATACAGAGCAATAGTTATAAGCAGTTTCAATTATTTCAACAAACACATCTTGTCTTTACCCTATATAAAATAATGAGCATATTAAATTTCCTACAGAACCTAGGTGCCTTCCAGTACCTCATCCAGGTGGGCAGTGTGGATATACAGGTCAAAGGTATAATAGAGTGCCTGCAGACTAATCATAGGGAGGCACACACTTGAACCCAATCCTGTCATCCCCAAACTTCCCACACACATGCATTTCTACCAGGATTTACAGCTGTGATCAGGAGCATCAATGCTGCTCAATTTTCCCTTCTCGAACCCAAGGACACAGAGGACAATGATACAGCCCCTACCACTGCTTAGCACAGACAATGGATTGAATCACAGATGTTCTTAGTCTGCATGGCTCATGGCCTTAACCCAGTTTGTAAATGTGCAATATTGACTTTTAGTATTTAAAAATCTTTTTTAAATTCAAGATCACTGATCAAGTTCCACAGAAGGGCACAATAGCCATTTAGAGACAGATCCCACCAGATGTCATGAAAGTACAACTGCACATGTTGGGGAGGTGATCGGATAATTCTCAGACTAACAAACCAACATATAATTTTCCTACCATTACCATGTGGGATCAAGCAGTACATGAACTGACTGAATCCTCAAATTTCAGGCCAGTATGCTACTGGATGCTGATTAAAAGGTCATTCAGCTCGTGTGACAATTACAACAAGTATCTGGAACCAAGTAAACCTTTGTGAAGTCCCTATTTCTTCCTGAAATGTACAGCCTATTTCTTATGCTGAGAATCTGGAAACAAACACCACTTCTGTCCTTCCACCAGAACTGCTCCTGCCTTTAACTTCTGAATTCAAAAATCTAAAACCACACAGCTGTGAGGTCTGAACTTCTGAACAGATCTCCTGTAGTCACTGATGCTCAATACAAATATTCAATTTCAACCCCTCCCACTTTACATTACAGTGTTGCTGCCACCTTAATAGATGATGTTCAGCTGCTCCTCTGAGCACAGTAATGCTGCTAGCAATATGTGCGGTCATCTTTCTGGTCGGTTTGTCATGATTGACCTCAAAGGACCTTCCCTCACCAATGTAAACTCTCTGATTCCGCAGCTTTACCAATCCCACTGTATTGTAGAATTGCTTCTACTTGATGGTTAAGATTGGAATAAAAATGGATTTTTAAGTTAGATTTGTAGAGCCACTAAAATGTTATATTCAGTTTTGATTCATATATAAAATAGGTTAGCAATCAAAAATTTTAATAAAGCAAGAAACTCTAATTGAACAAATCAAATGCTCTTACTCTCATTATACAGAGTAGTATTTGACTAAAAACATTCTTTACTTTTGTCAAGTCATTCCCACAACCCACAGTTACACTATAGTCCCATCAGGATTGCTAGTTAAATTGTTGATCATTACAGTAAAGAAACAACTTTAAATGATGACAACTTTCCTGCGAGTAATTATCACTAAATATCAAGTGGAAGTTACACCCTGTATGCCCGTCATTGTGTGCTGGTTTCATGCACAATAAACCTATTTACATTGACATACTCAACAACATTTAAATCAAATTTAATAATTTAAATTAAACAACAAAGAGATAGATCAACACTTAAACCCAGGACATCCCTTTTGTAAACGACTACCAAAACTAACTTAAGGAAAAATATGCCTTTTCTAACCGAAATTAAGGTTGCTTCACAAAATTCTTTAACTATGATCTAACAGCAAGAGCTGGGAATAAGAATAGTGACAGTAATTTCCTCAGGGAGTGAACTTGTAACTATTTTCAAGGCCAAACAGAATGTGAACTAAATTTAGATCTCCAAAAAGAGAGAAGGGGTCACAAGAGCGTTAGCTTCTAAACTGAATGCAATTACTTTGAAGACTCCTATTAATGGAGCCTTCCAAATAATAAACATGCCACAATGGTTAGAAGATTCTCAGAATATTTAGTGATCTACACACTTTATCAATTTAAAATCAATTTAAATAAACTTCAGAACTGTCATGAGATAATTTATGTAGTCAATAGTCAAAGACTATGACCTGGATTTTGCGGTCAGCGACAAAGTGATGACGCTCACCTCTAACCTCAAAGAAAGCTGCCCACACACTTAGCGGGCTCTGTGGCATTGATTTCACTTTTCCCCACGTTAATTTCATTCTGGCTCCACCTATAGGGGATCTCTGGCATCCAGCAACAGTGATGTCATCAAGCAGGCAAAGTAGCCAATCATACTGAAGAATTCTCTCAGACAGCAAACGAGGAAGTAACAAGCAGGTTTGACCATTCACTTTTTATAATTTTACAGAAAGCAAAACCAAGATTGGAGCATACACGTGATTAAGATCGAAGCTGAAATATCAAACAAACGTTTTTTTTTAAATTACAAAACAATTATTTTAAAAATCTATGGGATTATCATGGAATGGAGAACGGCACTTCACAAACATAAACTTAATTTTTCAGGGCCCGAGAGGTTGCTCAGCAGTAATTATATTTCAGTACACCATTAAAAACTCAGTCACATCTCATTCAAAGGCTGAACTTTTCACGGGTTTGTAAAAGCGATAAAGAGTGTAAAACATGGAAGTTCACATGAATTCAGTAATTTCTAATTGATTCCTATCTGCAAGGACTGCAACAGCAGACCCTGTGGATTAGCAAAGTATCACTGACAGTAACTTCCCGATTTCCACATTTTAATGCGCATCTGCAGATCCCAGAAGTTGCTGTCAGTATTCGAGTAGTGACGGCAAACGCTGACAGTTTTGCCGTCATTACAACAGCTAATCCAACCAGTATACACAAGACTTTATTCTGCAACTCAAAATAAGTTCAACACACATGCTCCGACAACTGAATTCTTCACAAATTATAAATTGGTACATACAATCTGAAAAAAATTTATTGCCCTACAAACATTTTGTATTGCAATGCCAACTGCAGAAAACATTGAAGGAGTTTGCACAGTGACACTTTATCAAATGCCTTGACATGTTTTTTTTTTAAATATTAGATCCTGGGATGTGGGCATTGTTGGCCAGCATTTATTGCCCATCCCAGCATTAATTGCCCCCTTGAGAAGGTGGTGGTAAGCCGCCACCTTGAACCGCTACAGTCCATGGAGCAAAGGTACACCCCACAGTGCTGTTCGGGAGAGTGTTCAGGATTTTGACCCAATAACAATGAACGAATGGCGATGTATTTCCAAGTCAGCATGGTGTGTGACTTGGAGGCGATGGTATTCCCATGCACCTGCTACCTTTATCCTCATTAGGTGGTAGAGGATGTGGGTTTGGAAGGTGCTTTTGAAGACAACTTGGCGAGTTGCTGCAGGGCATCTTGTAGATGAAACACACTGCAGCCAGGGTGCAGCAATGGTCCAGGGAGGTAATGTATAAGGTAGTGGATGGGGTGCCAATCAAGTGGGCTGCTTTGTCCTGAATGTTGTCGAGCTTCTTGACTGTTGTTGGAGCTGCTATGCCTTGTAGATGGCGGAAAGGCTTTGTGGAGTCAGGAGGCGAGACACTCGCCACAGAATAACCAGCCTCTGACCTGCTCTTGTAACCACAGTATTTATGTGGCTGGTCCAGTTAAGTTTCTGGTCAATAGTGACCCTCAGGATGTTAATATTGGTAGATTCAACGATGGTAATGCCTTTGAATGTCATGGGGCGATGGTTAGACACTCTCTTGTTGGAGATAGTCATTGCCTGGCGCTTGTGACACGAATGTTACTTGCCAATTATCAGCCCATGCCTAAATGTTGAACAGGTCTTACTGCCTGCAGGCATGGACTGCTTCACTATCTGAGGAGTTGCGAATGGAACTGAACACTGAAATCATCAGCGAACATCCCCACTTCTGACCTTATGATGGCGAGAAGGTCATTGATGAAGCAGCTGAAGATGGTTGGGTGTAGGACACTGTCCTGAAGAACTCCTGCAGCGATGTCCTGGGGCCGAGATGATTGGCCTTCAACAACAACCATCTTCCTTTGTGCTAGATATGCCAGTGTGGAGTCACTCCCCGCTGACTTCAATTTTATTTGGGCTCCTTGATGCCACACTCTGTCAAATGCTGTCTTGATGTCAAGGGCAGTCACTCTTGCCTCACCTCTGGAATTCAGCTCTTTTGTCCATGTTTGGACCAAGGCTGTAACGACATCTGAAGCCGAGTGATCCGGACGGAACCCAAACTGAAGCATCAGCGAGCACGTTACTGGTGAGTAAGTACCACTTGACAGCATTGTTAACACCACCTTCCATCACTTTACTGCTGATTGAGAGTAGACTGATGGGCAATTGGCTGGACTGGATTTTTCCATTTGTTACAGCTTCCCCAAGTTAGCATTTCATTTTTAGGTATGCCTGGTGCTGCTCCTGGCATGCTCTTCTACATCCTCATTGAACCAGGGTTGGTCACCTGGCCTGATAGTAATGAGTGAGGGATATGCCAGGCCATAAAGTTAGTTTGTGGTGGAACACAATTCTACTGCTGCTGATGACCCACAGCGCCTCATGGATGCCCAGTTTTGAGCTGCTATATCTGTTCTGAATCTATCCCATTTAGCACAGTGGCAGTGTTACACAGCATGATAGAGGGTGTCCTCAGTGTAAAGACCAGACTTCGTCTCCGCAAGGACTGTGTGACGGTCCCTGCTACCAATGCTGTCACGGACACATGCATCTGGACATCGAAGACCCCACCCAGATTACATTGTGCCCTTGCTTCTTCCAAGTGGTGTCCAACATGGAGCAGTACTGATTAATCAGCTGAGGGAGGACAGTAGGTGGCAATCAACAAGAGGTTTCCTTGCCCATGCTTGACCTGATGACATGAGACTTTATGGGGTCCGGAGTCAATGTTGAGGACTCCCAGGGCCACTCCTTCCCGACTGTATACCACTGTGCTGCCAGGCAGCGGCACAGGATGGTGGAGGAGTCTGGGACATTGGCTGAAAGGTATGATTCTGTGAGCATGACTCAATTTTGTCACCAGTGCCCAGATGCTGGTGAGCAGGGTCGACTGGACTAGGTATGCCACTATCGTGTCCGAAGCCGGTGCTGAGGCCAATGCGAGGTGGCCCGTTTGGTTTTATTCTTACTGTTTCTTATAGCGGTTTGTTACAACTGAGTGGCTTGCTAGGCAATTAAGAGTCAACCACATTGCTGAGAGTCTGGATTCACAAAGACCAGACCAGGCAAGGGCAGTAGATTTCCTTCCGTAAAAGGACATTAGGGAACCAGATGGGGTTTTACGACAATACGGTACAGATACTAGCTTTTTATTAAATTAACTGAATTTAAATTCCACAGCTGCCGTGGCGGGATTCGAACTCGCGCCTCCGGATTACTTGTCCAGGCCTCTGGATTACTGGTCCAGTAAAATAACCACAATGCTATCGTTCCACTCCTCAAATTATAGCCATCCAGGAGAAGCTACTACATAAAGGCAGCCAATTCCGTTTTAGAAACCAGTGGGAAAGTAAACATAAATAAAAGCACATACAAAATCCTTTGACGATTTGCTTTCACCGCTATCAAAATAATTGCTATATTTAATAGCATGCAGCAAGCTAACCCCCACTCATCTCTGCAACAAAAACCATAATCAGGATTTGAAATGTGATGAATACTTAACCGATAATTAATTTAAAATGTGTGTAATTATTATTCCCAACAACTATTGCTTTGCAGTGTAAATAAAATTCAACTTCTGACATTTACAATCAATTTTCAATTGCTGTAAAAGGACACAGTGTCAAAATAAGGAGTTATTTTCTTGAGACTAGACTTACTGGAGAGGTAAGTTTAACACACACTTCAGGAGGTTAAGCATGGAGGTGTTTAGATATTAGATTAGTCATGTAATGTGTGAAATATTAACATGTCCAGTATTTGTTATTCATTCAGGCTTCTGAAAAGCTCAGTCAGAAGTGCACAGTCACATGGTACAAATGCTACAATTGTCCTTAGATCCCAGAACGAGGGAAGAGGAAAATTAGTAACAGATCCAGCTCCTAATTGCTGTCCAGTGACTCCTGGAAGTGCACATATCCATATCAGGTGGATTAGTCTTGGCTGTGATGCATCACATCGCCCCCTCCCCCACTATAAAAGAGCTGTTAAGATTCATACTTGAATAATGATCACTTGGATGAAGTACCAAAAGCACCAATGAAACTCCAGCAAAGGAGTCAATGTCTTCAATAGAGGAGATAGTGTCAAAAAAAACTACTACTTTTCTATTTTAAGTGCTGCTGCTGCTCCGATCATTTTTCCCCAGACAAAAACTGCAACTTGCTTCATATTCTCAGGAAGTCGACTTAAAAACTTAGGGCTCAATTTTTCCCAGTGATTTGCGCCATTTTATTTGGAGCAGGCTGCTTTTTTTGGCCTAAGTTTAAAAAAAAAACAGTTTCCCGAATCAATTTGCACCAGTGGAACTGAGTTAGTTACGATTTTTTTTAAGATATGTTTTTTTTCAGCCAAAGGGGGCCTTACCTGCCACCCGTGCCAATTCTGGCCATTTAGGCAAGTTTGGCCAGCTGAGAGTTACTCCAGTTCCGCTTAGGCCAGCGTATGTGGCCTCTGCAAAAAAACTTTCTGGAGAGTTAAAGAAATGGGCGCAAGTAAGGAAATTGGTGCAGGTAACATAGAAACATAGAAAATAGGTGCAGGAGCAGGCCATTCAGCCCTTCTAGCCTGCACCGCCATTCAATGAGTTCATGGCTGAACATGAAACTTCAGTACCCCCTTCCTGCTTTCACGCCATACCCCTTGATCCCCCGAGTAGTAAGGACTTCATCTAACTCCCTTTTGAATATATTTAGTGAATTGGCCTCAACTACTTTCTGTGGTAGAGAATTCCACAGGTTCACCACTCTCTGGGTGAAGAAGTTTCTCCTTATCTCGGTCCTAAATGGCTTACCCCTTATCCTTAGACTGTGACCCCTGGTTCTGGACTTCCCCAACATTGGGAACTTTCTTCCTGCATCCAACCTGTCCAAACCCGTCAGAATTTTAAACGTTTCTATGAGGTCCCCTCTCACTCTTCTGAACTCCAGTGAATACAAGCCCAGTTGATCCAGTCTTTCTTGATAGGTCAGTCCCACCATCCCGGGAATCAGTCTGGTGAATCTTCGCTGCACTCCCTCAATAGCAAGAATGTCCTTCCTCAAGTTAGGAGACCAAAACTGTACACAATACTCCAGGTGTGGCCTCACAAAGGCCCTGTACAACTGTAGCAACACCTCCCTGCCCCTGTACTCAAATCCCCTCGCTATGAAGGCCAACATGCCATTTGCTTTCTTAACCGCCTGCTGTACCTGCATGCCAACCTTCAATGACTGATGTACCATGACACCCAGGTCTCGTTGCACCTTCCCTTTTCCTAATCTGTCACCATTCAGATAATAGTCTGTCTTTCTGTTTTTACCACCAAAGTGGATAACCTCACATTTATCCACATTATACTTCATCTGCCACGCATTTGCCCACTCACCTAACCTATCCAAGTCACTCTACAGCCTCATAGCATCCTCCTCGCAGCTCACACTGCCACCCAACTTAGTGTCATCCGCAAATTTGGAGATACTACATTTAATCCCCTCGTCTAAATCATTAATGTACAATGTAAACAGCAGGGGCCCCAGCACAGAACCCTGCGGTACCCCACTAGTCACTGCCTGCCATTCTGAAAAGTACCCATTTACTCCTACTCTTTGCTTCCCGTCTGCCAACCAGTTCTCAATCCACGTCAGCACACTACCCCCAATCCCATGTGCTTTAACTTTGCACATTAATCTCCTGTGTGGGACCTTGTCGAAAGCCTTCTGAAA
This sequence comes from Pristiophorus japonicus, assembly GCF_044704955.1. Classification (NCBI taxonomy): domain Eukaryota; kingdom Metazoa; phylum Chordata; class Chondrichthyes; family Pristiophoridae; genus Pristiophorus; species Pristiophorus japonicus. The sequence goes on along the minus strand of NC_091986.1, from coordinate 130,455,739 downwards.
GTCCAAATATACCACATCAACTGGTACTCCTTTGTCCAATTTATTGGAAACATCCTCAAAAAATTCCAGAAGATTTGTCAAGCATGATCTCCCTTTCACAAATCCATGCTGACTTGGACCTATCATGTCACCATTTTCCAAATGCGCTGCTATGACATCCTTAATAATTGATTCCATCATTTTACCCACTACTGAGGTCAGGCTGACCGGTCTATAATTCCTTGCTTTCTCTCTCCCTCCTTTTTTAAAAAGTGGGGTTACATTGGCTACCCTCCACTCGATAGGAACTGATCCAGAGTCAATGGAATGTTGGAAAATGACTGTCAATGCATCCGCTATTTCCAAGGCCACCTCCTTAAGTACTCTGGGATGCAGTCCATCAGGCCCTGGGGATTTATCGGCCTTCAATCCCATCAATTTCCCCAACACAATTTCCTGACTAATAAAGATTTCCCTCAGTTCCTCCTCCTTACTAGACCCTCTGACCACTTTTATATCCGGAAGGTTGTTTGTGTCCTCCTTAGTGAATACTGAACCAAAGTACTTGTTCAATTGGTCTGCCATTTCTTTGTTCCCCGTTATGACTTCCCCTGATTCTGACTGCAGGGGACCTACGTTTGTCTTTACTAAACTTTTTCTCTTTACATATCTATAGAAACTTTTGCAGTCCATCTTAATGTTCCCTGCAAGCTTCTTCTCGTACTCCATTTTCCCTGCCCTAATCAAACCCTTTGTCCTCCTCTGCTGAGTTCTAAATTTCTCCCAGTCCCCAAGTTCGCTGCTATTTCTGGCCAATTTGTATGCCATTTCCTTGGCTTTAATATTATCCCTGATTTCCCTAGATAGCCACGGTTGAGCCACCTTCCCTTTTTTATTTTTACGCCAGACAGGAATGTACAATTGTTGTAATTCATCCATGCGGTCTCTAAATGTCTGCCATTGCCCATCCACAGTCAACCCCTCAAGTATCATTAGCCAATCTATCTTAGCCAATTCATGCCTCATACCTTCAAAGTTACCCTTCTTTAAGTTCTGGACCATGGTCTCTGAATTAACTGTTTCATTCTCCATCCTAATGCAGAATTCCACCATATTATGGTCACTCTTCCCCAAGGGGCCTCGCACAATGAGATTGCTAATTAATCCTCTCTCATTACACAACACCCAGTCTAAGATGGCCTCCCCCCTAGTTGGTTCCTCGACATATTGGTCTAGAAAACCATCCCTTATGCACTCCAGGAAATCCTCCTCCACCGTATTGCTTCCAGTTTGGCTAGCCCAATCTATGTGCATATTAAAGTCACCCATTATAACTGCTGCACCTTTATTGCATGCACTCCTAATTTCCTGTTTGATGCCCTCCCCAACATCACTACTACTGTTTGGAGGTCTGTACACAACTCCCACTAACGATTTTTGCCCTTTAGTGTTCTGCAGCTCTACCCATATAGATTCCACATCATCCAAGCTAATGTCTTTCCTAACTATTGCATTAATCTCCTCTTTAACCAGCAATGCTACCCCACCTCCTTTTCCTTTTATTCTATCCTTCCTGAATGTTGAATACCCCTGGATGTTGAGTTCCCAGCCCCGATCATCCTGGAGCCACGTCTCCGTAATCCCAATCACATCATATTTGTTAACATCTATTTGCACAGTTAATTCATCCACCTTATTGCGGATACTCCTTGCATTAAGACACAAAGCCTTCAGGCTTGCTTTTTTAACACCCTTTGTCCTTCTAGAATTTTGCTGTACAGTGGCCCTTTTTGTTCTTTGCCTTGGGTTTCTCTGCCCTCCACTTTTCCTCATCTCCTTTCTGTCTTTTGCTTTTGCCTCCTTTTTGTCTCCCTCTGTCTCCCTGCATAGGTTCCCATCCCCCTGCAATATTAGTTTAACTCCTCCCCAACAGCACTAGCAAACACTCCCCCTAGGACATTGGTTCCGGTCCTGCCCAGGTGCAGACCGTCCGGTTTGTACTGGTCCCACCTCCCCCAGAACCGGTTCCAATGCCCCAAGAATTTGAATCCCTCCCTGCTGCACCACTGCTCAAGCCATGTATTCATCTGCGCTATCCTGCGATTCCTACTCTGACTAGCACATGGCACTGGTAGCAATCCCGAGAGTCCTACTTTTTAATTTAGCTCCTAGCTCCTTAAATTCTTTTCGTAGGACCTCATCCCTTTTTTTAACCTATGTCGTTGGTACCAATGTGCACCACGACAACTGGCTGTTCTCCCTCCCATTTCAGAATGTCCTGCACCCGCTCAGAGACATCCTTGACCCTTGCACCAGGGAGGCAACATACCATCCTGGAGTCTCGGTTGCGTCCGCAGAAACGCCTATCTATTCCCCTCACCATCGAATCCCCTATCACTATCGCGCTCCCAATCTTTTTCCTGCCCTCCTTTGCAGCAGAGCCACCTACGGTGCCATGAACTTGGCTGCTGCTGCCCTCCCCTGATGAGTCATCCTCCCCAACAGTACTCAAAGCAGTGTATCTGTTTTGCAGGGGGATGACCACAGGGGACCCCTGCACTATCTTTCTTGCACTGCTCTTCCTGCTGGTCTTCCATTCCCTATCTGGCTGTGGACCCTTCTGCGGTAAGACCAACTCACTACACGTGATACTCACGTCATTCTCAGCATCATAAGTGCAGCAGATGCCCGGACAGCAGCAACAGGAAAGGTAAGGGAGCATTGGGGGAGGGGGGGGGAGGCCGCAGTGGGGGAGAGGGATGGGGGGGGCGAGAAAGAGGGGGCGTGAGAGAGTGAGAGTGAGAGTGAGAGTGAGAGTGAGAGTGAGAGTGAGAGTGAGAGTGAGAGTGAGAGTGAGAGTGTGAGAGTGTGAGAGTGAGAGTGTGAGAGTGAGAGAGTGAGAGGAGAGTGTGAGTGAGAGGTGAGTGTGAGAGAGAGAGAGAATGACCCTGGTTACCGTGGCAACCCAATCTTTTTGGCGCAGATCAAGGCTCCCCCCAAAACTAAAGGACAGGTTAGGCCACGCCAAAATGAAGAAATCCAACAGGAAAACTTAGATCATTTGTTTTTGGCGTACTTGGACCCCCAAAAAAACGGGTGTAACTCTTCAGGCACGCCAAAAAAATGCTTTGAGGAAAATTGAGCCCTTAGGGAGTAGACCGACTGAAAAGTTAGTAACACACAAATGTGCTAGCAACTGCTGCACAAAGCATAAACTTTGGAAATTACTAAAGAAACTGCCATATTTTATTACATATTTCAGGATTTTGTTAATAACATAATTTCACTGAATAGCAGAGGTAGCCCTGGGACATTGTACAATGTATTGACAGTGGTTAAGTGCTAAAGAAAAGAAAAACATACTTCACTCTGGAGAAATGTTAACTCCTGGCAAGCCAGCCTTACTACCGATCCCTGTGGATCAAACTTTACTTGCAAATGCTCTCCAATGTATAATTCATTAGTGCATTTTTGTCAAGTATAGAACAGCAAATCTGCAAAATAATTTTAACTCCCCATCCCTACCATCTTTCTTTAAAAAAGTGTAAACATTAGGTATGAAACTTTTCAATTACTGATACAAATCACACCAATAGTTGCACACTCCTGTAATGGAATTATTGCCTCATTATTACAGCATCAGAAATATGAACCCATCTCCATCATATGCAGTACTTAAATTCTTTGTCTGACAACCCTTCATTAACCTCAATTCAATCTTGATTTTGCATTTTTGTAGAGAAATAGCAGCTGTGAAACTCCACTATCTTTTGCCAGTACTAACGGTACCCAGATCATCATCATCTTACTACACAGCAGCACCACTAAAAAGTACTCAATACATGAAAACGACTTTGCATCTCGATATAATTCAACAGTAATGGACCATTTGTTAAAACTCAGTCATACTAAGTTTAGTAACTTCAACTAGCAGAACTAATTAAAAACATTGGAAGTTTAAATTGTGAACATAGCAAACCAGTTTGGTAAAATAGCCGTTGTCTGTTTTGCCTCAAGACAAAACACTAACTAACATATGCAAGCATTTGTCAATTTGGAAACAAACTTCAACCTGGAGGCCTTTGATTTTGTCCGTTTGTTGACTTTAATAAGAGCACTAAAATAGAATCCTTCCATAAATGGGTTGCCACATAAAAATTGCCAATGAGTGAGGTGGAAGCAAATTTCAGCAGAGTCTAAAATCCAGAACCCTTGGCACTGAGGCTGTTCCAGATTCCATGCTTTCGATTTGCTTTCTGACGTCACGAATCCAGAAACAGAGCCCTGCCGAGGAGGAGGTCGTCCGGTGAGGGGGGGGGGGGGGGGGGGCCCTGCCGAGGAGGTCGTCGTCCAGTGAGGGGGGGGTTGGGGAGAGGGGGCGGTGGGGGGGAACCCTGCCGAGGGGGTCGTCGGGTGAGCCGGCCTCAGAGGTCAGTGGGTGAGCTGGCCACGCCGAGGAATTCCCAAGGTAAGGGCAGCAGTAGTGAGGCGAGGCGTGCAGCGGCGAGGCTAGGAGGTGGAACATTTTACGGATTCCGGACAACCCTGCCATCAATCGTCCCAGAGTCCAGATTCTGGAACTCCGGATTCTCGACACTGCACCTATATCATGTAACTGTGGCTAATGCTGCATATATATTATGGGTACAACAAAGCTCCTCACGTTACATCACAAGTTTTGACATTTTAATTACAACAGTGCCACAGCACCAATATGCATCACATCAAATAGCCACCATGCTAACACCACCATTCACTGAGGATTATAATTCAACAACAAATTCACTAATATCCAGTTTTCCTTTTGGGGGGCATGAAATGACACATCAAATAGGATCAGATTACACTACTCTGAGGAAAGATGTTCATTCAGGGTTTTCACAGACTCTACCCATGTGGAACAACATGTAGTTTTTATTTTCATTTTTGAGCCAGAAAATGTGTGACTTCAACTACAAGTCTGAAGTATATAGCAACTTAAATTTCCAATAAGAAAAGGTTATTATAAATCTTTGACATGCCTAAGATTAATTATTGAAATACAAGTCAGACAATGCAAGCGATAATTGGCCTGTAATTTGCGGTCAGCAGCGAAGCAAAGATCTCTTGTGGCAAGATGTTCAGCTATTATGACGTTCAGTTGAAATCAGTATAAGTTAATGGGGAATCCCCAACACAAGCTGCTGTGAAGTCAGCATGCTATCCATGGAGCCAATCACAATGCAGAATTCTCAGAGACCAGAAAGTGAGTAAGCTCCTGTTATTCTAAAATGTTAGGAGCAAAATGAAGATTTAGGATCTCACATGGGGAAAAAGGTCAACTTGAATTAATTAAAGATGAACAATTTTTTTAAAGTTTCTTACAAATTGTAATTTTATCAAAATATATAAATTCAACACTTCACAGAATTAAAATTAGTTTTTCAGGGCTGTTTGTTACAATGTTTGTTTAGCAGTCAATACACTGTTAAAACCCCAATTAGACCTAATCCAAAAGGGTCTAATTTTGAATGGGGTATGTTAACATTAACATCGCAAGAGCAAGGCATTTCTAAGCCTCAAGTAATAACCCAACTCAGGAGCAGCAAAGCAACATTACAGGCGGCTCAAGGCTGAGGTCCAACAAAAAACCCGGGATCTAAAGAACAGGTGGTGGATGGAGAAAGCAGGAGATACAACAACTGGCCGACAGCCATGATGTGCAAGGATTCTTCGTCGCAGTCAAGGTCACCTACGGTCCAAACTCCCAAGGCCCCACCCCACTGCTGGCCAAGAACGGGGAAGCAAAATCAAGGACATAGGCAATCAGGGCCAGCTGGAAGGAGCACTTTGAAGATCTCCTCAATCGAGACTCTGCCTTTGACTCGAGTGTTCTCTACTCCATCCCGCAGCATGCGACTCGCCACCACTTCAGTGAAACCCCAACGTTGCACGAGGTAGGAAAAGCCATAAAACAGCTCAATAAACAAGGCTACAGGAGCGGATGGAATCCCTGCTGAGGCGCTAAAGTATGGCAGAGAGGTGCTGTTGGTGCAGTTAAATGACCTCATCTCTCTCATCTGGGAGGGAGGAGAGCATACCAGGAGATCTCAGAGATGCAGTGATCGTGACCATCTTTAAAAAAGGGGACGTCCGACTGTGGCAACTACAGAGGAATCTCCCTGCTATCAGCCACTGGGAAAGTCGTCGCTGGAGCCCTCCTCAATCATCTTCTCCCTGTGGCCGAGGAGCTTCTCCCGGAGTCACAGTGCGGATTTCGGCACAACGGACATGATCTTTGCAGCGCGACAGCTGCAGGAAAAATGCAGGGAGCAGCGCCAGCCCTTATACATGGCCTTCTTCGACCTTACAAAGACCTTTGACACTGTCAACCGCGTGGGTCTATGGAGATCCTCCTCAGTTTCCGATGCCCCCAAAAGTTCAGCAACATTCTTCGCCTGCTCCACGACGACATGCAGGCTGTGATCCTTACCAACGGATCCATTGCAGACCCAATCCATGTCCAGACCGGGGTCAAACAGGGCTGCGTCATCGCTCCAACACTCTTCTCAATTTTCCTCGCTACCATGCTCCACCTCACAGTCAACAAGCTCCGCGCTGGAGTGGAACTAAACTACAGAACCAGTGGGAAGCTGTTTAACCTTCGCCGCCTCCAGGCCAGGTCCAAGCCCCAACCTTTGTACATTCAGAGGCTGAACTCCAGGACATAGTCGACGTATTTACTGAGGCGTACAAAAGCATGGGCCTTACGCTAAACATTTGTAAGACAAAGGTCCTCCACCAGTCAATCCTCGCCGCACTGCACTGCCCCCCAGTCATCAAGATCCATGGCGTGGCCCTGGACAACGTGGACCATTTCCCTTACCTCGGGAGACTCCTATTAACAAGAGTAGGCACTGACGACAAGATCCAACACCGCCTCCAGTGCGCCAGCACAGCCTTTGGCCACCTGAGGAAAAGGGTGTTCAAAGACTAGGCCCTCAAATCTACCACCAAGCTCATGGTCTACAGGGCTGGAGTAATACCCGCCCTCCTGTATGGCTCAGAGGCATGGACCATGTACAGTAGATACCTCAAGTCGCTGGGAAAAATAGCAATAATGCCTCCACAAGGTCCTACAAATCCCCTGGGAGGACAGACGCACCAACATTAGCGTCCTCAACCAGGCCAAGATTCCCAGCATTGAAGCACTGACCACACTTGATCAGCTCCGCTGGGCAGGCCACATAGTTCGCATGCCAGACACGAAACTCCCAAAGCAAGCACTCTGCTCGGAACTCCTTCATGGCAAACGAGCCAAGGGTGGACAGAGGAAACGTTAAAAGGACACGCTCAAAGCCTCCCTGATAAAGTGCGGCATCCTCACCGACACCTGGGAGTCCCTGGCCAAAGACCGCCCTGAGTGGAGGAAGTGCAACCAGGAGGGCGCTGAGCGCTCGAGTCTCATCGCCAAGTGCATGCAAAAAACAAGCGCAGGCAGAAGGAACGCACGGCAAACCTGTCCCACCCTTCCTTACCCTCAACGACTGTCTGTCCCTCATGGCTCTCGTATTGGACTGTTCAGCACTTAAGGACTCATTCTGAGCGGAAGCAAGTCTTCCTCGATTCCGAGGGACTGCCTATGATGATACTGGGGAAAAGCCAAAGTTTGTCAGTTTCACGGATTTTCCTAATTGCCAGATATTGGAGGGTGGGGGCCAGCGCAGCCTGTGTCGGAGCAGTGAATCAATGACCGCAACTTCAGGATCTCCACGCTAGGATGCGTATGCTTAAATCCTGAAGTGGCAGTCAGTTTCAATGGGGTAAAACAGCAAACGCTGTTAGTTTGCTGTTATTACCCAACGCAAATTCCGGACCAATATTCGAATGACTTAAATGGCTTCAAACATTACACAAAGCTTAAGATTTTGTATTTAACTAAAACTTCAGCAAAATGTTGCTTCTAGGTAACATCCACATGATTTTATTCCAATAGTAAAGCATCAAGACACATCCTCACTTTAGCTGGTCAGCAGCCTAGATGAAGAAATGACTTCTACTTTAGAATTTACAATTCTTAGAATACTATTTTCAAAACATCCTGGGCAAATTCATACATCCAACACCCAAAAGTCTCTAGGGATCAGTGAAGACAGGCCAGAAGCTCAAGAAAAAGTTGTTGATTGGGTGGCCTTTTGGTGCAGCACACTAAAGCTGCATGACTAAGCATGAGAAACACTGCTTCTTTCCCACAATTACCCTGCTGGCCATCATGGAGGGGTGACAAGTAAAGGCTCGATGTTGTCCCACAGGGAGGGGAGTCCCACTTGAAACAGTTCACAGCCTGTCCTGTCAACTGAAGACTGATGTACGCCACAGAATGCTGTTGAAGGAGACCACCAGTTTATATGCAAACTTTTTATTGATAAAAATCAAGCTGATGATAAAAAAAGTGAGATCTTTTGAAAAGAGATACAATTTTAAATTATTAAGCTCGGCAAAACATAACTTCATTTTATTTGCAAATTTTTTTTCTGTTGGAAGTCTAAATATTGTGGCTCACAACAAACATCTAACAAAACAGAAACTATGCATACAACAGTTCTCTGGGTATGAAGATTGACAGAAATACTGAGGACACAGCTCATTTATACACTGCAACATTCCAGAGTTGGACTGCGAACATATCATGGGACTAATGTGAAGAATAGTAAATAACATGGTTTGTATTTCAACCAGAAATTAAACCCAAGCAACTCTTCTCTTGTGAAATTTGATTTTCATATACACCTACAAAACACACACAATAACAAACAGGTAGAACGCTCAAAATCCGGAGTTCTAAAAACTGTAATTGTCCGAAAACCGGACACTGGGCAGATCGCAGGAGTCGGCATCCGGAATTCTATTCCGAAAACCGGACTTTTTTTTTTAAAAATGGCGCATGGAAGGCAAAGAGTGATCCGGAATCCTGTTCCGAAAACCAGACTTTAAAAAAAATATATAAACGGCGCAAATACAGGGTACATACAGACCTGCTCCCGAGCCTTTCGGAATGCCTCATGACCCCGACCCGAGCCGACCCGACTTAACTCATGTGTGACCCGAGCCGACTTGACCTAACCCACTTGTGACCCGAGCTGACCCGACCTAACCCACGTGAGACCCGAGCCGACCCAACCCACATGACCCGAGCCGACCCGACCTAAACCACGTGTGACCGGAGCCAACCCGACCCACTTGTGACCCGAGCCGACCCGACCCAACCCACTTGTGATCCGAGCCGACCCAACCCACGTGACCTGAGCCGACCTGACCTAACCCACGTGTGACCCGAGCAGATAGCCGACCTGACCCACGTGTGACCCGAGCCGACCTAACCCACGTGTGACCCGAGCCGACCTAACCCACGTGTGACCCGAGCGGACCCGACCCACGTGTGACCCGAGCGGACCCGACCCACGTGTGACCCGAGCAGATAGCCGACCTGACACACGTGTGACCCGAGCCGACCTAACCCACGTGTGACCCGAGCAGACCCGACCCACGTGTGACCCGACCTAACCCACGTGAGTCCTGACCCGACTTAACCCACTTGTGACCCAAGCCGACCCGACCTAACCCATGTGTGACCCGAGCCGACGCCACATGACCTACAAACTCCCTCAGATTTCTTCTCCGAAATCCGGAAATACCAGAGACTCAGCCCAGGGGTTTCCAGATTCAGGATGTCGGATTTCTTTTCCAAAATCCGGAAAAACCAAAGAACCGGAATGGCCTCGATCCCGATTTCGGGACATTCTACCTGTACTGTGAAAAAAAAAAGAGTATTTACCAGCAGACTAAAAATGAGACAAATACTGCCTCTGGCTGCAGTAGACTCCATAACCAAAACTGAAACTTTCACAGCATGGACATTTACACTAACCACTCCATAAAAAGAGTCCACGTGGTTTAAACACCAAGCATGAAAGGAAACAACATTATATTTGAATTTTATCTCACACTTGCAATCTACCAGCAGGCTTTAATGTGGAGAGACAAAGGGGCAAAAATTCTAATGTGTCCACCTATCTGGTATGCATAGGGAGAATATACAAGAAAAAATGTCATACTCCGAGCTCCTGCTTTTCCATCCACTATGATTAAAGAATAAAAAATCACTCAGAACAGGTGCATCAGAACTTTTTTACCCCAATGTTGTGAATGCCTGAAAATTGAAACTGAGCCCAGTCTTAACAGATCTGCAAAAGTAATACAATATCTTGTGCCATGGAGAAGGATTATGCACTTTGACTATCCACTATGAGTCTGGTTGGTATTCATTACCTTCCCTTCCTCTACAGTTTCTCTCTTTTTTCCTCTCTTCTTTCGTACCCCTCCCCCATCCACCCTCTGAATTAGGCATGAGAGTCAGCCAAGTGTGGTTAGAACAAATTGTATTTATCACTATATCATTTCATCAAACCGGCTGTATTCCAATTATCAAAGAAATATAGTTAGAAAATAGGCATTTTCTCAGCAAACCAAAGGTTACCATTAATCATGCTTTATATGTTTCAAAGTATAAAATACAATGTTTTGACAAAATTAATACAAATTATATCTTTAAGAGAAACAATCCAATAGATATTACCTATAATTAGATGTTCTATCAAGCTAGAGGGTAGGTTTTATATAGCAAGAACCAAAAACCCCAAACAATATTAAACTAACTTGCATCTTTCCCTTTTTTTAAAAACCAAACATCTCTGCAACATGATTTATTGTCAGTAAGTAGTACTTGTTTATATACTATACATAAATTCAGGTTTTAATATGTAATTCCCTCAATGCACAAATGACAGTATAGTTCTTTTCTCTACTGTTGTGGTCTCGGATCTGACGAAACGCTTTGACTGGTTCGAATTGGAAAGGGATGTGACTTAATCTAAGAACTTAATCTAAACATCTAAAATAGATTTGATGTCTCCAAATGCTCCTTTGCAAATACCGATCTTCGTATAAACACTGTCATAAGGCTGATTTCTCATATCCTATGACAACCTCGTCATAGCTGAACCTCTAATGCAATTATGGAACACAGGCCAATAATTAATATTTAAAGATTGTGCAAGGCAGAAAGTTATGGGGATGTATATGCAGGAAACTTTTTCAAATTGTTAGCCTTTAAACAAGCTATAGCTTGTCACAGCTCAAAAGGACCACTTCCAAAATGGTGGCCAACTTTCTGATTGCTCAGACCGTAAGAACCATATCTGGCAAAAAAAACAAGCTTCCCTACATGATCTAAGCTCACAAAATATTTTGGGGCATTTAAAGTCAGTTTTTATCGAATTCCATTAATAAAATCCCTGTTTTTTTCAGGTAGTAAATTGGTAACAATCAATTTCCACCCAAATTTGAGAAACAACCTCAAATTTCCTTTTTTTTTAAAAAGCAAAAATCATGTCCAGCAATGCACATGCCAATTGTATCCATGATGTCAGCTTGCATATTGCATGCTGTATGTGCAGTGCTGAGGTTACAGACATGATGCATGTGCATCTCAGTGCCCAATTTTCAGCAGGAAAGTAAACTTAGGGCTTTGCATTTGAATTGTGTTTTTTTTTAAAAAGGGCGGGGGGGGGGGGGGGTGGGGGAGAGAAACAGGACCTTGATCACCTTTTATGTAGTTAGTAGAGCAGTATAATAATATTGCAGCAAATGTCAGTCTTTCATTCCTAATTATACATGAGCAAGGACAGCAGAGCACCAACGGTTACCACACTAATAGTCCCCTGAAGATTGAGATCATTGGTCAAAAATGATTCAGGTCCCATACCATTGCATTGTTTACTGATCACAAGATTACAACTGTTCCCCAGTGCATAATCTCCAACGATTTTTTAATATCGCACCACAATGGTGGCAGGTTAATGCATAGAACTACAACAACATAGGTTCTTCAATTTTACTTTTAATTTGAAAAAAGGTAAGCCCCATAAAAGTGGGGTCTGTGAGCCATGTAAATAACATGATGTCATGCAACTTTCCTGTACTGTTTTTAAATCACTCGTTTTGTTTTTCATTTTGATTTTCTGTGAATTTATTCAGGTTTTCTAGGGTACAATTTTTTCTTAATGATTATCATTTTTTTTTTAAATACTAAAAATATATTAAAAACCCAAAACAGGTAGCAATTGGTCTTCAAAAGGTAGTCAACAAGGCGGGAGACAATCCTAACAAAACATAAAATTCAAAGAAAAAGGATCAAAGTTGAGCTCACAAACTTAGCTTAAATTGTAGACCAATTGAAGTAAACAATCTAGGCAAATACATATTTATCATCTACTAGTGTATGGGGATAATTCAAATCAAAGATTCTATTGTACATAATATAGAACAGCTAAATTGGGCTACTTACCAGAGGGCAGGTGTTAGTGCAAGGACTTCCTTCACACATTGTTCTAAAATCTACCTCTTTAGGGCAGTTACTGATGATGAGATAGCCATCGAAGATAACCAAGATATTCTTAGAAACATATGGGCCAAAGTTTCCCCAGGAGTTGCTTCTTTTTTTTGGAGCAACTTGATTTTTCTGGACTCTCTCTTCAGTTGCAATTCTGGCCATTTAATTTGCACCAGTGTAAGTGAGTTAGGTTTCTTTTTAGTTCAGTTTTTTTTTCCAAAAGGGGACGTTGCCAGCCACTTACTCCTGTTTTAGGCGTTTGGCCAACAAATAGTTGCTTCAAACTAACTTAGGCCAGCATATGTTGCCACTTCTGTCTGCACAGAAAAACCTTACCTAGAGTTAAGGAATTGGCACAAGTAACTACATTTAAAGCACCACCAAGCACCAAACAAAGCACAAAAAGTAATAAGATTTCAATAAAAAAAATAAAGAACTGAAGTAAATAATTAAATTAAGCAAAGAACTGAAGTAAATCTTAGCTTGAACTAAAGTTGGCAGCTGCTGTCTGTGCTGGAGTCCCTTCGGCCTGGGATAGGGAAGGCCGGGGGGGATGCTCAACGCGGCAGGCTGACGGGGGCGGGGGAGGGGGGGGGGGGGAGTGGGGGAAGAGATTGGGGGTGGTGGGTGCTGGCATCTGAAGAGGAGGGAGGGAGAAGGCTGAAATCGGCAGGCAGGGGAGGGGGGGGCACTGCGCTAAACGCGGCCTGCAGGTTCCAAAAAATCAAACAGGCACCAAAACTCACTCTCAAGGCTTTACCTTTAAAAATGGACGATGGAGCAGTCGCGTGACCACTCCATCGCGCATGCGCAACGCTGCCAGCACCGAAACCGACACTAGATGCCCCGAGGATCGGCCAGAATTGCAAGTTATCTTTTTGCCGCATTTTTTCTCCCAGGGAAGTCGGCGGACCACTGAGATGCGCTGTGTTTTTTTTTAAAGGGTGGGGGAAACTTCAGCCCAATGAAACATAGAAATCTACAGCGCAGAAGGAGGCCATTTCAGCTCATCATGTCCACACCGGCCAACAAAGAGCCACATGGCCCTTGGTCTGCAACCCTGAACGTTATATATAAACCCAAAAACAATGAACAATGGAGGAAAGGTAAAGAGCACCCAGCCCAACCAGTCCGCCCCACACAACTGAGACACCCCTTGCACCGAAACATTCTACACACCACCCCAACGAGAGCCATGTGATCTCCTGGGAGGGGCAAAAACCAGATAAAAACCCAGGCTAATTGGAGAAAAACAATCTGGGAAAATTTCTCTCCGACCCATCCAGGCAATCGAAACTAGTCCAGGAGATCACCTTGGCCATATTTGATTCCCTGTAGTACTTACCATCATATCTGCACCAACTAACAAGAGCTTATCCTGTCTAATCCCACTTACCAGCTCTAGGTCCGTAACCCTGCAGGTTACAGCACTTCAAGTGCACTTCTAAGCACCTCTTAAATGTGGTGAGGGTTTCTGCATCCACCACCCTTCCAGGCAGTGAGTTCCAGACCCCCACAACCCTCTGCGTGAAGAAGCCTCCCCTCAAATCTCCTCTGAACCTTCCACCAACCACCCTAAAACTATGCCCCCTCATAATTGACCACTCCACCAAGGGAAATAGGCCCTTGCTATCCACTATATCCAGGCCCCTCAATATTTTGTACACCTCAATGAGGTCTCCTCCCAACCAATGAGAACAAACCCAGCCTATCCAATCTGTCCTCATAGCCAAGATTCTCCATTCCAGGCAGCATCCTAGTAAATCTCGTCTGCACCCTCTCCAGTGCAATCACGTCCTTCCTATAATACGGCAACCAGAACCGCACGCAGTAGTCCAGCTGTGGCTTAACCAGAGTATTATACAATTTAAGCATAACCTCCCTGCTCTTGTATTCTATGCCTCGGCCAATAAAGGCAAACATTCCATATGCCTTCTTAACATCTTATCCACCTGGCCTGCTACTTTCAGGGATCTGTGGACAAGCACTCCAAGGTCCCTTTGTTCATCTATACTTTTAAGTGGCCTACCGCTTAATATAGTACTGGAAGTACAGTTGGGGGATTAATATCTCACAACAATCACACATGATTCTGTCAGCACAGTTGGTTAAAGAGAAGCTTATAATCTAGGCATGGTGAATCGATGCAATCCTCAAAAATATAAACCTGGAGAAACTGGCATTCCATGATGTAAGGAAGAGTGGGACCCTTCCATCTACTATGGGCAGTGATAAAGAAGACTTGTAAAGTACAGCCCTCAGACATGGGAGAAGTCCAGGACTCAACCCCCCGGGACCAGGGATACTGGATACTGGACCCATCCACCAAAGAGTAGCAGAGCCTTTTCTTCCCTTTTTCAACCTCCTCCCCACAACCTGCCTCTGTTTACCGAGCTTGAGAGAAGGGGGTCCTGGTACATGAAACACAGTTAGTATGCAGGTACAGCAAGTGATCAGGAAGGCCAATGGAATCTTGGCCTTTATTGCAAAGGGGATGGAGTATAAAAGCAGGGAAGTCTTGCTACAGTTATATAGGATATTGGTGAGGACACACCTGGAATACCACGTACAGTTTTGGTTTCCATATTTAAGGATATACTTGCATTGGAGGCAGTTCAGAAAGGTTCACAAGACTGATTCCGGAAATGAGGGGGTTGACTTATGAGGAAGGGTTGAGTAGATTTGGCCTCTACTCATTGGAATTCAGAAGAATGAGAGGTGATCTTATCGAAATGCATAAGATTATGAGGGGGCTTGACAAGGTGGATGCAGAGTGGATGTTTCCACTGATAGGAGAGACTAGAACTAGGGGGCATAATCTTAGAATAAGGGGCCGCCCATTTAAAACTGAGATGAGGAAGAATTTCTTCTCTCAGGGGGTTGTAAATCTGTGGAATTCATGGCCTCAGAGAGCTGTGGAAGCTGGTTCATTGAATAAATTTAAGACAGAGATAAACAGTTTCTTAACCCATAAGGGAATAAGGGGTTATAGGGAGCGGGCAGAGAAGTGGACCTGAATCCATGATCGGATCAACTATGATCGTATTAAATGGCAGAGCAGGCTCGAGGGGCCGTATGGCCTACTCCTGCTCCTATTTCTTATGTTCTTATGAAAGTTGGATCTTTAGTCAAAGATCTGTACCACATTTGGTTATGATGAGGTGGGATATCAACCAGTGTTTTATACTGTTTGCTGAACCACAAACTATAAAAGGAAACAACTGCAAAATAGCATAATTTGCCAGAGGCTCGGGGTCGTATTTCAGCCCAATTTACACCGAGACACAATTTTGCAAACTAAGAGGCCTTTCATGCCTCAACTGCTACCATCTTCCTACACAGTAATTTAATACTTCCCAATTTTGCCCCTTCACTGGTTCCCAACATAGTATACTTAAACTAAAAATAGTTGCAAAACTGAATATATGTACACATATGTGGCTTGATTTTCTATATCCCTCTCCTTCCCCTCAAACACTTCAAATTTATCAAATTTATATAAAGAAGCATGATTTGTCAATAAAATATTTTCAACATTGTAGAATGAGAAAAAATTCGAATCTCTATAGAAAATCTAAAAATTACACAACTATTAAAAAAAAACATATCCTTCCTTGTCTTGCTTCAGCATCCACCAGGAAAAAGAGATATCTTCTCCTATAAACCAGCCATCCTATTTAGGCTGTTAATCCTTAAACCCATTTCAACCCAGGAAATAATGTCCCATGGCAGACTGGACTGGAGTCCATCTGGTTCCAGACTAAAGACTAATATAACCTAAGGGACAACCTCATACAATAACGACTGCATTTGGGTCTAAGTAAAACCAGATGGCCGTATGCAGAAAAAAGAATCACAGTATGTGGGCTCCAGACTTCATGTTAAACATCTCCAGGATTTTAAACATCAAGAAATATTAAGTTAAAATATAGATTTCTACTGCCTAGAAGCACAAATAAGTAAACAACACTGCCAAGAGATGTCCTGAATTCCTCGAATTCTAGCTTACACTGGCAGCTTGATACTTTTATTTCATCAGTGTGGAAAAAATATTGGTATGGCACCTGTGCCAAAAGGTGCAATATAAAGATAACAAAGTATAAACTTCTACATGACAACAGTGACTACGCTTTTAAAAAGTACTTTGTTGGCTATAAAGCCATTTAAGGTAATGAAAGGCACTATATAAATGCAAGTTTTTCTTTTGGACAAAACCCCCATTATGTAAAAGAAACTGGAGCAAATATTTTAATTACAGTACCAATGTAAATATTATCGCTAATATTTCATAAAATGTTCCAAGCTACTCAAGTTCATTTGATATATTAGAGAACATCCCCAATTATGTAATCATTTAAGCATTTTCACAAAATGTATCAGTAAAAGACCGAGGCTATCAGTCCAGTTGTGACGGAGATATGGTAGCCTGTGGTTATGGTACTGGATTAGAAACCCAAAAGGTCTTGTGCTCAAATCACACCATGCTTAACACCAGAAAAACAATGCAAAAATCCAACTCATCCACAAATGTCCCTCAGGAAAGGGAACCTGCCACCCTGACCAAGTCTGGTCTAACATGTGACTCTGGTCCCACACTGTGCTTAGCTCAATGTTCTTTGGGCCCAATTTTCCCCAACCCCTTTTTTTCGGTGCACTTACCCTAAATGCGCCGACTTTGCGCGCTGGAAACGGCACTGAAAAAAAGTGGCCCCATCCTGCCCGCTCTGTCAAGTCTCCAGTGTCCTAGCGTGGCATACATAGTGCAATGGGGGGCAGGGCAACAGCCCAGCGCAGAAAACACTGCCGGCAGCTGCGCATATGCGCAGTGGAGTCTGCGCGCATGTTCCTCGCCCTCCCAGCATGTCCTGGCGGGCTGAGAGCAAGTCCCGATGCTCGCAGCCCCTATCCCCGGACGAGTGGCCTCCCACACTGGCCGGCCGGCCCGCCGACTTCCTGGGCCAAAGTAGGACTTGAGTTTTATTTATTATTTATTGATGGTTGTGCTTTGTTTCGTGAGGAGAATTTTGATAGGGGGAGGGGAGGAGGGGAGCTTTAAAAAAAAAATTGTTTCTGGCATAAAGGTAGGACTTCTATTTTTGATTGATTGCTTATTACTTTTTGTGCTTTGTAAGTCTTGGTGCAGGTCCTCTCAGCTTCCTTGTATTTTTTATTTGTAGTCGAATGCTTATTTTTGTGCTTTGTTTAGTGCTTTGTAAGTGTTGATGCTTTAAATGTACTAACCTGCACCGAATTCTTAACTGCCCGCAATGTTTTTCAGAGCTGGCCACATACGCTGACCCAAGTTGAATCGGAGTAAGTTTTAGCTGGCCAAAGTGGCATAAATGGCCAAAACTGGCGTAAGTGGCTGGGAACGCCCCCTTTTGAAAAAAAAAACTCAACTAAAAATAATCGTACCTAACGGAGTTACTCTGGAGCAAGTTTATTGGGGAAAATGGTGTTTTTTTAAACTTACGCCAGAAAAACCAACTTACTCCCAAAAAATTGGAGCAAGTCATGGCCAAAATTGGGCCCAAATAGTGGCCAAACAAAACAAATCACCACAAAACAGAATCAGTGAAATATCAATTGGATCAACCTGCAAATACCTGGGCATTGGATCGCTGCTCATTCAACCCTGCAAAGTCTTCCTCAGCAACATCTGGGGTCTGGTGCTCAAGTTAGGAGAGCACAGATTAGTCAAGCAACAACCGGACATAGTTGTATTCACAGAATCATACCTATGAGCCAACATCGCAGACTTCTCCATCGCCATTATTGCATATTCCCGTTCCACCAAAAGTGAGGACATAGTGCATAATTTATTCTGCATGTCGATTATGGGTCTCTGGCACAAGGATAGGAAACACTGAAAATAAATACCATGCATGCTACAGAAAAATAAAAATGTTGAGCAGTGCTACTCACTAAGCTCGACAACATGATCTGAAGCTTGTACTGCCAATAATACAACAGAAAACGCTAGTTGTAATTTCTTGATTATAGTGCAATAATTTCCATTAGCAATGCCTTTAGAATTTTAAAGTTTGTTTTATTTACCTTATTTCCCCCTTCCTTACTCCTTACCAAGGTATAATTCCACAATCAACAGTTGCCCTCCGGTACTTTGCATAGGACTAGATAGTGAGTGCTGGCAAGCTATCTGGTATCTGGTATCTCAGCTAAGCCCAATGATGTCTTCACCACGCATCCACACCTATATACTTCCAGCAGGGGATCTTTGTTTTAGGAGCAGGAACCTAGGCTACTAGCTCTTCCCTAACCAAGGAGCACTGCAGTGAGCTATAACACTCTGCCATTGCCCAGTCTGAGAATGGCTTCCTCTACACAAGCCAGGAATCAAACCTGGAAACTTGTGAGTTTGTATTGCTCAGACACAGACATTACCTCTGAGCCATCAGGTATTTGCTCAGTTGCTTAACTATAATTTAACTAAGTACACTTCTATTCTTCCAAATAATGACATACTGTACCATTAAATTTTCTTCAGCTTAACTTGCCACCATTGAGCTACTCTTTTACCCGAATCAGCAACAAAACAATTAAAATTATTTTACAGTACTTTTTTTTTTAAGTATCCTATAACACGGACCTTCTCCATCCATATACATTTGCACAGAAATTTGCACTGGGTAATATACGCAGGTGAGTAATTTATGTTACACAAACAAACATGACTATTATGAGTGGAAGCATTATTGCCCTAGCAAGAACAGAATGCAAGCACTACCAACATCAGCTCTCTTACTGGATTACTGCCATCATTGGTTTCAGTATTCAAACCTAATGATCTAATGCCAACAGAGCTATTATTAATCCTCATCAAATATCCTCCAACATACTTTTGGAAGAATATGAGAGAGAGATGCCATTGCCAGTGATCAGAAACAATCGCCAGCAAATCACAAAGTACTGTCCACTCAGTATTCTGCTAAACAGTATCTTTGTGGATAAACATATTAATGTAAAGACATAAAACATGTCAGAGGTTCAAATGATGAAAAAACTCAATGAAAATTATTAGTAACCTGCAGAGATATTTTATTCGTTGAAATTACTTATGAATTACTACCATCCATATGTGCTTCAGACACTTTGGAATAAAAAGTATCGACTTGAGTAAATATACATTATGAGCTTCAGTGATGAAAGAAGTGGCATGACAATGACAACTTCATTAGTAAAAGCTCTTTCAAAACAGAAAATTCATATTATATGGTGTATGCACATAGTGAATTCAACTTAATATTACCATTTGGCTGGCTGATTAATTCCCTCACACAGGTTAACTGCAAAGGTCAATTGTAGCCCCAAATAGAGATCAGATAACTTTGCATACAGCAGAAAAATCAAACCTATAACCTTCTAGTCTACATGGCTTAGCCTTGCACCATGCAGGAATAATTCAATTATTTCTATTGCATTTTCAATAGAACAATTGTTATGTAAACAGTCCACATGATTTCTTATTGCTTAAAAGGCAAGTTCTTTTTGTTGCAAAGTCAGCCAAGTAAACAAAATGGGCTAGAAATTCAGTTTGTGGTGATAATGGTATTTTTGCCGAAAAAATACCGCTATCACTCCGCTACCACTACGATGCCTAAAATTCAGGCTTCAATGCGCTCAGCGGTAAAAATCGGTGTTGCATGAGGATTCATGGCTCAAACCGTGAATTTTCTGCAACTTTTCTCCGAGGCCAATACCACTGAGGGGGGCCTTGGGAGGGCGGAAAACCCCCCCCAAAAAATTGCAAAAAACAAAACTTCACAAAACATTCACAAGACACTTAACTATTGAATCGTTGCAAAAGAATTAAAAAATGAAAACTTTAACTTACCTTTTTATATCTACCGCTGTTCCAAGGGCTGTAATTCAGGTTTTTCCCTGGTGGTTTTTCTCGTCTTAACTATGGGTGCACTGAGAGCCAAATTTTTGGCGAAAGCACTATTTCGCGTCTTGCACGCCGGCGGTCCGCTCCCCAGCGGTACTTAGAAAGCGCCGGCGCAAGACTTCTCCGAATTTCCCGGTTCACCGTTTTTTGCCAAAAACAGCTAAGTATCGCAAAAAAATCAGGCGCAAGATTGGCGAATTTTTAGCTCAAGTTGTCTGCAAAATCACATAGTACTCTAGGCAAATAAACGCTAATTTAGTAGTAAAATATATTTGAAAAGCTATTTCATGTCCCACCTATTGTCATTATTTTGCCAAGAGGGTTGCCACCAATTTAGACACTTTATATTGAATTAATATTCTACACTGAAAGATAGCCAAGAAAGCTAACGATTAATATTCAAGATTACAGTGGATAAGTGGATGAAGGAAAAGGGGTTGAAGGGATATGGGAAACACGGTGGGCAAATATGATTAGAACTATTAGTTCATGAAGGGTAAACACCGACAGACTATTTGGACCAAATGGCCTGTTCATGTTGTAACGTCTATGTATTTTTATGACTAATTTTGTAATGTTTGCCATCTCTGAAACCCTCCAAGTCTTAAGGAAACCCTGCAACAGTACTACATGTATATTTAGCCTTTACTCTCATTTCTCGTTGTATTCTATTGAAAAAAAACAATTAAAGTACAAGACTTTTGCTGCTGCTCAGTTATCTATTGCAACTCGTGTGCCATTCACGGTACACTACAAAGCTGTTGATCTGCGAGATAATCCAAAGGATTTGGAATAGGTTTCAATAGATTTTTCTAATATCATAACGAATTCTATATATACACCTGTTATGCCCTAATCTGACTTTATTACGATTTAGATATATTAAAATATTTAGACGCTAGAATAAACAACATGATTCATGGTAACATCCTACCCTCCACTCCTTTTAACAAATTACCTCAGACCATATTGGTCTACTGTTGATAGTTTAACTGCCATGTCTCCCATAGAGGAGCAATACAATACCAACACAAGCTGCACTGGCCTCATTTCTATAAACAAAAGGTAAAAATAAAGACTTCATCAATGTAATGTGTTTTATATAGATAACGATGCAGTCCTACAAGACATAGCAAAACTAACTCAAGGACGGGAGAGAAATTGCTGCAGATCTTCATTTGGACCCAAAAAGAATTGTTTACCCTTCAGGTTTTAGGCAAACAAAAGTAGTCATATAGGATTCAGTATAAATTCAACTGAAGGCATTGGCTATTTGTAGAAAATTAGTACTTTTTTTCAGCAAACACTCAAGTACCATTTCTAATCAGATTTTCAGCAACTCCAAACAAAAATATTGTTACCTTATTGTGCTCCAATTATTTCAGCTTGTACTCTTTCTAAATGCACACAACTTAATTTTAATCCTTAGGCTCCTCGTCATTTTTTGCACTTCAAATATCCACTACCAAATGCACCTCATGCAACATGAAAAGTTTAATTTTCAAGGTGCATACTGCAGGTATAGTGAGATTGAAGTGAACTAGAAATTTAATACAATGCAACAAATCACGCTTCAAAATTATTTAGGTTTGTACTGAATCTCAGTGTTTGCATTACATTTGTTTTTGAAACAACACTTTGGAATGTGCAACTAACTTACTCTACTTTATAAAATGTTCCTACTGCTACTTTTCAAAAATATTCCTGCAACTTTGTTTAACTGCCACGTCAGCATCTACACAGCTCAGAAGGCATAGACTGCTGTCGCCCCCAGTGAATGGATCAAAATAATTTCCAATAATAAAAATGGTACTGTAAACTGACTGAAAATTCCACTTACCTGCCAGATTTTACATGCCACTTCCAAACCCAAATTGAGCACTGCAGCATGGAATCTACGCCTGGGCCTATCTATGCCTATGTGTCAGCATAAGATCAAAGGGCCCAGTTCAGTCACTTTAGACTGTAAATTTAGCACCAGATTCATTCTGGTACAGTCGACATAATGCACATCTTTTCAACAACTTACATTTATGTACTGATTTTAACGTAATAAAACATCCAAAGGCGCTTCATGTGAGCTTACTTTCCCACCTAGCTTTCTATAGTAAGCAAACTTCAATACATTATACTCGGTCCCTTCATCTAAGTCTTTAATATAGAAATCCAAATAATCGACATCCACTGGTTCCCCTTTATCTACCCTGCCAGCTACCCTCAAGAAACTAATAAATTTGTTAAACACGATTTCCCTTTCATAAAACCATGCCTAATCATATGATTTTCTAAGTGCCCTGTAACTGCTTCCTTAATAATGAATTCCAGCATTTTCCTCATGACTGCTGTCAGACTAACTGGCCTGTAGTTCCCGGTTTTCTCTCTCGCTCCTTTCTTGAATAGTGGGGGTTACATTTGCTACATCCGCTGGGACCATTCCAGAATCTAAGGAATTTTGGAGGTCCACAACCATAGGATCGACTATCTCTGCAGCCAGCTCTTTTAGAACCCCCTTGGAGGTAGGCCATCAGCTCCAGGGGATTGGTCGGCTTTTAGTCCCTTTAGTTTCTCAAATAGATTTTCTCTACTGATCTTAATTACTTTAAGTTCCTCACTCTCATTAGCCTCTTGGTTCTCCATTATTTTCGGTTTGCTTTTTGTGTCTTCTACTGTGAAGACAGATACAAAATATTTATTTAAAGCCTCTTCCATTTCCTATTCTCCATTATAATTTCTCCTGTCTCAGCTTCTAAGGAACCACCGCTTATTTTTGCTACTCTTCCTTTTTACATACATGTATAAGCTCTTACTAACTTTTTTTATTTCTTGCAAGTTTACCCTCATTCTATTTTCTCCCTCATCAATTTTTTGGTCTTCCTTTACTGATTTCTAAAGCTTTCCCAATCCTCAGGCTTACTACTATTCTCCAAAACATTATAAGCCTCTTTTAATCTAATACTATCCTTAACTTCGTTAATTGGCCACGGATGGATCACTTTTCCCGTGAAGTTTTTATTTCTCAATGGAATGTATATTTCTTTAATTATTTGCCACTGCTTATCGAACGTCATCCTTTTTATACACACACACACACACACACACACACACACACACACACACACAGTAAAAAAAAGAACCGAGCAAAAGTAAGCGTCACGATTATTTCCTACAGTTTAATCCTTCTATAACTTGACTTTGCCTTTAGTCTTGGCATTATTCATTTAAATTGTTTAAATACTTAACTTTTAACAATAAACATTTAGTTATATTAGAGACTGGATTGCATCACACCATGATTACAGCAGTTACAAATCATGAACACAATTGTAACAATGCATTTTCACTGGGAAGGGTTATAGGGTTATGATCTTCATAAACTACTCAAAATGTGCTCTTACAGTAAAGCATTATAACTCATTTCAAAGCATCCACTACTTTCTCTACATGTATCTTTCCTTATTAAAAACTTAGCTATAGAAAATTTTGCAGGGCTTCCCATTAGTCTACTAAATATAGAATTGTCAATTAAATTATATGTACTAAGCAGTATCCAGTTTATACAATAAGTAGGGGTCAAAACTTTCACTGGTCCCCTGATGTCCAAGACCCATTTTAGTTCAGAAAGACCAATAGAAAATATTCCTTTGTAGTTTGGCAAACCAGTGCATGCAGACTCAAAAAATAATGCCATGTTCAAAATGCTTTTGATTGACAGATAATTTGTGACCAAGATAAAATATTACACTGAAGAACCATAGTAAAATGGAAATGGGAGAAATTAAAAAAACTTAAGGCATCCAATATTTATAACACACAAATCTATGGCACAAGACTTCAAAGCACGAACTTATTTTGTACCGAGCAATTCCTCAGGTATCCTGCACAATGGTGCTCAATAGTAATATTTTTCCAATTAGTTTTTCTAAAGTTACAATTGACTTCCATAGAGAATGGAATTGGGAGTCAAGTTAGCTCTTCCTAGCATACTGCAACTTCAATATGAATTTAAAACTGAAGTAAATGTGCACTTTAAACAGAAAAACAGTAAACCACAATGACTAGTGAGGTCTTAAGTTCAACTCCCAGTCTGTACTGAATTAACCAGTCTCATACAGGCCTGGATGTTACAGTTGGGCTCACCAACTCTACACTTAAGAGGGTGGAGGAAAATCATTTAAGGTCGCTGATGATGTTTCTTGACACCTTCCTGGAAAGTGCATGTGGTGATAGATGAGGACAGAGATCAGACTCTGCTATGATGCCCTCCACAATAAAGTTGACTATTAATACTCACTGGCTAGGTTCAGACGTGAGGTATTACATGGCTTTCAGCACCCATGGAACCACACACCAGCAGAAGTCAATGGCTTCAGATGAAAAGAAAATTAGGGGAAAATATTTAAAAACAAAAGTTTAAAAGTTCATGCACTGTGCCCTATCACTTAAAAGTCTGAATAAATATAAACATAAATTGTGCAAAAGAAAGGATTCAAATGAAATCAGTGATCTCTGAGGAAGTGAAACAAGCATGGGATGAAATTAAATTAAATGATTTATTAGGCGCTCTTTAATTACCATATCACCCCGAAACCTTGCTTCTGCATTTATTTAACTTTCTGTAACAGGCAAAGGGTGTGTCACAGGCGTCATTTCAGGTTTTGATGAGCACTACAAATTCCATCGGTACGGTTTAACTTGGAATACAATCAAGCATTAAGATATTGCAAAATATCTTAACACTGCAAATTTGTAGAACTGTCATAATGTATGCCAAAAAGTAAAACTTACATAAAATGTGTTGCAATTGAAATGGAGGAATTAGAAGTGCCATAATTGCAAAAGACACGATACAATGCATTACTTTAAAGACACAAGGTAATCCTTCTCCTCCCCAACCTTCCCAAAAGAGTTGTTTTTTCAACAATCTGTATAAAGCCAGAATTGCAACAAATCAAGTTTTGGCAAGCAACTGCTTAAAATTCATTGACAATGTCCCTCATGTACACTTCTGAATAGAAATTAATACCAAGTGGCCTGGATGTCCAATACAACTAAAATAAAACCTTTTAAGTTTCAAACAAGACTGTTATGTAAAAAAAACAATAGCACCTTTTCACTCAAAACAGGTCAGTGTAATAAATCTTTTCACATTAGATTTGACATCAAGTTTGTACACAATGAATCTGATTAGCATTAAACAAGAAGCTTAACAACCCCTCATTCCTCTACTTCCCTCTTTTCATTTTCTTTAAAAATTACATTATGCAGCATTGGTAGGATGGTAAAAAGAATAAACTATAAAGTCTTGTTTCCATAACAACTTATCAAAGTATACAAGGCAAACATTTAAACAATTCTGTGCACCCCATTTTCCTTATGACTTGAGCTGTGGTGGCGGTGGCCCAATAGAGTGAAGTAATTGGTGCAAGCATGGACAATCAACAAAGACTTTCTCGTTTTAAGTGATCCAGCTGGCTTGTGCGCCCAGATCAACAAGAGTACGCAGTGGAAGGAGCTAGAACCATTGCTGTTTTAAGGATACAAGGGGAAAAATATATCACTTAACTCAACCACATTAGATACCACATTCGAAACACAGGAATAGTGAAGCAAAGATTTCCTCTCATGTGGGAACTGTCCATAACGCTTGAGTGATGCTTCAATTTAGTATGACTTGTGAACATGTTGATCACATATTGGTCTGAGAGTTTGTTTCAAAACTAATATGTAACCAACATCCCAATGTAGTTATAACAGAATTAAGGGAAAATAGCATACATTTCACACTTCAAATTCTGTTCACAGCCTTTTTGGATTTCTCCAGTTTTATGTTTGTGTCCTTGTCTAGATACATCACCCTTTACGTCAGAATCATTGCCAAATACACACATCAAATGTTAATACTGCAACATCAAAAATAGAATCTAGATTTCACAATTTATAAAATGCGATTCAGTTGGAATATGGTTACGACTGCTACACACACAGGAGATAACCATTGGAAAGGGACACAGAAATTAAATAAATTACACAAACCTTATACACTTGTCCATATGTGCCATTTCCGACCACTTCAACCAATTCAAATATGCCTGCTGGGTCCTGAAAATATATATTTTTGAAATGTAATTATTGTATTGTAAATCCCAAATCTGATTTAGCTGGATGATGGTGAAATGCAGCTGTTGCGCCCTATTTCCATGCACATGCCAATACATGCACAAACAAAGAAAGCTCTCAACTGTTCCTGCTCTTCCCATCAAAGCCCAACAAACTGCAAAAAATCCTGACAACTGACTGATTTTTAACACAACAACCTTACTCCCCTGTGCAAATGAATCTTAAAGCTTGAATAAATTTGCACGTTGTTTGTGTCTGGAGAGTTCGCATTGTCTTTTTGTAAAACTGTTTTTTTCCTCCTTCAAAGCCAAGCCTATACTCACCCGCAAAGAGGAGAGATCTATCTCCACCAGACTTTTTGCAGGAGAGTCGTTCGCCATTTTCGTAAAATTTATGGCAAATTTTCTTCTTTACTATCCTTTTCGGGTGGGATTCATGCATTTATGAGTGCATACGAGCTTTGGGAAGTTCCTTCCTTCTCTTCTTTATACCATGTTCAGGTGGCAGCAGCTGCTACTCCCAGCTCTCCCTCCCTGAGACACACAAACACAGGAAACCGCTCCGCTCACTGTCTCTGACTGACTTGCACGAGAGCGAGTCTCCGCTCTGCACCGCGCGCCTCCGCCCCGCCCCGGGAGGCACGCGACCGGACGCAGGAACGCGAGCGCGCGCCGCACCCAGATGGCGAGCTGGCACGGGATGAGCCGGTGCTGATCGGCAGTCAGGGTGCGGCATCGACAGCCCAGCGCTGCTGTGCCCCCCTCCAATCCCAGCACTTGCACCGCGAGCGAGCACGCAATCCTCCCAGTCACCGGGACACATCGGTCAATGCACGGACTTTAAAAAAAAAAATTACTGCCGGGTTTCACCCGCTGCAAACTGATACTGAGCAACTTCTACCAACTATATGGGTCCAATGCAAACAAAGACGTCTGCTGTGTGCGCGCCGATCAACTCATGCAACGCGTCAAGCGCGCACCAGCGGAAAACACGCAAGCTTTTGGCTTCTGGGTAACATCCCACTGCTGTTCCCAACCCCGACACACCGCTGAGAAAGAGAGGTTCTCCGCAAAGCCAGACAAAAAGGTCATTCATATTCATAAAGGGGTGTGGTGACGGATGAAAAACAAGACTTCGCCAAACTTTCCGATGCATTTAATATTGACAAAAACAAAGATTTGGAAATGTAACGCGAGCGTAAGAAGCTACATATGCATATTTAAGTAAAATAGGAGTTCATTCGGTCAATAACTAAATAAACTGTAAACATCGAAAGGAAAGAAAATGTATTCACAGTAACATCTGTGACAAACTCCAGGTCGTATCACTAATTATCTTTAATGTGTATCGTACATCGGCAATCTCAAGAAATAATTTGTCAATAACTACATGGTCGGCAATTAACAAAGCGCAAAAATGTTATAGACATTTTAGGACAACGGTAATCCTTTCAGTAAAACGTGGAAAATAGCAATTGTGGTTTGATACATTGTAAGCAACTGCAAGAAATATCATGGGACAAGAACAACTGCGAGATCATTAACAAACAATGCATACATTCAGTTAAATTTTCGTGACAGTGCCATGCGCAGAATTTTAGTTAACATCTGTTAATTTAAATAGCAAATTACAATGCAAAGATTGCAAGTCAGTGTCAAAACTGCAAAACAGTTTGTTTTTTGCATAGCTGATACACAACCGGGTGTAAGGGATATTTTTCAATTCTTATAAGGAGACTAATGAAACTTTTTTTAAAGTTTCAGTAGACAGTGTACACCGCGCACATTTATGAATGCCAACAACACGTACATTGCAGGTTCAACGGTGAATTGCTTCGAGATGTAACTATTCCAGATTTGGTTGGGGTACAAAGCTTAAAATGACGACGACTTGTATTCGGTTCATTATTTTAAGGTAAGATTGTCATTCACAAGTTATGGTTGCAAATTGCGAAATTGACAAATAAAAATGATACATTCAATGAAAACCAGCATTTCACCAAACGTGAGAACATCTGCAAGAAATGTTATCTCCAGAAATTAATCACACTATAATGCAAAAGGAATTACTTGATGCGTTAGCCTTATGAAATATTGGCCGGGACGATACAATGAGGAGATGCGATAATTCCTTGAAACTCGAAGGGACGGTAGCATTCTATCACCGGTCATCGAAAACACATTTCAAAGCTCTTTGTTTTACCGTTGCAAGTTATAGATGCCAGAATGTTTAATTGAATGACAGATATTAAATGCGCAAGTAGCTGTAATGTGTGTTGTATAGATATGTATGAATCTGAGATAGGAAAGAATCGGAACTTGCCACGAACGAGTCGTGCAGCTGAAGACGAGTCTTACAAGACTTGCAGTGAAACCGTTGATAAAAGTAATGAACTACACGTCATGGGGGGGTGAGAAAACCAACCAAATATTGGAAAATTATATGCAAATGGCTTAACCCGATGAGCAGTGTTACAAAAAGGTGCTGGAGCGGCATACGAAATGGTGATGAGGGAAACTTCACCTGGGCATACTTTCAAAGAAATATTCTAAGGTAAATCTGGGGAGTGAGGTGCAACTATGGAGCATCACCTACCATGGCGTACAAAGACTCCCTTATTTCCTGATGAACTTTGAGGTAAGGGTTTTAATGCTCTGGAATTTAATGCACTTCCACATTCAACTTCAAGCATTTTCAAATCAGTTAGATTACAATTGGATACAGGGTACAACTTCATCCCAAAATGGGACTTAATCTCAGTCCCAGAAAAGTACCCTTTACTCTACCAATGTGATTGTTTTACACTTCCCACAACAATCATTCCTTTTTTGTCTCTAAGTGAGATTGACAATTAATTTGACATTTGGCTCTACTTTGTAAGTTTTTTGGAGGGTTCACATTCACTTGGAAATGGACTGGGACTGCCCAAATCAATTTGCTTTTGGTTTAATTAGGAGGGGGAAAATAGAGTATGAGAGTAAGCTTGCAGGGAATATAAAAACTGACGCAAAAGCTTCTATAGATATGTGAAGAGAAAAAGATTAGCGAAGACAAATGTAGGTCCCTTGCAGTCAGAATCAGGTGAATTTATAATGGGGAACAAAGAAATGGCAGACCAATTGAACAAATACTTTCGTTCGGTCTTCACTAAGGAAGACACAAATAACCTTTTGGAAATACTAGGGGACCGAGGGTCTAGCGAGAAGGAGGAACTGAAAGAAATCCTTATTAGTCAGGAAATTGTGTTAAGGAAATTGATGGGATTGAAGGCCGATAAATCCCCAGGGCCTGATAGTCTGTATCCCAGAGTGCTTAAGGAAGTGGCCCTAGAAATAGTGGATGGATTGGTGGTCATTTTCCCACATTCTATAGACTCTGGATTAGTTCCTATGGATTGGAGGGTAGCTAATGTAACCCCACTTTTTAAAAAAATGAGGGAGAGAGAGAAAACAGGGAATTATAGACCGGTTAGCCTGATATCGGTAGTGGGGAAAATGTTGGAATTAATTAGTAAAGATGAAATAGTAGCGCATTTGGAAAGCAGTGACAGGATCGGTCCAAGTCAGCATGGATTTATGAAAGGGAAATCATGCTTGACAAATCTTCTAAAATTTTTGGGGGATGTAACTAGTAGAATGGACAAGGGAGAACCAGTGGATGTGATGTATTTGGACTTTCAAAAGGCTTTTGACAAGGTCCCACACAAGAGATTAGTGTGCAAAATTAAAGCACATGGTATTGGGGGTAATGTATTGACGTGGCTAGAGAACTGGTTGGCAGACAGGAAGCAAAGAGTAGGAATAAACTGGTCCTTTTCAGAATGGCAGGCAGTGACTAGTTGGGTACCGCAAGGTTCAGTGCTGGGACCCTAGCTATTTACAATATACATTAATGATTTAGACGAAGGAATTGAATGTAATATCTCCAAGTTTGCAGATGATACTAAACTGGGTGGCAGTGTAAGCTGTGAGGAGGATGCTAATAGGCTGCAGGGTGACTTGGACAGGTTAGGTGAGTGGGCAAATGCATGGCAGATGCAGTATCATGTAGATAAATGTGAGGTTATCCACTTTGGAGGCAAAAACAGGAAGGCAGATTATTATCTGAATGGTGACATTAGGAAAAGGGGAGATGCAACGAGATCTGGATGCCATGGTACATCAGTCATTGAAACGTGGCATGCAGGTACAGCAGGCGGTGAAGAAGGCAAATGGCGTATTGGCCTTCATAGCGAAAGGATTTGATAATAAGAGCAGGGAGGTCTTACTGCAGTTATACAGGGCCTTTGTAAGACCACACCTTGAATATTGTGTACAGTTTTGATCTCCTAATCTGAGGAAGGTATTCTTGTTATTGAGGGATTGCAGCGAAGGTTCACCAGACTGATTCCCGGGATGGCAGGACTGACATGAAGAAAGACTGGATCGACTAGGCTTATATTCACTGGAATTTAGAAGAATGAGAGGGGATCTCATAGAAACATATAAAATTCTGATGGGGTTGGACAGGTTAGATGCAGGAAGAATGTTCCCGATGTTGGGGAAGTCCAGAACCAGGGGTCACAGTCTAAGGATAAGGGGTAAGCCATTTAGGACAGAGATGAGGAGAAACTTCTTCACTCAGAGAATTGTGAACCTGTGGAATTCTCTACCACAAAGTTGTTGAGGCCAGTATGTTAGATATATTCAAAAGGGAGTTAGATGTGGCCCTTACGGCTAAAGGAATCAAGGGGTATGGAGAGAAAGCAGGAATGGGATACTAAAGTTGCATGATCAGCCATGATCATATTGAATGGTGGTGCAGGCTCGAAGGGCCAAATGGCCTATTCCTGCACCTATTTTCTATGTTTCTATCCTGACACTTCAGCTGGAATCACAGAACAGGAATAGAAACTGGGACCTTCGGGTTTGTATTACACACATCCGTTAACAATGAGCCATTATGGGAGAGCCTCAACTGTGTATAGTATATCTTTACTGTAACAGTAAAACTCCCTTAAGTCCAAGAGATGCAGACTTGATCAGCTATGGCAGACAACTGGTTTTGCCATTCACCGCCAGATCTGGCTGGACGACATCAAGAATAAGTTTCCCCCTCGCCCTGGACCTGCTCTCATCTGCCAAAATTGCTCACTATTCCAGAATCTGGAATGCAAAGGTAAACCCCAGCTTCTATTCTCTGCTGCTAATCATCTTAAGCCCCTCTCCCCTGTCTCCTCCACTCTCATCTCGGATAACAAGTGTGAGGAGCTCATGGACTTTGTTGTCTCTAAAATTGAGACTATCCGTTCAGCTGCCTCTGCCACTTCCCTTCCTTCCCTAGCTCATGGGCTCAAACTTTCTCTAAGGTTCCCCCTTGCCCTGACCCTGAACTCACATCTTTCTCCAGTTTCTCTCCGATCTCCCCTCATGATCTCTCTGCGTTCATCTTGTTCAGGAGACCCACTTTCTGCTCCCTCAAACCTATTCCTACCAAACCACCCAATTTCCTTTTCTGGCTCCCATGTTAACTGGCATTGTATCTCAGGTGCTGTCCCCCTTCCTCAAATCTGCCCTCATCACCCTCTCAAAAAGCAACACTTGACCCCTCTGTCCTTGCAAACTGCCACCCCATCTCCAACCTCCCTTTCCCTTAAACATGATGTCACCTCCCAAATCTTTGCCCATCTTTGCCACAACTTCCTGATTGAATCCCTTCAATCAGGTTATCACCCTGCCACAGTACCGAAATGGCTCTCATCAAAGTCACAAATGACATCCTGTGTGACGTGATGAAGGTAAATTATCCCTTCTTCACCTGTCTGCAGTCTTTGACATCGTTGATCATTCCATCCTCCTCCGCCTCACTACCATCATCCAACTGGGTGGGACTGCACTCGCCTGGTTCCATTCTTATCTATCTCATTGTAGCCAGAGAATCACCTACAATGGTTTCTCTTCTCGCATCGTTACCTCTGGTGTCCCCCAAAGATCTATTCTTGGCCCCCTCCTATTTCTCAACTACATGCTGTCCTTTGGCGACATCATCCAAAAACACAGCATCAGTTTCCACATGTACACTGATGCCACCCAGCTCTGCCTCACCACCACTTCCCTCGACCTCACCACAGACTCTAAATTGTCAGACTGCTTGTCTGACATCCAATTTTGGATGAGCAGAAATTTTCTCCCAGTTAAATATTAAGAAGACCAAAGCCATTGTTTTCAGTCCCTGCAACAAACTCCGTTCCCTAGCCACTGACTCGATCCCTCTCCCTAACATCTGTCTGAGGCTGAACCACATTGTTCGCAACCTTGGTGTTATATTTCACCCTGAAATGAGCTTCCAACCACATATCTGTGGCATAACTAAGACCGCCTATTTCCACCTCCATAACACTGCCCATCACTGCCCTTCCATTCTTAGCTAATCTGTTGCTGAAACCCTCATCCGTGCCTTTGTTACCTCTTGGCTATTCTAATGCACTCCTGGCTGGCCTCCCACGTTCCACCCTATGTAAACTTGAAGTCAATGAAAAAACTGCTGCCTGTGTCTTAACTTGCACTGTCCCATTCACTCATCACCCCTGTGCTTGCTGACCTACATTGGTTCCTGGTTAAGCAACATCTCGATTTCAAAATTCTCACCCTTGTTTTCAAATCCCTCCATGGCCTTGCTCCTCCCTAACTCTGCAATCTCCTCTAGCCCCACAACCACCGAAGATATCGCTGCTGCTCTAATTCTGCCCTCTTGAGCATCCCTTATTATAATCTCAATCACTGATGGCCATGCCTTCTGTTTCCTAGGCCCTAAACTCTGGAATTCCCTCCCTAAACCCCCTCCACCTCTCTTTCCTCCTTTAAGACACGCCTTAAAATCTACCTCTTTGACCAAGCTTTTGGTCATCTGTCCAAATTTGCCTTTATGCGGTTCGTTGTCAAATACTTTGTCTTATAATAAGAACGTAAGAAATAGGAGTCGGCCATATGGCCACTCGAGCCTTCTCCACCATTTAATATGATCATGGTTGATCCGATCATGGACTCAGGTCCACTTCCCTGCCCGCTCACTATAATCCCTTATTCCTTTATCAGTTAAGAAACTGTCTATCTCTGCCTTAAATTTATTCAATGTCCCAGCTTCCACAGCTCTCTGAGGCAGCAAATTCCACAGACCCTCAGAGAAGAAATTCCTCCTCATCTCAGTTTTAAATGGGCGGCCCCTTATTCTAAGATTATGCCCCCTAGTTCTAGTCTCCCCTCTCAGTGGAAACATCCTCTCTGTATCCATCTTGTCAAGCCCCCTCATGATCTTACACGTTTCAATGAGATCACCTCTCATTCTTCTGAATTCCAATGAGCAGAGGCCCAACCTACTCAACCTTTCCTCATAAGTCAACCCACTCATCTCCAGAATCAACCTAGTGAATCTTCACTGAACTGCCTCCAAAGCAAGTATATCCTTTCGTAAATATGGAAACCAAAACTGCACACAGTATTCCAGGTGTGGCCTCACCAATACCCTGTATAACCTGAAGCAAGACTTCCCCTACTTTTATACTCCATCCCCTTTGAAATAAAGGCCAAGATTCCATTGGCCTTCCTGATCACTTGCTGTTTCATGCACAAGTACCCCCAGGTCTCTTTGTACTGCAGCACTTTGCAATTTTCTCCATTTAAATTATAATTTGCTTTTCTGTTATTTCTGCTAAAGTGCATGACCTCACACTTTGCAACATTATACTCCATCTGCCAAATTTTTGCGCACTCACTTAACCTATCTATGTCCTTGACAAATACTTTGCATCTCTTTTCACAAAGAAAAGGGCAATGCAGATACTGCTATCGAGGAGGAGTGTGATATTCTGGATGAAATAAATATAGTGAGAGAGGAAGTATTAAGCGGTTTAGCAGCTTTGAAAGTAGATAAGTCCCCAGACCCGGATGAAATGCATCCCAGGCTGTTGAGCGCAGTAAAAGAGGAAATAGCTGAGGCCTTGACCATCATTTTCCAGTCCTATTTGGATCTGGGCATGGTGCTGGAGGATTGGAGGATTGCTAATGTAGTACCCTGGTTTAAGAAGGGAGAAAGGGATAGGCCGAGTAATTACAGGCCTGTCAGCCTAACCTCAGTGGTGGGAAAATTATTGGAAAAAATCCTGAAAGACAGGATAAATCTACATTTGGAAAGGCAAGAATTAATTAGGGACAGTCAGCATGAATTTTTTAAGCGAAGATCGTGTTTGACGAACCTGATTGAATTTTTTGAGGAGGTAACCAAGAGGGTCGATGAAGGTAGTGCATACGATGTAGTGTAGAGGACTTTAGCAAGGCTTTGATAAAGTCCCACATGATTGACTGGTCATGAAGGTTAAAGCCCATTGGATCCAGAGCAAAGTGGCAAGTTGGAAACAAAATTGGCTTGGAGGGAGGAAGCAAAGGGTAATGATTGATGGATGTTTTTGTGACTGGAAGGATGTTTCCAGTGAGGTTCCGCAGGGCTCAGTACTGGGTCCCTTGCTTTTTGTGGTATATATCAACGATTTAGATTTGAATATCGGGAGTGTGATTAAGAAGTTTGCAGACGACACTAAAATTGGCTTTGTGGTTGATAATGAAGAAGACTGCAGGAGGATATCAATCTACTGGTCAGGTGGACAGAACAGTGGCAAATGGAATTTAAATCAGAGAAGTGTGAGGTGATGCACTTTGGGAGGGCTAATAAGGAAAGGGTATACACATTAAGCAGCAGGTCACTTAATAGTGTAGATGAACAAAGGGACCTTGGAGTGCTTGTCCACATATCCCTGAAGATAAGGTGGTTAAGAAGACATACGGAATGCTTGCCTTTATTGGCTGAGGCATAGAATATAAGTGCAGGGAGGTTATGCTTAAATTGTATAATACTTTGGTTGGGCCACAGCTGGAGTACTGCGTGCAGTTCTGGTCACCGTATTATAGGAAGGACGTGAATGCACTAGAGAGGGTGCAGAGGAGATTTACTAGGATGCTGCCTGGAATGGAGAATCTTAGTTATGAGGACAGATTGGATAGGCTGAGTTTGTTCTCATTGGAACAGAGGAGGTTGAGAGAGGAGATCTCATTGAGGTGTACAAAATATTGACGGGTCTGGTCATAGTGGATAGTAAGAGCCTATTTCCATTGGTGGAAGGGTCTATTATGAGGGGGCATAGTTTTAAGGTGGTTGGTGGAAGGTTTAGAGGGGATTTGAGCGGGAGTGCTTCTTTACGCAGAGGGTTGTGGGGATCAGGAACTCTCTGCCTGGAAGAGTAATGGATGCAGAAATCCTCACCACTTTTAAGAGATGGTTGGATGTGCGCTTAAAGTGCCGTAACCTGCAGGGTTATGGACCCAGAGCTGGTAATTGGTATTAGACTGGATGACCTTTGGTTGGACTGCACAGATATAATGGTAAGTATTGCAAGGAATCGAATACGGCCAGGGTGATCTCCTGGACTAGATTCGATCGCCTGGATGGGTCAGGGAGGAATTTTCCCAGATTTTTTCTCCCAAAATTGGCCTAGGTTTTTATCTGGTTTTTGTCTCTCCCAGGAGATCACATGGCTCTGGTTGGGATGGAGTGTAGAATGTTTCAGTATAAGGGGCGTCGCAGTTGTGTGAGGCGGACTGGTTGGGTTGGGTGCTCTTTGCCTTGCCTTCATTGTTCATAGATTTATATGTAACCTTTAGGGCTGCAGACCAAGGGCCGTGCAGCTCTGTCGGCCAGCGTGGACACGATGGGCCAAAATGGTCTCCTCTTGCGCTGTAAATTTCTATGTTTCTATGTTTTTCAGATGTGTGTGTCCTCACACATTGCTTTTCCTCCCATCTTTGTATCGTCAGCAAACTTGGCTATGTTACACTCGGTCCTTTCTTCCAAGTCGTTAATATAGATTGTAAACAGATGGGGTCCCAGCACTGATCCCTGCAGCACCCCACTAGTTACTGATTGCCAACCTGAGAATGAACCATTGATCCAGACTCTCTTTCCTTGAGTTAGCCAATCCTCTATCCATGCTAATATATTACCCCCAACCCCGTGAACTTTTGTGCAGTAACCTTTTATGTGGCACCTTATCAAATGCCTTCTGGAAGTCCAAATACATCACATCCACTGTTTCCCCTTTATCCACCCTGTTCGTTACATCCTCAAAGAATTCCAGCAAATTTATCAAACATGACTTCCCCTTCATAAATCCATGTTGACTCTGCCTAACTGAATTATGCTTTTCCAAATGTCCTGCTACTGCTTCTTTAATAATGGACTGCAACATTTTCCCAACTACAGATGTTAGGCTAACTGGTCTATAGTTTCCTGCCTTTTGTCTGCTTACTTTGTAAAATAGGGGCGTTACATTTGCAGTTTTCTAATCTGCTGGGACCTCCCCAGAATCCAGGGAATTTTGGTAAATTACAACCAATGCATCCACTATCCCTGCCACTACTTCTCTTATGACCCGAGGATGCAAGCCATCAGGTCCAGGGGATTTATCCATCTTTAGTCCCATTATCTTACTGAGTACCATCTCCTTAGTGATTGTGATTGTGTTAAGTTCCTCCCCCCTTATAGCCCCTTGACTATCCATTTTTGGGATATTGTTAGTGTCCTCTACCATAAAGACTGATACAAAATATTTGTTCAGAGTTTCTACCATCTCCATATTCCCCATTAATAATTCCCTGGTCTCGCCCTGTAAGGGACCAACATTTACTTTAGCCACTCTTTTCCTTTTTATATACCTATAGAAACTCTTGCTATCTCTTTTTTATATTTCATGCTAGTTTACTTTCATAGTCTATCTTCCCTTTCTTAATCATTTTGTTAGTCATTCTTTGCTGGCTTTTAAAAGCTTCCCAATCTTCTGGCCTTCCACTAGTTTTGGCCATTTTGTATGCTCTTGTTTTTAATTGGATACCGTCCTTTATTTCTTTAGTTAGCCACGGATGGCTATCTTTCCTTTTACATCCTTTCCTCACTGGAGTATATTTTTCTTGAGAGTTGTGAAATATCTCCTTAAATGTACACCACTGTTCATCGACCGTCCTACACTTTATTCTATTTTCCCCTTTATTTAAGCTTTGTATGCTGGTTCGAGATCCAACTTTCTCACCCTCCATCTGAATTTGAAATTCAACCATGCTATGATCACTCATTCCAATACTCCTGTGAAGCGCCTTAGGATTACTACATTAAAGGTGGTATATAAATAAGTTGTTGTAGTTTTTCAAAAAAGAAGCAATGTTTGTGCTCATTAATGCGAGGGATGTTAAGTACTGGGAGTTGAACCTTTGCCTGTTGCAGACACCCAATGCCACATCAGGTACAGCACAGCCAGCTACAGATTGAAGTTTATTGCAGCAACAATGTACCTTAACTTCAGCTTCAAAAGAGCATTCCCTGCTGCAATAATGTATCAGTTCATTTCTCACACCATTGCCATCAAGAGATTTATATTTTATTGACTTTTTTGGGAGTTGAATATATTAATTCACAGGAAGATATAGGAACAGGAATAGACCTTTTTGCCCCTCGAGCCTGTTCCATCATTCAATGAGATCATGGCTGATCTGCGACCTAACTCCATTTAAATAATATATATATATAATATATATATATAATTATAGATGTGAGGCAAGTAGTAGTTATGAGTACTGATGTGGGAATATCTGAGAATTGTAGAATGTACATGTCATATATCTCACGTTACTGTATATAACTGTATCTTACCATGCTATATATGACTGTAACTGGATATGACCTGTAACAATAAGCATACCTTACCACCAAGGGTGCACTTGCAGGAGACATGCCATACCTGTCTGTTGTAGAGAGTCGAAAGATATATATAGACTTAGGCATTAGGCACCTGCTGGATATTTAGAACTCACATAAGCTTAAGTGGCCACACATAAAATGGCTGCCCAGGCATGATGGGAAATCAGGTAGTCAAGCTGTGAACTGTTGAATGTTCAATGACCGAGCAATAACCCTGTGAGGCCCACTATAGGAATGCCTTGGATGCAGGATAAGAATAATGAGGAGAGAACCCATCTCCCATATTCAAGGCCATAAACCAATTAATTCCCCAGGAAGAAAGAGATAAGAGAACCCATCTCCTGTAAACAAGGTTAGAAACCAATTATTTCTCCAAGAAGAAAGAACTAGTGAGAGAACCTATATCAATCAGCCCAAGCTGACAAAAGACGAACACATGGTTCCTGAGACATAAGGGGAATTCTATTGGGTTAAAATAACCTATATGTAATCTATAATCATTGTGATTGGCTTGTGTCCAGCCGTGATGGGCTGTGTAGCTGTAGTAAACTGTTTTGTAACTGTTGTGAAACATATAAAGGTGCATGTAATCCTTTGTTCTGTGAAGAGAAACCTGGATACGGTCCTGAGTTTTTCCTTCCCGCTGAGCGTAATAAAAGCTGCTTCAGCATTGGAACCGACCCTGAGTGTTGAGTGATTCTTCTAAGAAAACACTAACGCTAACAACTGTCCCACTGAGGTATATAAAGGGTGGTCTCAGGCAAGTGCAGCATTGGAGAGCTGTGAATTAAAGGTGCAGGTCCTGAGTGACCTTGACTTCAGCATGTGTCTCGTGTAAGTCAGTATATTAGAGTCAGGACTTAACAGTACAGATGTAAAGAAATGAAGGATGTTGAAAATGTTTTATCTGCACAAAATATATATATAGAGAAGTGGATATTTTGGGGAAAACAAATACATTCATCAAAGTTAAATTAAGTTGTACATAGGAAATAGAAGAAAGGATCATTGATATGTCAATGATGAATAAACATTGTAAAGAAGTATGTGGCATGATATGTTGATTACTGTACTTATATATCAAATAACTGCTTTGGTAAAAACAAAGTTGAATTATTTCCTTTTAGTCACAAAATGGTCCACCTACTTATAGCCTTGAGTTTTGATAATATAGGTAAACAAGTAAGGACTTCTAGAGTGTAATTACTCATGTGACAAGATACTGGAACTTATCCTAATCAACATAAAAGTCAGTGCAGTCAAAATGAGCTAGGCAAACTAGGGGTGCTGATTGTTTGAAGCCGAATCACTCTGGATTTGATCTAGTTGTTGGAATTAAATCAATTTTTACTACAGCCTTTGTTTTATCGTGCACACCTTCTGAATTAAGCTTATTTTGATATTCGACTTGGGAGGCTGGATTTTCCATGTGGCCGTGATCACTGTCAGAAGTGTAGAGGGGGACTTCTCGTTGTCCAATGTCATAAGCACTGACCCCACTGCTATTTCTGGGACCAGTGTGATTTGCATAATTCAGGCAAGCTCCAGGTGTTGAAAACTTCCGTCACGTGATAGCTTGCTTGTAAAAACCTGCAGTGGCTTAAATGAGCCATAACACAAAATCTTGATTGAACCAAAGCAATTTCCTCATCTGAGAGTATGAGAGAGGACTCCTGCAGGTCACAGAGACTGCTTTGTGGATGCCAATGTTGAAGTACTGTTTCCGGAGCAAAGCTCTGGCAAAAGAGGAGCCAAAGGAGAGTTACAGCAGATAAGTAGCAGGAGATGGCCAATCAGTGCAATTTCCAACATCAGATGTGTGGCCATTCAGTTCTGCAAAAAGTTTAATGACCTTACAAGTAAAGGGAGCTAGCCACACCTTTCAATCATGCACTCTACGAAGCATGTTTGCCACTTGCAGTTATTTCCCCCTTATTGTGTTAAGATGCTTGAATAGCTTACTGTTAATGCAAACAAGTGAATGCAGTACTGTTTCTACCCCAAGGCTTCATCTGGAAGTGTTCATTTACTCACAGCCATACATGTATTCACCCCACAAAATGCCTCATATAGAAACAAATTCCTTGTTCAGTCACATGTCTTAACAGTCATTATGCACCACTTAGCAGATGTTTTAAATTCTCTTTCAAGGGAGAGAGAAACAAAAGGATAAAGGGGAGGGAGAGGGGAAAATGAGAGAAGGAAGAGGAGACAGGAGGAAAGAGGAGATGCAGAGGAGGGAGTAGGATAAGGAGACTGTTCTCACTGTGAAAGTTGTTCATTCATGTATCTTCTGTAAAATGAACATAAGAAATAGGAGGAACAGGCCTTATGGCCCCTCTAGCCTGCTCCGCCATTTAATACGATCATGGCTGATCCGATCATGGACTCTGGTCCACTTCTCTGCCTGCTCCCCATAATCCCTTATTCCCTTATCGGTTAAGAAACTGTCTATCTCTGTCTTAAATTTATTCAATGACCCAGCTTGCACAGCTCTCGCAGGCAGCAAATTCCACAGATTTACAACCCTCAGAGAAGAAATTCCTCTTCATCTCAGTTTTAAATGGGTGGCCTCTTATTCTAAAATTATGCCCCCTATCAGTGGAAACATCCTCTCTGTATCCACCTTGTCAAGCCCCCTCATAATCTTATAAGTTTCGATAAGATCACCTCACATTCTTCTGAATTCCAATGAGTAGAGACCCAACCTACTCAACCTTTCCTCATAAGTCAACCCCCTCATCTCCAGAATCAACCTAGTGAACCTTCTCTGAGCTTCCTCCATGCAAGTATATCCTTCCTTAAATACAGAGACCAAAAGTGAATGCAGTATTCTAGGTGTTGTCTCACCAATACCCTGTACAGTTGTAGCAGGACTTATCTGCTTTTATACTCCATCCCCCTTGCAATAAAGGCCAAGATTCCATTGGCTTTCCTGATCACTTGCTGTACCTGCATACTAACCTTTTGTGTATCATGCACCAGGACCCCCAGGTCCCGCTGTACTGCAGCACTTTGCAATTTTTCTCCATTTAAATAATATAAAAACATAAGAAATAGGAGCAGGAGTAGGCCATTTGGTCCCTCGAGCCTGCTCCGCCATTCAATAAGATCATGGCTGATCAGATCATGGACTCAGCTCCACTTCCCTGCCCGCTCCCCATAAACTTTTACTCCCTTATTGCTCAAAAATCTGTCTACCTCCACCTTAAATGTATTCAATGACCCAGCCTCCACATCTCTTAGAAGCAGAGAATTCCATAGATTTACAACCCTCAGAAGAAATTTCTCCTCATCTCAAATTTAAATGGGCGGCCCCTTATTCTAAGACTTTGTCCCCTAGTTTTAGTTTCCCTATGAGTGGAAATATCCTCGCCGCATCCACCTTGTCGAGCCCTCTCACTATCTTAAGTTTCAATAAGATCACCTCTCATTCTTCTGAACTCCAACGAGTATGTGCCCAACCTACTCAACCTATCTTCATAAGTCAACCCCCTCATCTCCGGAATCAACCAATTGAACCTTCTCTGAACAATCTCCAATGCAAGTATATCCTTCCTTAAATACAGAGATCAAGACTGTATGCAGTACTCCAGGTGTGGCCTCACCAATACTATGTACAGTTGTAGCAGGACTTCTCTGTTTTTATACTCTATCTCCCTTGCAATAAAGGCCAACATTCCATTTGCCTTCCTGATTACTTGCTCTACCTGCATATTGACTTTTTGTGTTTCATGCACAAAGACCCCCAGGTCTCTTTGTATTGCAGCACTTTGCAATTATCTCCATTTAAATTATAAATTGCTTTTCTATTATTTCTGCCGAAGTGGATAACCTCACATTTTCCCACATTATACTCCATCTGCCAATTTTTTGCCCACTCACTTAGCCTGTCTATATCCCTTTTCAGATTTTGTGCCCTCCTCACAATTTGCTTTCCCACCCATCTTTTATCATCAGCAAACTTGGCTACATTACACTCAGTCTCTTCATCCAAGTCGTTAATATAGATTGTAAATAGTTGAGGTCCCAGCACTGATCCCTACGGCACCCCACTAGTTACTGATTGCCAACCAGAGAATGAACCATTTATCCCGACTCTCTGTTTTCTGTTTGTTAGCCAATCCTCTATCCATGCTAATATATTACCCCCAACCCCGTGAACTTTTATCTTGTGCAGTAACCTTTTATGTGGTATCTTATCGAATGTCTTTTGGAAGTCCAAATACACCACATCCATTGGTTCCCCCTTATCCACCCTGCTTGTTACATCCTCAAAGAATTCCAGCAAATTTGTCAAACTTGACTTCCCCTTCATAAATCCATGCTGACTCTGCCTTACTGAATTATGCTTTTCCAAATGTCCTGCTGCTGCTTCTTTAATAATGGACTCGAACATTTTCCCAACCACAGATGTTCGGCTAACCGATCTATAATTTCCTGCTTTTTGTTTGCCTCCTTTTTTAAACAGGGTCACTTTATTTGCAGTTTTCCAATCTGCTGGGACCGCCCCAGAATCCAGAGAATTTTGGTAAATTGCAACCAATGCATCCACTATCCCTGCTGCTACTTAGAAACATAGAAACATAGAAAATAGGTGCAGAAGTAGGCCATTCAGCCCTTCGAGCCTGCACCACCATTTAATAAGATCATGGCTGATCATTCTTTCAGTACCCCTTTCCTGCTTTCTCTCCATACCCCTTGATCCCTTTAGCTGTAAGGGCCATATCTAACACCCTCTTGAATATATCCAATGAACTGGCATCAACAACTCTCTGCGGCAGGGAATTCCACATGTTAACAACTCTCTGAGTGAAGAAGTTTCTCCTCATCTCAGTCCTAAATGGCCTGCTCCTTATCCTAAGACTGTGTCCCCTGATTCTGGACTTCCCCAATATCGGGAACCTGTCCAGTCCCGTCAGACTCTTATGTTTCTATGAGATCTTCTCTCATCCTTCTAAACTCCAGTGTATAAAGGCCCAGTTGATCCAGTCTCTCCTCATATGTCAGTCCAGCCATCCCTGGAATCAGTCTGATAAACCTTCGGTGCACTCCCTCAATAGCAAGAACGTCCTTCCTCAGATTAGGAGACCAAAACTGGACACAATATTCCAGGTGGGGCCTCACCAAGGCCCTGTACAACTGCAGTAAGACTTCCCTTCTCCTATACTCAAATCCCCTTATATGAAGGCCAACATACCATTTGCTTTCTTCACCGCCTGCTGTACCTGTATGCCAACTTTCAAGGACTGATGAACCATGACACCCATGTCTCGCTGCATCTCCCCTTTTCCTAATCTGCCACCATTCAGATAATATTCTGCCTTCGTGTTTTTGCCCCCAAAGTGGATAACCTCACATTTATCCACATTATACTGCATCTGCCATGTTTTTGCCATTCATCTAACCTGTCCAAGTCACCCTGCAGCCTCTTAGCATCCTCCTCACAGCTCACACCGCCACCCAGTTCTTCTTAACTAGTGGTTAATTTGAACTTGTGTCTGTTTTAATAGAGTGGATTTCCATCTGCCTTCCATTAATAGAGGAGAATCCACGTTGTGGCACTTTAGCTGTCAGCCTTGGCGCAATGGTCGTACACTTCCCTCAAAATCAGAAAGCTGTGAATTCAAGCACCCCTCTTGTGACTTGAGTGTATAATTGAGGCTAACACTTCAGTGTAGTACTGACGGAGTGCTGCATTGTCAGAGGTGCAATCTCTTGGATGAATTGAGGCTTTGACTGCCCTCTCAGGTCGATGTAAAACAACCTATGGCATTTTTTGAAGTGCAGCAGAATTCTCCTAGTGACCTGGCTAACATTTATCCTTAAACTAATATCACTAGATTATCTAATAATTTATCTCATCTCTGTTTGTGGGACTGTACAATTTTAGCTAACATGTTTCCCTATATTATATCAGTGAATATACTTTAAAAGCACTTAAAATGAAGTGGCTTAGAAT
The DNA here is from genome assembly GCF_044704955.1 of Pristiophorus japonicus. Lineage (NCBI taxonomy): Eukaryota > Metazoa > Chordata > Chondrichthyes > Pristiophoridae > Pristiophorus > Pristiophorus japonicus. The sequence continues at coordinate 130,411,567 of NC_091986.1, read as the reverse complement.
GTCCTGATGGTATGAAAGGTGCTATATAAATGTGAGTACTTTCTTTAATACATTTCAATAGCTGGTTTCATACTTTCATACTGGTCATGCTATTGGACACTAAAGTTTACACTCCAGATTGCAGTGGGCATGAGATACACTTACAAGAGTGACCAGTAATACAAAATTCAAGAAAATATTTAGTGCAAAATCCTGAAAATTGTGACAGCACACCCACCAACTTCTTGTGAACGCCATGAGAGATCCACTAGTATATAAATATATTTTAATGTCGTTTTATATATAGATAATTTATTTCTAAACCTCTACTGTAAAAATTTCCAAAGTACAAGTTCAATTTCTATTTAATATCTGTTTACAATTGATTCTATTTTTCATCCTGTTTTAAATTTTTAACCAATGTGCCATTTATTCTGAACAATACCTAAATATATCACATTATATATTCCATTACACAAAACAATCTTCCTTTATTTATCAAGCCACATATCCTCGAACTAGTATAATAAAAAAAAGGATACCAGATGAGGAAAGTACTGCAGTTATTTCCACCAGCATCTACTTAACAGAGAAGGCCTGCAGGTCTCACTTTACCATTATTATCATTATCCTTTCATTTACATTGACTTAATGCACCCACCATACAACTCAATGAAACTAAAATAATATATATTTTAAATAAACTATAGACTATGTAAGGAACAACAAATCTGACAGTGAGCTTAAGACAGTAATTTAATCTTGCCGTTCTACTGATCTTCATGAACTATGACTGCAAATCATGAGGCATGGTCAAATTGTTGTGTTATCTTAGTGTATCCAATGCATGACTTTTTAATACATTAAGCAATACTGATGCTAAATTGTAACTGTAGTATATGAATAAAGAGTCTGACCAGATACTGTGAGCTCAAAGTAAAGTGTGACCATAGTCTCCAGAGTGTATCTCCAACCTGTGAGGCCTCCTTAAGTACAGGTGCTCCCAAGGGATTGTGGGATCCCTTGGGACTCCAGGGGATGAGTCCTCTGGTAGTTACACAAGGTATTTACAGGTTTACATATATAACAACACTCCCCCCGTCCCCCAAAGTCAAAACTATTTACAAGGTGAGTCGATCTGGAGCCTTTCCCTGGTTGATCATCTCGGTGCAAATGCAGGTTTTGGTGAGTTGTTTGTTGGGCCCTCGCTGGACTGCTGTGCAGCTGGCCTTGCTGGGCTGCCTGGTGTGGTGAGTCCTGATGGGCTGCTGCGGGTGATGGGTTTCTTGCTTCGTGGTCAACCGCTGTGTCGGTTGCCACTGGTGTGTGTATTGGTAAGGTATTGCCCAAAAAAGGTAGGGTCTAACATGGCTTGCTCTGGATAGTCCGTGAATCTGAGTTTGGTTTGGTCAAAGTGTTTCCTGTAGATGAGTCCATTTGAAAGTTTGACCCGAAACACCCTACTCCCCTCTTTGGCCACAACAGTGCCGGGAAGCCACCTTGTCCATAGTTCAACACAAATACAGGATCATTAATTTCAATTTCGTGTGACACACTTACGCTATCATGATATGTATTTTGTTGAAGCCGCCTGCTCTCTACCTGTTCGTGTAGATCAGGGTGGACTAACGAGAGCCTTGACTTAAGTGCCTTTTTCATGAGCAGTTCAGCGGGTGGAATCCCAGTGAGCGAGTGGGGTCTCGTGCAGTAACTAAGCAGGACTCGGGATAGGCGAGTCTGCAGTGAGCCTTCAGTTACCCTCTTCAAGCTCTGCTTGATTGTTTCCCCTGCGCTCTCTGCCTGACAGTTGGATGCTGGTTGGAATGGGGCAGATGTAACAAGTTTGATCCCATTGCAGGTCATGAACTCTTTGAACTCAGCACTGGTGAAACGCAGCCCGTTGTTGCTCACAAGGAGATCAGGCAGGCCATGCATGGCAAACATGGCCCACAGGTTTTCAGTGGTGGCAGCGGAAGTGCTTGCGAACATTATCTCACATTCAATCCATTTGGAGTACGCATCTACAAACACTAGGAACATTTTACCCAAGAACGGGCCTGCATAGTCGACATGGACCCTAGACCACGGTTTGGAGGGCCAAGACCAAAACTTAGTGGCGCCTTCCTGGGTACATTGCTTACTTGTGCACGCAGGACTCTAAGTCCGCATCGATACCGGGCCACCACACGTAGGGTCTGGCCATCGCTTTCATCGTTACAATGCCTGGGTGAGTACTGTGGAGATCACTAATGAAAGTGTCCCTGCCCTTTTTGGGTATCACTACCCAATTACCCCACAGAAGGCAGTCTGCATGGAAAGACATTTCATCTTTGCACCGCTGGTACGGCTTTATCTCTTCCTGCATTTCTAATAGGACACTGGACCAGCTCCCATGAAGCACACAGTTTTTTACTAAGGACAGTAAGAGGTCCTGGCTCATCCAGGTTCTAATCTGTTGGGCGGTAACGGGTGATTGTTCACTCTCGAATGCTTCCATTACCATAACTAAATCTGCGAGCTGTGCCATTTCCACCCCCGTGGTGGGCAATTGCAGCCTACTGAGAGCATCGGCACAGTTTTCTGTGCCTGGCCTGTGGCAGATGGCAGAGTTGTATGCGGACAACATGAGCGCCCATCTCTGGATGTGGGCCGATGCAGTCGTATTTATCCACTTTCAGAAATGAGGGATATTAGTGGCTTATAGTCAGTTTCCAATTCAAATTTGAGCCCAAACAGATATTGATGCATTTTCTTTACCCCATAAACACACGCTAACACTTCTTTTTCAATCATGCTGTAGGCTCTCTCAGCCTTAGACAGACTTCTGGATCTATGTTTCTATAGATGTAGTCCTTACTACTAGGGGGATCAAGGGTTATGGTGAGAAAGCAGGAATGGGGTACTGAAGTTGTATATTCAGCCATGAACTCATTGAATGGCGGTGCAGGCTCGAAGGGCCGAATGGCCTACTCCTGCACCTATTTTCTATGTTTTCTATGTTTCTATGGATGCATAAGCAACCGGTTGCAATTTCCCAGATTCATTAGCTTGTTGCAGTACACCTGACACCGTACGACGACGCATCACATGCTAGTACTAAAAGCTGACATGGATCATACAACACAAGCAATTTGTTTGAGCATAACAGTTTTCTAGCTTTTACAAAGGCATTTTCTTGGCTTTTACCCCATACCCATTCATCTCCTTTATGCAGTAAGGCGTGCAGTGGTTCTAACAGTGTGCTGAGACCCGGTAAGAAGTTACCAAAGTAGTTCAGAAATCCTAGAAACGACCGCAGCTCCGTCATGTTCTGTGGCTTCGTTGCGTTCTCGATTGCCACCGTCTTCGAATCGGTGGGCCTGATGCCGTCCGCCACGATTCTTCTCCCCAGGAATGTCACTTCAGGCGCCAGGAAAACACACTGTGAGCGTTTTAACCTGAGCCCCATGCGGTTGAGCCGACTAAGAACCTCCTCCAGGTTCTGCAGATGCTCGACTGCGCCCCGACCTGTAACCAAGATGTCGTCCTGGATGACAACGGTGCGCGGGACTGACTTCAGTAAGCTTTCCATGTTTCTCTGGAATATCGCCGCAGCTGATCGAATCTCAAACGGGCAACTGTTGTAAATGAAAAGACCTTTGTGCGTGTTGATGCAGGTGAGGCCTTTCAAAGATTCCTCCAGCTCCTGCGTCATGTAGGCTGAGGTCAAGTCCAGCTTCATGAACGTTTCCCTTTACGCCAATGTCGCAAAAAGGTCATCTGCCTTTGGTAGTGGGTATTGATCCTGCAGGGAGAAACGATTGATGGTTACTTTGCAATCACCACAGATTCTGACGGTGCCGTCTCCCTTGAGTACTCGAACAATCGGACTGGCCCACTCGTTAAATTTGATCGGCGAAAGGATGCCTTTTGTTGCAGCCAGTCCAGCTCCAGATGTATGGTACTGCTCCCGCCTTGTGATGGATGGGTTGCGCCCCCGGAATTAGGTGGATCTGCACTTTTGCTACATGGAACTTCCCGATGCCTGGTTCAAACAACGAGGGGAACTTGTTTAAGACCTGGGCACACGAAGTGTCATCGACGGACGAGAGTGCTTGGACGTCATCCCAGTTCCAGCGTAGCTTTCCCAGCCAGCTTCTGCCGATTAGTGTGGGACCATCGCCCGGTACCACCCAGAGTAGTAACTTGTGCACTGCTCCATCGTAGGAGACCTTTACAGTAGCACTGCCGATTACGGGAATCAATTCCTTTGTGTAAGTCCTCAGTTTAGTGCGAATGAGCATCAGGACAGGCTGCACCACAATTTATTGAAAGTCTTTTTGCTCATAATGGACTGGCTCGCACCCGTGTCCAGCTCCATTGACAGCGGGAGTCCATTTAATTCAACCTTCAGCATTATCAGGTGACACTTTGTGCTAAATGTGTGCACCCCATATACCTCTGCCTCCTTGGTCTGAGGCTCTGGTTATCGTGATCCGCCATGGATCTGTTCTCCTCTGCAATATGGTGGTTTGCAGGATTAGCTGGGTTTGCAGCTCCCCTGCACATATGTTGGAGATGTCCCATTGTTCCACAGCCCTTGCAAACGTATCCTTTGAAGCGCCATGAATGGAAACGATGATCACCCCCACAGCGCAAACAAGGTATTAATGGCCTTGCATTCATCACCCTTGATGGTGGACCCTGAAACATCTGCGGACGTGCAGCTGCAGGCATGCGAGGCCTGCCCTGTACGTTGTGATTCGAAAACAACATTACATTGTTCACAGTACTTGTAGCAGCACTCGTGTGCTGAGAGATTTGCTTGATATTGTCGCAGGTGGCAATGAATGCCTGGGCTATTGCTATGGCCTAACTCAAGGTTGGGATCTCTAGAGTCAAAAGTTTGCCAAGTATCACTTCATGGCCAATGCCAAATACAAAGAATCCCAGAGCATGTGCTCCAAATGTCCTTCGAATTCGCAATGTCCTGCAAGGCATCTTAGCTCGGCGACGTAGCTCGCCACCTCCTAGCCTTCAGACCTTTTGTATGTGTAGAACTGGTATCTCGCCATCAGAACGCTTTCCTTCGGGTTCAGATGCTCTCGGACCAGTGTGCACAAATCATCGTACGATTTCTCTGTGGGTTTCGCAAGCAGATTTTTCATGAGGCCATACATTGGTGCCACGCAAACGGTGAGGAGAATCGCCCTTCGTTTGGCAGCGTTCGCTTCTCCTTCCAGCTCGTTGGCCACGAAGTATTGGTCGAGTCGCTCCACAAAGGTTTCCCAATAATCTCCCTCCGAAAATATCTCCAGGATGCCCACTGCTCTCTGCATCGTTGGGTTTGTCATCTGTACCTCGTCGCCAGTTGTAGTATATGAATAAAGAGTCTGACCAGATACTGTGAGCTCAAAGTAAAGTGTGACCTTATTACAGGTCTCCAGTGTGCCTCTCCGGCCTGTGTGAGGCCTCCTTAAGTACAGGTGCTCCCAAGGGATTGTGGGATCCCTTGGGACTCCAGGGGATGAGTCCTCTGGTGGTTACACAAGGTATTAACAGGTTTATATATATAACAGTAACTCTTACATAAAGATAGAGTTTGTAAATAGTAAAAATGTAATAAAACTTTAAATCAATATCTTCTCCTTAGGCAGTCCCTTGGAGTTGAGGATGACTTGCTTCCACACCAAAAATGAGTTCTCAGGTGACTGAAGAGTCCGATGTGGAACCTACAGTCTCTGTCACAGGTGGGGTAGACAGTGGTTCAAGGGACGGGTGGGTGGGGTGCTTGGGTTGTTGAGCGCTCCTTTCGCTTGGCCTCCGCTTACTCTTGGCGAAGAGACTCGAGGTGTTCGTCACCTTCCTGGATACTTCTCCTACATTTTGAGCGGTCATAGTCCCAGGTGTCGGTGGGGATGTTGCACTTTTTCAAGGTGGCTTTGAGGATGTCCTTGAAGTGTTTCCTCTGCCTAGCTGGGGCTCGCTTGCCGTGTCGGAGCTCCGAGTAGAGCACTTGTTTTGGGAGTCTCGTATCGGGCATGCAGATGATGTGTCCCATCCATCGGAGCTGATCGAGCATGGTCAATGCTTCGATACTGGGGATGTTGGCCTGAGCGAGAGCACTGACATTGGTGTGCCTACCCTGCCCATGGATTTGCAGGATCCTGCGGAGGCAGCATTGGTGGTACTTCTCCAATGCTTTGAGTTGCCTGCTGTACATAGTCCATGTTTCTGAAGCATAGGAGGGCAGGTTTCACGTGTGCTCTGTAGACCATGAACTTGGTGTCTGATTTGTGGTCCTGGTCTTCAAACACTCTCTTCCTCAGGCACTGGCACAATGAAGGCAGTGTTGGACTTAGTCATCGACGTCTGCCTTTGTTAACAATCGGTTCTCGAGGTATGGAAAATGGTCCATGTTGTTCAGGGCCTCATCGTTGATTTTGATAATGGGGGGTGGGGGGGCGCGGGGAGCGGGCAGTAGTATGTGGCAGGGGCAGGTTGGTAGAGGACCTTCAATGTAATTCAATGGCAGAGGATGGGATGACCTTGGATCTCGACTGGAGGCAGCGGAGGTTGAACAATTTCCCGATTGTTCTGTAGATTAGCTCCACTCCAGTGGGGAGCTTACTGAGGGGGAGATGGAGCATTGCAGTAAGGAAAGAGCATTGGTGCGATGACACAGTCTTGCTTGACCCCGGTCTGTGGTGGATCCATTGATCAGGATCATGGCTTGCATGTCATCGATGGTGACAAACTTCTGAGGGCAGCCGAACTTGAGGAGGACACTCCATAATCCCTCACGATTGACATTGTCGAAGACCTTTGTGAGATCAAAGAAGGCCATGTAGAGAGGCTGGTATTGTTCCCTGCATTTCTTTGGAATTTGATGCACGGTGAAGATCAGGTCCATTTTTCCCCTTAGTGGCCGGAATCCGCATTGCTACTCTGGGAGGAGTTCTTCAGCCACAGAGAGAAGGCGATTGAGGAGGCTTCTTGCAATGACTTTCCCTGTGTCAGACAACAGAGAAACTCCTCTATAATTACCGCAATCGGACTTGTCCCCTTTCTTGAAGATGGTTACGATTACGGCGTCCGAGATCCCCTGGCATGCTCTCCTCCTTCCAAATAAGAGAGATGAGTTTATGTATTCATGCCAGTAGTGCTTCTCCGCATGTTTTAGTGCTTCGGCAGGGATTCCATCTGCTCCTGAGGCCTTGTTGTTCTTTATTTGTCGGATGGCCTACTCAACCTCCTGCCAGACTGGAGTTGTGCTAATGTGGTGTTGGGTAGCTTGCTGCGGGATGGAGTCGAGCACAATCACGTCGAAGTAATCGGGTAAATCAATATAATAGTAAACTGAAACCAGAAATGTATTCAATGTTGGGAAGGGTGGAACAGAAATCCAGGTACACACGTGAAAAATAATCGGGACGTTGGAAGATAGTTTTGATCGACTACCGGGGGTACATGTTTATGATAACAGTGTATAAAAAGGAAACTATGTAGTAGAAGATATGAGGAAACTCAAATGTGAACATGACCACCCCGCCCCCGCCAACACCCCTCCTGACCTAACCAAATCACGTAAAATAAATGATATTCAGACAGAATCAAACACCATTGCAACATTTAAGCTCTGGAATTCCCTGCCTTAACCTCTCCGCCTCTCTACCTTTCCTCCTTTAAGACGCTCCTTAAAACCTGCCTCTTTGACCAAGCTTTTGGTCACCTGCCCTAATTTCTCCTGATGTGGCTCGAGTCAAATTAGTTGTTTTATACTACTCCCGTGAAGCGCCTTGAGACGTTTTACTACGTTAAAGGCGCTATATAAATACAAGTTGTTGTTAATGAGAAGATGAAACATAAGGTGAAGTCAGCTATGAGCCTGAAAATAGACTAGAGTTGAACCGGTCACATGTTTCAAAAGTAATTGTTTGGACAGATGCACTGTACCATATGGACAATAATTTTTGCTTTGATTAGTGCCTTTTATCCACAGGACAAATGAAGAGAGGGTCACTGAGCTAAGTGCTACCTATGCCCTGTGCAATTACAGATACTAAAACATAGTTCTTTATAGTCTTGTGTGTGCACAGAATATTTCCACATGGTGAGCTGCACTGAATTTGCAGCAGTAGATCAAGAATTGCAGCTGCCGATGGTCTGCAGAGCTGAATCCATCAGAATTTCCTAGGTCAGCATATTTGTATACCACTGGAGGATCTCCAGCGCAAATCCTGTGTAAAATGGGAGTGTAAATTAGAGTGTAGCCTTTTAAAAGCTGTCTGACTGAAGGTTGCAACAGCAGGCTGGTGCAGCAGTAAGAAAATAGCAAAATATTCAGATCCATCAGTTCGCTGTCACATAGCTGCACTGGAGAGCTCAACTGTGTTTTGTACCACTTTGCAAAAATGTCAACCACTGGAGGATCTGGCATAGGCATGTCTAGTCACCTGATGAACACATGCCTATCTTGCATCCTGGCTGATATTAGAGATCTCCTATGGCTGCCTTAAAAGTTTTGTATGGTGGCACCTTCAAAGTCACACACAGAGCTCAGCAGGCAGATGACCAGGTCTGCAGATCCTCATTCAGTTGGTGGCACATGTCTTCTATTGCATCTTCTCAAACACATCTCCTCACTAAGGTCCTCATCGGACCTGGTTTGCTTGTATATTCTTTGGGAAGGGGTAATATGGGTGGATTGCTCCCCGCTTAAAAGCTGCCTCACTCTACTTTGTAACAGAGCCTACAAGGGAGCAAGCCATCTTGGATCTGGTCCTGTGTAATGAGACAGGAAAAATAAACGATCTCCTCGTAAAAGATCCTCTCGGAATGAGTGATCACAATATGGTTGAATTTGTAATACAGATTGAGGATGAGGAAGTTGTATCAGAAACGAGGGTACTATGCTTAAACAAAGGGGACTACAGTGGGATGAGGGCAGAGTTGGCTAAAGTAGACTGGAAACAAGGACTAAATGGTGGCACAATTGAGGAACAGTGGAGGACTTTTAAGGAGCTCTTTCATAGTGCGCAAAAAATATATATTCCAGTGAAAAAGAAGGGCGGCAAGAGAAATGATAACCAGCCGTGGATAACCAAGGAAATAAAGGAGAGTATCAAATTAAAAACCAATGCGTATAAGGTGGCCAAGGTTAGTGGGAAACTAGAAGATTGGGAAAATTTTAAACGACAGCAAAGAATGACTAAGAAAGCAATAAAGAAAGGAAAGATAGATTACGAAAGTAAACTGGCGCAAAACATAAAAACAGATAGTAAAAGCTTTTACCGATATATAAAACGGAAGAGAGTGACTAAAGTAAATGTTGGTCCCTTAGAAGATGAGAAGGGAGATTTAATAATGGGAAATGTGGAAATGGCTGAGACCTTAAACAATTATTTTGCTTCCGTCTTCACAGTGGAAGGCACAAAAACAATGCCAAAATTTGCAGGCCACAGGAATGTGGGAAGGGAGGACCTTGAGACAATCACTATCACTAGGGGAGTAGTGCTGGACAGGCTAATGGGACTGAAGGTAGACAAGTCCCCTGGTCCTGATGAAATACATCCCAGGGTATTAAAAGAGATGGCTGAAGTTAAAGCAGATGCATTCGTTATAATCTACCAAAATTCTCTGGACTCTGGGGAGGTACCAGCGGATTGGAGAGCAGCTAATGTAACGCCTCTGTTTAAAAAAGGGGGAAGGCAAAAGGCAGGTAACTATAGGCCGGTTAGTTTAACATCTGTAGTGGGGAAAATGCTTGAAACTATCATTAAGGAAGAAATAGCGGGACATCTGGATAGGAATAGTGCAATCAAGCAGACGCAGCATGGATTCATGAAAGGGAAATCATGTTTAACTAACTTGCTGGAATTCTTTGAGGATATAACGAGCATGGTGGAAAGAGGTGTACCGATGGATGTGGTGTATTTAGATTTCCAAAAGGCATTCGATAAGGTGCCACACAAAAGGTTACTACAGAAGATAAAGGTACGCGGAGTCAGAGGAAATGTATTAGCATGGATAGAGAATTGGCTGGCGAACAGAAAGCAGAGAGTCGGGATAAATGGGTTCTTTTCCGGTTGGAAATCAGTGGTTAGTGGTGTGCCACAGGGATCAGTGCTGGGACCACAACTGTTTACAATATACATAGATGACCTAGAAGAGGGGACAGAGTGTAGTGCAACAAAATTTGCAGATGACACTAAGATTAGTGGAAAAGCGGGTTGTGTAGAGGACTCAGAGGGACTGCAAGGAGATTTGGATAGGTTAAGCGAATGGGCTAAGGTTTGGAATACAATGTCGGAAAGTGTGACGTCATCCACCTTAGGGAAAAAAAACAGTAAAAGGGAATATTATTTGAATGGGGAGAAATTACACCATGCTGTGGTGCAAAGGGACCTGGGGGTCCTTGTGCATGAATCCCAAAAGGTTAGTTTGCAGGTGCAGCAGGTAATCAGGAAGGCAAATGGAATATTGGCCTTCATTGCAAAAGGGATGGAGTACAAAAGCAGGGAGGTATTGCTGCAACTGTATAAGGTATTGGTAAGGCCGCACCTGGAGTACTGCGTACAGTTTTGGTCACCTTACTTAAGGAAGGATATACTAGCTTTGGAAGGGGTACAGAGACGATTCACTAGGCTGATTCCAGAAATGAGGGGGTTACCTTATGATGATAGATTGAGTAGACTGGGTCTTTACTCCTTGGAGTTCAGAAGGATGAGGGGTGATCTTATAGAAACATTTAAAATCATGAAAGGGATAGACAAGATAGAGGCAGAGAGGTTGTTTCCATTGGTGGGGGAGACTAGAACTAGGGGGCACAGCCTCAAAATACGGAGGAGCCAATTTAAAACCGAGTTGAGAAAAAATTTCTTCTCCCAGAGGGTTGTGAATCTGTGGAATTCTCTGCCCAAGGAAGCAGTTGAGGCTAGCTCATTGAATGTTTTCAAGTCAAAGATAGATAGATTTTTAACCAATAAGGGAATTAAGGGTTACGGGGAGAGGGCGGATAAGTGGAGCTGAGTCCACGACCAGATCAGCCATGATCTTATTGAATGGCGGGGCAGGCTCGAGAGGCTAGATGGCCTACTCCTGTTCCTAATTTTTATGTTCTTATGTTCTTATGTTCATTCTCCTCCTCCATGATAATGCAAAACTGTGGCAGATGCATTTCATTTCAACACAGGTAAGTGTGAGGTCATTAATTTTGGAGAAAGATAGATCCAAGTATTATTTAAATAGTGAAAAGCTAGGAACAGTGGAGTTCCAAAGAGATTTAGAACAGATCAGTAAAATGTAGTAGTCAGGTATAAAAAAGAATCAAAAATGCTAATGGAAGGTTAGCCTTTATAACTCGAGGGCTAATAAAAAGAAAAGAGGAGGAAAGTTTGCTACAGCTATACAAAGCCCTGGTTCGAGCACATTTGGAGCATTGTGTACAGTTCTGGGCACTGCACCTTCTAAAGAATATATTGGCCTTGGAAGGAGTGCAGCGCAGATTCACCAGAATGTTAGCAGGGCTCCAAAGGCTAGATTATCAGGAGAGATTGCATAAACTAGGTTTATACACCCTGGAATATCGAAGGTTAAGCTGGACCGGCTGCAACGAGAGGGCATCATTTCGCCGATCGATTTGAACGAGTGGGCCAGTCCGATTGTTCCAGTCCTCAAAGAAGACGGCACCGTCAGAATCTGTGGTGATTACAAAGTAATTATCAATCATTTCTCCCTTCAGGATCAATACCCGCTACCAAAAGCAGACGACCTATTTGCGACGCTGGCGGGAGGAAAAGCGTTCATGAAGCTGGACTTGATCTCAGCCTACATAATGCAAGAGCTGGAGGAATCATCGAAGGGCCTCACCTGCATCAACACGCACAAAGGTCTCTTCATTTACAACAGATGCCCGTTTGAGATTTGATCAGCCGCGGTGATATTCCAGAGGAACATGGAAAGCTTACTGAAGTCGGTCCCGCGCACCATAGTCTTCCAGAACGACATGTTGGTTACAGGTTGGGACACCATCGAGTAACTGCAGAGCTTGGAGGAAGTTCTTAGTCGGCTCAACCGTGTGCAGCTCAGGTTAAAACGCTCACAGTGCGCTTTCCTGGCACCTGAAGTGGAGTTCCTGGGGAGAAGAATCGCGACAGACAGCATCAGGCCCAGTGATTTGAAGACGGAGGCAATCGAGAACACACTGAGACCACAGAATGTGATGGAGCTGCGGTCGCTTCTAGGACTCCTGAACTACTTTGGTAACTTCTTACCAGGTCTTAGCACACTGTTAGAACCACTGCACTCTTTACTGCGTAAAGGAGATAAATGGGTATGGGATAAAAGCCAAGAAAATGCCTTTGTAAAAGCTAGAAAACTGTTATGCTTAAATAAATTGCTTGTATTGTATGATCCATGTAAGCATTTGGTAGTAGCATGTAATGCGTCGTCATACGGTGTCGGGTGTGTATTGCAACAAGGTAATGAAATTACAATCGGTTGCTTATGCAACCAGAAGTCTGTCTAAGGCTGAGAGGGCCTACAGCCTGATCGAAAAAGAAACATTAAAGAAAATGCATCAATATCTGTTTGGGCTCAAATTTGAATTGGAAACCGACCATAAGCCACTGATATTCCTCTTTTCTGAAAGTAAGGGGATAAATACGAATTAATTGGCCCGCATCCAGAGATAGGCGCTCACGTTGTCCGCATACAACTACGCCATCCACCACAGGCCAGGCACTGAAAACTGCCATTGCCCACCACAGGGTTGGAAATGGCACATCCCGCAGATTTAGTCATGGTAATGGAAGCATTCGAGAGTGAGCAATCACCTGTTACCGTCCGACAGATTAGAACCTGGACGAGCCAGGACCCCTTACTGTCCTTAGTAAAAAACTGTGTGCTCCACGGGAGTTGGTCTAGTGTTATGTTAGAAATGCAGGAAGAAATAAAGCCGTACCAGCGGCGCAAAGATGAAATGTCTATACAGGCAGACTGTCTTCTATGGGCTAATCGGGTAGTGGTACCCAAAAAAGGGCAGGGACACTTTCATTAGTGATCTCCACAGCACCCACCCAGGCATCGTAATGATGAAAGTGATAGCCAGATCCCACGTGTGGTGGCCCGATAATCGATGCAGACTTAGAGTCTTGCGTGCACAAATGTAACACATGTTCACAGTTAAGCAATGCACCCAGGGAGGCGCCACTAAGTTTATGGTCTTGGCTCTCCAAACCGTGGTCTAGGGTCTATGTCGACTATGCAGGCCTGTTCTTGGGAAAAATGTTCCTAGTGGTTATAGATGTGTATTCTAAATGGATTAAATGTGAGATAATGTCGGCAAGCGTGTCCGCTACCACCATTGGAAGCCTACGGGCCATGTTTGCCACGTACGGCCTGCCTGGCGTCCTTGTGAGTGACAATGGGCTGTGCTTCACCAGTGCCGAGTTCAAAGAGTTCATGACCCATAATGGGATCAAACATGTCACATCTGCCCCGTTTAAACCAGTGTCCAACAGTCAGGCAGAGAGAGCAGTGCAAACATTCAAGCAGAGGTTGAAGAGGGTAACTGAAGGCTCGCTGCAGACTCGCCTAGCCCGGGTCGTGCTTAGTTACCACACAAGACCCCACTCGTTCACTGGGATTCCCCCCGCTGAACTGCTCATGAAAAGGGCACTTAAAACAAGGCTCTCGTTAGTCCACCCTGATCTACACGAACAGGTAGAGAGCAGGCAGCTTCAACGGAATACATACCATGATCGCGCAAATGTGCCATGCAAAATCGAGATTAATGATCCTGTATTTGTGTTGAACTATGGACAAGGTCCCAAGTGGCTTCCCGGCACTGTCGTGGCCAAAGAGGGGAGTAGGATGTTTCTGGCCAAACTTTCAAATGGACTCACCTGCAGAAAACACTTGGACCAAACCAAACTCAGATTTACGGACTATCCAGAGCAACCCACAATAGACTCTACCTTTTTTGACCCTCCAACACACACACCAGTGGCAACCGACCCAGCGATTGACCATAAAGCAGAATCCGCAGCAGCCCAGCAGAACTCACCACATCAGGCAGCCCAGCGAGGGCCCAACAAACGACTCACCAAAACCAGCATTTGCACCGACCGAGACGATCAACCAGGGAAAGGAAGGCCATTGTAAATAGTTACACTATTGACTTGTGGGGCGGGGCGGCGGACAGGGGGAAATGTTGTTATATATGTAAACCTGTAAATACCTTGTTTAACCACCAGAGGGCTCGTCCCCTGGAGTCCCAAGGGATCCCAAAATCCCTTGGGAGTACCTGTACATAAGCAGGCCTCACAGGCTGGAGAAGCACTCTGGAGACTGCTAATAAAGGACTGCGGTCACACCTTACTTTGAGCTCACAGTATCTGGTCAGATTCTTTATTCAATACATAACATTAACTATTTTATGCAATAAATTTCCAGAGTTTTAAAGCTTTGTCTGAGTAGCCTATTATAAAAATGCAATACATAAATAAAATAATTAATAAATACAATCCACCATTAGACAATATCTCCCGAGTACACCCCAGCGATGTCTTGCGTACCCTTACCACAGTTTGGGAACCCCTGATCTACTGGATTCACAGCAGCAACTCACTAATGTTAAGTTGACAGTACCTCTCACACGGAGAAGAACAAAAGCAGCAACCTCCTGACAACACTATCATCTGCAAGTTCCCCTCCAAGTTGCACACCAACCTGACTTGGACATATAAAAGTGTTAATCCACCATTGGCCCTTAAAGGGAGATACTCCTGTTTCCAGGGTATGCTCATTTGCATATTAATTGGTGTAAACCTGGTGCAGACAGCTGAACCAGCAGGCAACTTATGTGAAGGTTTTAAAATATATTGTTCAGCATGCGCTGTTCAGCAGGATACTGGGGGACAAGAAGGTAAGGCAGAAGTACTGATCGACTCTTCATTTCTCACTCTAATTACCTCAGTGCATGTTTACCAATATTTTTATTACACTTGGACAGAATTATGATTATTCAAGTGACCTCTATGCTCACAGCGCAGCAGGGCATAGCACCAAGCCAGAGGTGAAGAATGTACAACTTCAATCATTCAGATCTTCAAGCTCACCTGGGGAACATTGAACACAGCACAAATGCACCTGGGTGTGGGGATCACCAAGTTATTCAGAATTATCACTTGCAGGGAGGTGGCACTGGCACTGACTGCCAACACCCTCACTGCCAGGACTGCAGAACAGAGCCACAAGAAGTTTTAGATCTTAAGCAGGACTGGCACGATAACACACTGTAAACCTCTTGCTTTTCTTCCTTGCCCACCCTCTTCACCTGCTTAATGCAACACTTCAACTACTAACCCTTCACAATGCTCTCTGCTTTAAGGTGCCTCCATCCCCCTTTCCTGCACTATGACTGCACAGTTCCCCTAACACACAACTGCCTTGCACAACCCCAAAACCCCTTCCTCCATTTTAACACACTCACCCCCAGATCTCTTACTTCACCTCTCCCATGGCATTTGCCACACATTTGTTAACTGCTAGCCGTACCCTCATTTACTTATCTCTTCGGAGAAATTGGCACACAATGCCCACCAAAGGCAGGTCAGTGGAGGGGGTTTCTCTGCCTTTAAACCTCTCAGTCTCTTTGAGGATAAGGCCAGGCAGTTTGTGGGGAAGCATTCAGCTCTTGCTGTGGGAGATGCTGAAGGCGGTGGCATCTTGCCAACACCAGGTTACTGACTGAGCACCTGCACTGTCAATCTATAAGGACATAAACATAAGAATTAGGAACAGGAGTAGGCCATCTAGCCCCTCGAGCCTGCTCCGCCATTCAACAAGATCATGGCTGATCTGGCCGTGGACTCAGCTCCACTTACCCGCCCGCTCCCCGTAACCCTTAATTCCCTTATTGGTTAAAAATCTATCGATCTGCGATTTGAATACATTCAATGAGCTAGTCTCAACTGCTTCCTTGGGCAGAGAATTCCACAGATTCACAACCCTCTAGGAGAAGAAATTCATTCTCAACTCGGTTTTAAATTGGCTCCCCGTATTTTGAGGCTGTGCCCCCTAGTTCTAGTCTCCCCGACCAGTGGAAACAACCTCTCTGCCTCTATCTTGTCTATCCCTTTCATTATTTTAAATGTTTCTATAAGATCACCCCTCATCCTTCTGAACTCCAACGAGTAAAGACCCAGTCTACTCAATCTATCATCATAAGGTAACACCCTCATCTCCGGAATCAGCCTAGTGAATCGTCTTTGTACCCCCTCCAAAGCTAGTATATCCTTCCTTAAGTAAGGTGACCAAAACTGCACGCAGTACTCCAGGTGCAGCCTCACCAATACCCTGTACAGTTGCAGCAGGACTTCCCTGCTTTTGTACTCCCTGCTTTTGTATTCCATCCCTCTCGCAATGGCATTCATGTAAATCACCACATCAACAGAAACATCTACCCCTTTCTCTGTCTCCTTCATCCCAGCGGGGTGATGCTCACTCATTCTTCCTTTCTACCCTCCATTCCTGCAGATCCATCACAGTAGGACAGTAGCACATACCAACGCTCCAGCCGTACCCCTCAGACCATCATGCCAGTGCAACATGGGACATAAGACCAGGCTACCTGAAGCAGCCTTCAAAGATACAGCTATCAGCAGCTCCAAGCCAGCAGCTACTTGCCATGGGACAAGAGTCACCTCAGTCCCATGACCTTTCTGTGCAACAATGAGACTTTGAAGAAGAATTAGAATAGGTGATCATAGGGAATGCCAAACCTCCTCTTGAGTACTCCCGACATTGGATGAAGGGATATGGGCAGTCCAAATATCAGCTGGTGCTCTGACCCTCTGATAAGCATTCAGAAGCAAGTGCAGGTGCATGTAGGCAGAATGCAAAGACATTCACTTCAAAAACATTGCCTTCCTTCATAAATCTTCAATAAAAGATCGCTAGTCTTTTCCAGTTCAGGAAGTCCTCACTTCTCCCTTTAATAGCTGATACTGACAGCTGCTGTGCCTCATTGGAACAGGTGTAAGTTAACCCGAGTGCGTTAGTATGATATGTCCAGGCTACTCCCATTTGCAGCACCGCTGGTTCGCAAGCAGCCGTATGTAAAAGTTAATTATTAAGCAGTACAGACCACGCATCTAAACTTGAGGCACTCAGACGGCTTACAGGAGTGTCAAACACCATTATAACCAAGAGAATATCTAAGGCAAGACCTTAAACTTGTAACAGGATGTCAAAGTTAAATGTTTAAATTTGACTGGGGTTGACTTTGGTCCTGATTTTTTCCTTTTTGTCTCTCCACTGGACTTTCAGAGAAAACATATATATTCTAACTAGACTATTAACCACTTGAAATAATAATAGCTAGACTTATTTATAGAGATCATGTGACTTTTTTAATGTTTTTGATTTCTTGCTTAAGCTTGTTGTCAATGTGGAATTAGAAAACAGAAATGATTGCACCAACAATTTTCTGGTAAAAAAGTTTAACTAATTGGTGTATTAATTACCAATTATCCATTTTAGCCCAATGGCAGCTCCATAGTCAACAGTCACCCAGGAAAGTGTATAGGGTGGTTCTCCTGCTATCATTGGTAGACAATACTAAAAATATGGTTCTTGCTAATGATTCCAACAGTAGAACTGCATCCATGGTAACTTAAATGGACAGTAGTTTACTATTTGAGGTAGAGTCCTGCAATATGGCATTGTTGGTCTGAACGGTTGAAGTACTTACACACATACATCAAGGACAATATGATTTTCCAAAAGAGAACACTTAGAAAATAATTGCAAACAATTCGCTTGAAATTCCACCCCATTTTCGGAGCATCTTTAGTGCAAAATAGGCGAAAGCTTTTATTGCAAGTAATTTCGGGTGGAAGCCGTTCCCACCTGTTTTGCTTTTAGCTCTTCCTGAAACCTTCATTAGCGCATATTACAATAATAAGGGCCTGTGGTGCTGCAGCCTGAATTTCCTGGTTTTATACCTGTATTGCACTAGGGGTAAGTTAGACTGAAAAATATAGGCGCGGCAGTTGCCAGGATCCACTTCCTTGTGTTCATCACATATTCAATGAGGATGAAGTTCCGTCTCTCCTCATTCGAATCCTTGGTCCCCTGTTGCTGCGGTGCATTGACAAGAAAGGAGAATATAAACTAAGAATTGGTGAACAGAACATCTCGTTTTCTATATCACGAAGTAACCCTACTCAAAGGACTAAACCTGCTCTGTGCAAATATTTTAGAACTGAAGGGAGAGGGTGAAAATTGGAAAGGTCCCGCCAAATGTCTTGAACTCATCCTGAACATAATGGGATGTCACTCCGTGGTTCCTATTGGAGAGGGACGTGCAGGTGTCAATCCTGAATCTGCAGGCTTTGCCTCCTGACCTGGCTGCCATTTCCCGAGCCTCTTCCGACCACGGCTACAACGCAATCCCTCTCTAAAATGTGCAATTATGAAGCATGCAGCAGACCATTATCGATTTGATGACCTTGGAGGTGCTTTATTATTCCCTCTGACCAATCCAGCCAATAGAAACTTTGAATCATACGTACAATTGTGTGCTTGATTTGAGTCCTAATGCCCCTTTGAGTCTTTCTGTGGTTATTTGTGGGTTTTGGACAGATGTCCGTCGGTAATGCTCCAAAAGGTTCCCTTGTCTCCCGGAAGCCATCCATCAAATAGTTACTTCCTGGATATCTGGCATCAACCTGCACAACACAATACCTGTGATCGCAAACATGTTGAGCATTTATCTCGTGAAATCTCGTCCTGTTGATGAATATTCTTCCATTAGTGTAAGAAGCCTGTATGACCACATGAGTGCCATTGATGAAGGCTTGGATTCCTGCCACCCTGTAAAAGTGCTGAGCCTTCCCCCGCTACTTCCTTAGAGCATGTGATGAATTTATTTACCCTTCGAAACTATCCCTCTGTGGTCTGCTGAATACAGTGAGGCACTGTAGACTGGCTTCAGGCTGAAAGTAGCTACTAGCACAGAAATTTCAGACAATTGTTTCCTTTACCACCAGGTGATATGCAGATGTACTTGTAAACGTCAACACAGTTCCATTAATGCTCAGTTACAATGGGTCCCTGCTGACTCCAGGAGTGTGCTTTGACCTTGAAATGGACAGATCCTCTGCCTGCCCCTTACTAGGCCAATGTAGCCAAAAGTGGGCAGGGACTTCCCATGTCATGGTTTTCTGTTTCCCTAGCTCAGAACAGACCTGGAGCTGATTACTGGATCCTGGTATGCCAAGAGAAATGAGATGCATCAGCAGGTCCAACTGGAGATAAGGGGAATGCTTGTACTGCTAAAACAAGTGAGTTTGTTTTTGTTGAAAAAATTTGGATTAGTCCCCTTACACAGACACCCAAGGGGGAAATATATGGGCCCCAATATTTACGGGGAGGGAAACTCAGAAGAACTGGTTTCCCTCAGGTCCTGCCAAATTTAACGAGTGGATTGGTTGCCCATGCCCCCTGTCCTGCCTCCGTTAAACCAGAAGTGGGCGAGTTTGAGGCAGGTTGGGTTCTGGTTTGAAATGTTTTACATTTTAACATTTCAACCCAAACTCACCCATTTTGGGGGTTAAAATTACCACCATGCCGTTTGCGGAAGAGAGTTCCAAACTTCTACGACTGTTTGCGTGTAGAAGTATTTCCTAACTTCACTCGTGAAAGGCCTGGCTTTATTTATTATACCATGCTCCCAGTCCTAGATTTTCTAACCAGCAGAAAGTTTCTCTTTATCTACCCGATCAATTCCCCTTAATATCTTGAAAACTTCAATTACCCCTTAAACTTCTAAATTCCAGGGAATACAGCCCTAGTTTGTGTAAAAGCAAAATACTGCTGATGCTGGAAATCTGATATGTACTGGAAACATTGATGACTGTATCGGTGGCGTTTCCTACTTCCTGAACTAGAACATTTAATTTGCCATTGTCGCCACCTCCAGTGTGATCCCACCACCAGACACATCTTCCCCTCCCCTCCCCTTTCAGCATTCTGAAGGGTCCGCTCCCTCTGGGACAACCTGGTCCATTTCTCAATCACCCCCAACGCCCCCTCCCCTTCCTACGGCACCTTCCTGTGCAACACCTAGCCTTTTACCTCCTCCCTTCCCACTGCCCAGGGCCCCAAACATTCCTTCCAGGTGAAACAGTGATTTACATGTACTTCTTGCAATTTAGTATACTTTATTCGCTGCTCACAATGAAGTCTCCTCTACATTGGGGAGACCAAACGCAGATTGGGTGACCATTTTGCGCAACACCTCCGTTCAGTCCGTAAGTGTGACCTCGAGTTTCCGGTCGCCTGTTTCTTTAATTCTCTGATCCATTCCCTGTCCTCAGCCTCTTATATTGTTCTGACAAAGCTCAACATAAGCTCGAGGAACAGCACCTCATCTTTCGATTAGGCACTTTACAGACTTCTAGACTTAACATTGAGTTCAACAATTTTCGACCATAACGTGCCCTTATTTTTTCACATGGCAGCTGTTGATGATTTTACCATTCCCATTTACATCTCTTCAAGACTCAACTTTTGTTTCTTTACTTGTCCCATTACCATCTCCTTTTGCTTTGTACTATCATCCCTTTTGTCATTTAATCACTCCTGCCTTCCACCCTAGCACAGACATTCCCTTTTGTTCTTCCCTCCCCTTCCCCCGTTCCCTGCCTTGGCACTTGTTTAAAATCTGTTTCCTCTCTAACATTTTCCAATTCTGAAGAAAGGTCATCGACCTGAAATGTTAACTGTTTTTCTCTCTCCACAGATGTTGCCTGACCTGCTGAGTATTTCCAGCATTTTTTGTTTTTATTTCTAGTTTGTGCAATCTTGCCTTGTAATTTAACCCTCGAAGTCCAGGCATAATTCTGGTAAATCTGCACTCCCTCGAAGGCCAATATATTCTTCCTAAGATGTGGTGCCCAAAACTGCTTACAGTACTCCAGTGTGGTCTAACCATGGCTTTGTATAGCTGTAGCATAACTTCTACCCTCTTGTATTCTAGTCCAATCCACATCTTGAGTACTGTGTCCAGTTCTGATCACTGAGATAGAAGGGAGACATTCCAGTGCTGGAGGCAGTGCAGAGAAGATCCATAAGGCTATTCATTAGTGGCAAAGATCTGATTTATGAGGAAAGACTGGAGAAACGTGAGTGATTGTTAAGAAAATGGAGAAGGCAAATCTGGAAAATTACTTTAAATTAAATTCTAAGTAAATAGGAGAAAGGGACAAAGGTTCAAACTAGTAAAAGGTAAATTTATGACCAATATCAGGAAATTCTCTATCATGTATGTAACCTCTATGTAACACCACTGCAATACTGTATATACTTAAGTAATGCACACCTTGACCACAGGGGGTGAACTTGTGGGAGACACTCCTTTCCTGGTCATCCAGGTATATAAAGGAACGTCCCACGCAGGGTCATCACTTCTTGGTCCTGTGAATAAAGAGTCAGGTCATTGAGTGACCTTGTCCATAGAACGTGCCTCGTGTGGGTTTTGTGCCAGTGAGTAAGGACTTTACATTGGCGACGAGAAATGGGAATCAACGACCCACGAGAATGGCCACCGATAACACAGAGGAACGGTACTGTGTTGGTGAGGACTGGGATGATTTCATTGAGAGGCTCCAGCAAAGCTTTGTCACGAAGGAATGGCTGGGAGATGCGGCGGCCGACAAGCGAAGGGCTCATCTGCTGACCAGCTGCGGACCTAAGACTTACGCGCTCATGAAGGACCTACTAGCACCCGAAAAGCCGGCGGACAAAACCTTTGAAGAGCTCAGCAAACTAATCAGTGAGCACCTCAAAATAGCGAGCAGCATACACATGGCCCGACACAGATTCTATACCCACCGACATCGTGACGGACAGAGCATACCGGAATTCGTTGTGGACCTCTGGCGTTTGGCCAGCCTCTGTAAGTTCACAGATGCCTGCAGGGGGGAGATGTTAAGGGATTTCATGTGGGGATGGGTCATGTGGGGGATGGGTCATGTGGGGGATGGGTCATGTGGGGATTTTCCAGAAGTTAATTGAGACCAAGGACTTGATTTTGAAAGTGGCGGCGTTGATGGTTTAGACTTTCATGGCGGGGGAGGAGGAAACCAAAATAATATACGCGCACATTTCTGCCTCCAACATGGCGGGGGATCAGGGAGTCAATATCATAAATGCGATTCAGAGCCCCGCAGGCAGGCAAGGGCAGTTCGACACACAGGCAGCAATAGACCCCAGAGTAGGTTTTCAACAGAGACAATGGCAGGCTGAACGGACATTTACGCCATCACAGTGGACAATGCGGTCCGGGATGCGGCCATTGACACCCACTAACAGGGTACTCAAGGGCAGTCAAAGAGATAATCAGCGAGGAATACCTGGTCATTGCTCCTTTGTTCAATGGGAATCTCAGCTCATGCTGGAGGTGTGGGGGCAAACACTCTGCCATGACTTGCAGGTTTCAACAATTTGTCTGCAGAAATTGCAACCTCAGTGGCCATTTAGCTCGAATGTGCAGGAAGCTTGGAACCAGGCCAATTTACGAGGCGGAAGGACCAGAAGAGGGGTCTGTGATGCAGGATGACTCTTGGGGCAAATCAGTGGACGCTGAAGTTCAGCGGGTTCATGTGGCAAACATTCACAGCTCATATACCAAAACGCCACCCATGATGATGAAGGTTTTATTAAATAGCATCCCTGTATGCATGGAGCTGGACACGGGGGCCAGTCAGTCACTCATGAGCATTCAACAATTCGAAAAGCTATGGCCGCTCAAAGCCAGTAAACCCAAACTAGAACGCATTGAGACACAACTACGGACGTATACCAAAGAAATCATTCCAGTACTGGGCAGTGCAATGTTGGCGGTCACACATAATGAACCGGCTGCCGTTCTGGATTGTCCCGGGCAATGGTCCTGCACTATTGGGAAGGAGCTGGTTAGCTGAGATGAACTGGAAATGGGGAGATGTGCACGCAATGTCATCTGTGGAGTGAAGTTCGTGCTCACAAATCCTACAACAATTCGATTCACTATTCCAACCTGGCGTCGGGACTTTCAAAGGTACCAAAATAGTGATACGCATCACCCCGGACGCAACACCACAAAGCCAGAGTGGTGCCGTATGTGATGCAGGAGAAAAATGAGAGCGAATTGGACTGCTTGCTGAGAGAGGGCATCATCTCGCCCGTTGAATTCTGCGACTGGGCGAGCCCCATCGTTCCCGTCCTAAAAGCAAATGGTTCTGTCAGGATCTGTGGCGACTACAAGGCCATTATCAATTGGGTGTCCCCACAAGACCAATACCCGCTCCCGAGAGCGGAGGACCTTTTTGCTACGCTGGTAGGCGGCAATCTGTTTACCAAGTTCGATCTCACTTCAGCCTACATGACCCAGGAACTGGCCGATGAATCTAAACTACTGCCCACCATCACTACGCACAAGGGACTGTTCGTTTACAACAGGTGCCCGTTTGGCATTCGATCAGCGGCCGCGATTTTTCAAAGAAACATGGAAAGCCTGCTTAAATCCATTCCTGGAACAATCGTATTTCAGGACGACATCCTCATCACGGGTCGTGACACCGAGGAACATCTCCACAACCTGGATGAGGTGCTACGCCGACTGGACCGGGTAGGCCTGTGACTCAAGAAGTCTAAATGTGTGTTTTTGGCTCCTGAGGTTGAGTTCCTGGGCAGGAGGGTTGCTGCAGATGGGATTCGGCCCACAGAATCCAAAACAGAGGCGATTCGACGAACGCCCAGGCCCGGCAACTCATCGGAGTTGCGTTCATTTCTGGGACTCTTGAACCATCTCGGGAACTTTCTGCCAAACTTAAGCATGTTGTTGGAGCCACTTCACGTGCTCCTGGATAAGGGTTGCGATTGATTTTGGGGGGACTGTCAAGAACGGACTTTCAATCGGGCGCGGAACCTACTTTGTTCAAAAGTTATTGACCCTGTATGACCCCTGTAAGAAATTAGTTCTGACATGTGCTGCATC
Organism: Pristiophorus japonicus; assembly: GCF_044704955.1. Taxonomy (NCBI): domain Eukaryota; kingdom Metazoa; phylum Chordata; class Chondrichthyes; family Pristiophoridae; genus Pristiophorus; species Pristiophorus japonicus. Next base: position 130,387,560 of record NC_091986.1, on the reverse strand, counting down.
GTCCTATGGGGTTGGGTACATGTTGCAGCAGAGTAATGCTGAGGGCCAACTACAACCTGTGGCTTATGCTCCCAGGTCGCACGCTCAAGCAGAACGGGGATATGGGATGGTTGAGAAAGAGGCACTCGCATGTGTCGATGGTGTAAAAAAAAATGCATCAGTACCTTTTTGGCAGGAGGTTCGAATTAGAAACGGACCACAAGCTGTTAACATCCCTGTTGTCAGACAACAAGGCTGTCGATGCCAATGCGTCAGCTCGCATACAGCGATGTGCTCTCACGCTGGCTGCTTATGACTACTCCATCCGGCACTGGCCTGGCACCGAAAATTGCGCTGACGTGCTTGGTAGGCTTCCACTGGCCACCACCAAGGGGGCAGCGGAACAAAGCGCTGAGATGGTCATGGCCATTGATGCCTTTGACAGCGCAGGCTCCCCCATCACAACACGCCAGGTCAAAATCTGGACAAACAGAGATCCCCTCCTATCTCTGATTAAGAAATGTGTCCTGACTGGGGATTGGGCGCCCGCACACGGAGCATGCCCTGAGGAGGTCGGACCGTTTCACAGGCAGATGGATGAGCTCTCCATCCAAGCTGACTGCCTACTATGGGGCAGCCGGGTAGTCATGCCCCAGAGGGGCAGAGGGACATTCATCAGGGAACTCCACAGTGAGCATCCAGGCATCGTTCTGATGAAGGCCATTGCCTGGTCACATGTTTGGTGGCCGGGAATTGATGCAGACCTGGAACACTGTGTTCGCAGGTGCATGATGTGTGCCTAACTAGGTAATGCCCCCAGGGAGGCCCTGCTCAGCCCATGGCCCTGGCCCACCAGGCCATGGTCACATATTCATGTAGACAACGTGGGCCCGTTCATGGGAAAAATGTTTCTCATTTTGGTAGATGCGTACTCGAAATGGATCGAGTGCATCATTTTGTATTTGTGCACGACATCCACCACTGCGGAGAGTCTACGTGCGGTCTTTGCAATCCACGGCTTGCCGGACATCCTTGTTAGCGATAATGGCCCATGTTTCACGAGCTACGAATTCCAGGAGTTCATGTCGGGCAATGGTATCAACCATGTCAGGACCGCACCGTTCAAGCCGGCCTCCAATGGCCAGGCGGAACGTGCGGTCTAAATCATTAAACGAGGCATGCTCAGGATTCAAGGACCCTCGTGTGGGTTTTGTGCCATTGAGTAAGGACTTTGATTATCCTTTTGTGTGAAGGAGAATGTAATGTATGGAATAAACTTGCCGATAGTGTAATGAGGGGAACACCCTGAAATCATTGAGGAAAAAATTGGATGCTGGATTGGGGGTATTTTATAATCTTTCTGGATCGATCAATTTAAATTAGTTGAACAGCCTTTCTCATTCATTAGAGTCTTACTCGCACCATCATTGCAAAAATGTCCAAAATGATTCCTCCATTGATACCTTCGGCCTGTTGCAGCATCCCCTCCATTCTTGAGGATGCGCTGTGTACTTTAAATGCAATTGCATGACCCAAATTTCTGATTAGCAGTCAAATGGCCTTCGGAACTGACCCCAGCACATTTTCCATGCACAGGGAACCCTTCAAATGAAGGAAAGCAATCTAAATAAAAACATTGTGTCAGGCCCATCTCACATGCTGCCAACACAAATGCATGCATGTCATGGGCAAAGCCCCAATCTTGCCAGTAAAACTCAGACCCTGGTTTCTACTAGTCTGAACAGTCCTGCAGTATATCCCAGAAAGTATGATTTTGTGTTTATAAAGACCCTCACTTCCATATACGCTATGGGCTCAATTTTCCCCACTGATTGCACCGTTTTTTTGGCACACGCCGCTTTTTTTGGCGTATATTAAAAAATTAAAGTTTCCCCAAGGAACGTGTGCCAGCGTAACTCAGTTAGTTACAATTTTTTAAGGTTTTTTTTGTTGCATCAAATGGGGGGTAACCTGATAGCTGCACAAGTTTTTATCAACGATGGAAGTTTGACCCCCCAAAAATTCTCCTCGGTCGGTGTATGTGACCACTCCCGAAAAACCTTCTGGTAAGTTTTTTAAAAAGCAGCACGCATTGAAAAATCAGCGCAGAAAGACGCCATTGTTTTTCAGCGAAGTTTTGGAGGGAGTCGAGAAGACTTAAATATGCATAATAAAGATTACAATTTTTTTCCTGATAATGCAGTAAATTATAGTTTGACAGAATTTTGTAAGTTTTCATATTTTTTCAACTGACACGCCACCACCGAACATCTGCAAACAAGGCTGGAGGGTCAGAGCATCGGCCGGCAGAATCGGTCCCATGCCCAGACACGGGCTCGGGACTCGGTTACAAAAGAAATCCGGGGAGAGGGGCTGCAGAAGGTGATCAGAAGGCACCAGAAGCCTGCATTATGCATCAAATGTAGCCCGGGGGGTTGAGGGGTGGGGGGTTCCCAATCACTCTACCTGCTCAGACCTTGGTGTGGTCCATACTGACCTGTGAGGACAGAGAACAAAGAACCTTGTCCTGCCTGCCTGCCTGCTATTTTGAGCTTCTTGCAAAAGTAAAATTTAACTATGGGGGCAATACTAACAATGCCATACCTTGTGCGAGCTTTTTGCATTATGGTGCTGCAGAGGAGACAATTGATTCGACATTGTTGTGTATCTGTAAAGCATGCACTCCCATGTTCCGCCACCAGGGAGCGCATCCCCTGAAGTCCCAAGGGATCCCAGAATCCCTTGCGAGCGTTGTATATAAGCCGGCACCTAAGGCCTGTTACTCTGGAGTGTCTTAATAAAGACTGAGGTCACTGTTACTTTAACCTCCCTGTGTGCAGTCTCGTCTGTGTTAGGAACACAACAACTGGCGACGAGTACACGAATCCAACGCAAAGATGCAGCAAACTGTGGGCATCCTGAAGATGTTCTCAGAGGGTGAGGATTGGGAAGCCAATGTCAAACGGTTAGACCAGTACTTTGTAGCCAACGAGCTGGACGGAGAAGGAAGCGCTGCAAAAAGGAGAGCGGTCCTCCTCACGGTCTGCGGGGCACCGACCTACAGCCTCATGAAGAATCTTCTGGCTCCAGTGAAACCCACAGATAAGTCGTATGAGGAGCTGTGTACACTGGTTCAGGAGCATCTTAACCCGAGGGAGAGTGTGCTGATGGCGAGGTATCAGTGCTATACGTACCAGCGATCTGAAAGTCAGGAAGTGGCGAGCTACGTCGCCGAGCTAAGGCGACTTGCAGGACAATGTGAGTTTAATGGCTACCTGGAGCAAATGCTCAGAGACTTTTTTGTACTGAGCATTGGCCACGAGACAATCCTATGAAAACTTTTGACTGTAGAGACACCAACCCTCAGTAAGGCCATTGCGATAGCACAGGCGTTTACGTCCACCAGTGATAACACCAAACAAATCTCTCAGCACACAAGTGCTAGCAATGTTCATAAATTAACTGGAACTGTGTTTGCGAGCAGAAATGTACAGGGCAGAACCCACGAGTCTGCAACTGCCAGCAGGCCTCAGGTGACCCAGATGACTCAGAGTCCGCAACAAAGGATGAATGCAAGGCAATTCACAACTTGTTGGCGTTCTGGAGGCTTCTATTCAGCCTATTCATGCCGCTTCAAAGGGTATGTTTGCTAGAGCTGTGGAGCAATGGGGCACTTCCAGATGAGCTGCAAGCTCTGCAAAACCTGCTAACCACCACGTGGCAGAGGAAGATCGGTCCATGGTGGACCAAAGCAATTTCAAGCCTCAGAGAGAGGAGGCAGATGCTGAAGTACACGGGGTGCACACATTTTTGACGAAATGTCCACCTATAATGCTAAACGTAAAATTGAATGGCTTACCCATAGCCATGGAACTGGACACTGGCGCTAGCCAATCCATCATGAGTAAAAAGATGTTTGAGAGACTGTGGTGCAATAAGGCACTCAGACCAGCCCTGAGCCCCATCCACACGAAACTGAGAACGTACACCAAAGAGCTTATCACTGTCCTGGGCAGCGCCATGGTCAAGGTCACCTACGAGGGCACGGTGCATGAACTACCACTCTGGATTGTCCCTTGCGATGGCCCCACACTGCTTGGAAGGAGCTGGCTAGGCAAAATCCGCAGGAACAGGGATGACATCCGAGTGCTATCACATGTCGATGAGGCCTCATGTACCCAGGTTCTTAACAAATTTCTTTTCCTTTTTGAGCCAGGCATTGGAAACTTTTCCAGGGCGAAGGTGCAGATCCACTTGGTCCCAGAGGCATGACCTATTCACCACAAGGCGCGAGCGGTACCTCACATGATGAGGGAGAGAGTGGAAATCGAGTTGGACAGGCTGCAATGCGAGGGCATCATCACCCCAGTGGAATTCAGCGAGTGGGCCAGCCCAATTGTTCCAGTACTCAAAAGTGATGGCACGGTCAGGATTTGCGGCGATTAATCATAATTATTAATCGTTTCTCGCTACAGGACCAATACCCGCTACCTAAGGCAGACGACCTATTTGCAACGCTGGCAGGAGGCAAAACGTTCACCAAGCTCGACCTGACTTCGACCTACATGACGCAGGATCTAGAGAAGTCTTCGGAGGGCCTCATCTACATCAACACGCACAAGGGACTGTTCATCTACAACAGATGCCCATTTGGAATTCGGTCAGCTGCAGCGATCTTCCAGAGAAACATAGAGAGCCTACTCAAGTCGGAACCACGCAAGGTGGTTTTTCAGGACGGTCTATTGGTCATGGGTTGGGACACCTTTGAGCACCTACAAAACCTGGAGGAGGTCCTCCAGCGACTGGATCATGTAGGGCTGCGGTTGAAGAGGTCGAAATGCATCTTCATGGCAGCAGAAGTGGAGTTTTTGGGGAGAAAGATTGCGGTGGACGGCATTCGGCCCACAGACGCCAAGACAGAGGCTAACAGGAACGCGCCCAGGCCACAGAACATCACGGAGCTGCGGTCGTTCCTGGGACTCCTCAACTATTTTGGTAACTTCCTACCGGGGTTAAGCACTCTCTTAGAGTCCCTACATGTGTTATTGCGCAAAGGTGAGAACTGGGTATGGGGAAAAAAACAAGTAACTGCTTTTGAGAAAGCCAGAAACATATTATGCTCCAACAAGCTGCTTGTATTGTATAACCCGTGGAAAAGACTCGTGCTAGCATGTGATGCATCGTCGTACGGAGTCGGGTGTGTATTACAACAAGCTAACATTGCGGGGAAGTTGCAACCTGTCGCCTATGCTTCCAGGAGCTTGTCTAAGGCTGAGAGGGCCGACAGCATGATTGAGAAAGAGGCATTAGCGTGTGTGTTCGAGGTAAAGAAAATGCATCAGTACCTGTTTGGCTTCAAATTTGAGCTGGAAACTGATCACAAGCCCCTCACATCCCTGTTCGCTGAAAACAAGGGGATAAATACTAATGCCTCAGTCCGCATACAAAGGTGGGCACTCGCGCTGTCAGCGTATAACTATACAATCCGCCACAGACCAGGCACCGAGAACTGTGCGGATGTTCTCAGTCGGCTACCATTGCCCATCACGGGGGTGGAAATGGCGCAGCCTGCAAACTTGTTGATGGTGGCGCAGCCCACAGACTTGTTGATGGTCATGGAAGCGTTTGAAAATGATAAATCACTTGTCACAGCCCGCCAGATTAGGACTTGGACCAGCCAAGATCCTCTGCTGTCCCTCGTAAAAAAACTGTATATTGCAAGGGAGCTGGGCCAGCATCCCCATTGAAATGCAAGAGCTAATCAAGCCGTTCCAGTGGCGAAAGGACGAGCTGTCCATTCAGGCAGACTGCCTGTTGTGGGGTAACCGCGTAGTGCTACCCAGAAAGGGCAGGGAGATGTTCATCTCAGATCTCCACAGCACACACCCGGGTATAATAATAATGAAAGCGATAGCCAGATCCCATGTGTGGTGGCCCGGTATCGACTCTGACTTAGAGTTCTGTGTATGGCAATGCAGCGTGTGTGCTCAGTTGAGCAACGCGCCCAGATAGGCACCACTAAGTTTGTGGTCCTGGCCCTCCAGACCATGGTCAAGGATCCATTTCGACTATGCGGGCCTGCTTCTCGGTAAAATGTTCCTGGTGGTGGTGGATGCTTTTTCAAAATGGATTGAATGTGAAATAATGTCGGGAAGCACCGCCACCGCCACCATTGAAAACCTGAGGGCCATGTTTGCCACCCACGGCCTGCCTGACATACTGGTCAGTGACAACGGGCCATGTTTCACCAGTGCCGAATTTAAAGATTTCATGACCCGCAATGGGATCAAACATGTCACCTCGGCCCCATTTAAACCGGCCTCCAATGGACAGGCAGAGCGGGCAGTACAAACAATCAAACAGAGCCTTAAACGAGTCACAGAAGGCTCACTCCAAACCCGCCTGTCCCGAGTACTGCTCAGCTACCGCACGAGACTCCACTCGCTCACAGGGGTGCCCCCAACTGAGCTACTCATGAAAAGGACACTTAAAACCAGACTCTCGCTGGTTCACCCCAACCTGCATGATCAGGTAGAGAGCAGGCGGCAGCAACAAAATGTAAACGATGGTCGCGCCACTGTGTCACGGGAAATTGATTTGAATGACCCTGTGTATGTGCTAAACTATGGACATGGTCCCAAGTGGATCGCCGGCACGGTGATAGCTAAAGAAGGGAGTAGGGTGTTTGTAGTCAAACTAGACAATGGACAAATCTGCAGAAAGCATCTGGACCAAACGAGGCTGCGGTTCACACAGACTGCCCTGAGCAACCCACAGCAGACACCACCTTTTTCGAGCCCACAATAAACACCCAAAGGATCAACGACACCACGCCGGACCAAGAAATCAAACCCATCACGCCCAACAGCCCAGCAAGGCCAGGCTCACCCAGCAGCCCTGCAGGGCCAACAACACGGCAGCCCAGCGAGGGCACAGCCAACACACCAGAACAGACATTTGTACCGAGGCGGTCCACCAGGGAAAGAAAGGCTCCTGACCGCCTCACCTTGTAAATAGTTTACGCTTTGACTTGGGGATGGGGGGAGTGATGTTGTATATCTGTAAAGCATGCACTCCCATGTTCCACCACCAGGGAGCACATCCCCTGAAGTTCCAAGGGATCCCAGCATCCCTTGGGAGCACTGTATATAAGCCGGCCCCTAAGGCCCGTTACTCACTCTGGAGTGTCTTATTAAAGACTGAGGTCACTGTTACTTTCACCTCCATGTGTGCAGCGTCATCTGTGTTCGGAACGCAATAGACGTCATCACATGATGAACCTCAGAGCCGATAGGGTGATGGGCAGGAGGCCTTACCCACGTTGGGTATGTCAAGATAGGCGTTCATACCTGTACCTGAGTGATGCAGACTGTGTCAGAAACTGCGTTTTCACAAAGAAGTTGTAACTGAGATCTGTGAGTTGGTAAAACCGGACCTGCAACCAAGAAACGTCAGGAGAACTGCTTTGTCAGTTGAAGTGAAGGTTACAGCTGCACGTTCATTCGATGCATCCGGATCGTTGCAGGCCACAACTGGGGATGTGTGCACCATTTCTCAACATGCAACACATATCTGCATTCAGCAGGTGACTGCTACACTATATGCCCAGAGGAATGATTACATAAAGTTGATAATGACCGCCCAAGCCATGCGTGACAGGGCTGTGGGCTTTTCCAGGACTGCTGGCTTCCCAAAGGTACAGGACTACATTGATTGAACCCACAGCACCTTGCGAGCACCTTTGGAGGATTGCGAGATTTAGAGGAACAGAAAAGGCTTCCACTCCGTTAATGTGCAGCGCATGTGTGATGACATGCATCGCATCATGTCAGTTAATGCAAGATACCCTGGGAGCACCCATATTGCATTCATCCTACGCGCGAGCGTTATATCTACCATGTTTCAGCAGCAACCAGAAAGGCAGAGCTGGCTACTGGGAGACAAAGGATACGGCCTCGTCACCTGGCTCATGACGCCCCTGCACGTAACCCGGACGGAAGCTGACCGGGAATACAACATGTCACACATTGCGACGCGCAGCATAATAGAGAGGACCATTGGCATCTTGAAACAGCGTTTCCGATGTCTGGACCATTCCGGAGGCTACTTGCTGTACTCCCCTCGATTGTTGTTCAGTTCACTGTTCTATGCTGCATGCTGCATAACTTAGCCATCATGAGGCAGATGGTAGTAGAAGACCCACGTGTTATGCTCCTCCAGTAATATGTGGGAAGTCAGGGACGCTTCCGGTGTCCCTGATAACTACGTGTGCGGGAAGTGTATCTGCCTGCAGATCCTGACAGACCGCATTGCAGCACTGGAGCTGCGGGCGGATTCACGCTGGAACATCCACGATGCTGAGAATGATGTGAATAACACATTTAGTGAGTTGGTCTTACCGCAGGAGAAGGTTACACAGCCAGATAGGGAATGGAAGACCAACAGGAAGAGCAGTGCAAGGAAGGTAGTGCAGGGATCTCCTGCGGTCATTCCCCTGCAAAACAGATACACCGCTTTGGGTACTGTTGAGGGGGCTGACTCATCGGGGAGGGCAGCAGCAGCCAAGTTCATGGCACCGTGGCTGGCTCTGCTGCACAGGAGGCAGGAAAAAGAGTGGGAGAGCAATAGTGATAGGGGATTCAATTGTAAGGGGAATAGATAGTTGTTTCTGCGGCCGCAACCGAGACTCCAGGATGGTAAGTTGCCTCCCTGGTGCAAGGTTCAAGGATGTCTCGGAGTGGTGCAGGACATTCTGAAAAGAGAGGGTGAACAGCCAGTTGTCGTGGTGCATATAGGTACCAAAGATACAGGTAAAAAACGGGATGAGGTACTACGAGACGAATCTAGGGAGCTAGGAGTTAAATTAAAAAGTAGGACCTTAAAAGTAGTAATCTCAGGATTGGTACCAGTGCCGCATGCTAGTCAGAGTAGGAATCACAGGATAGCTCAGATGAATACGCGGCTTGAACAGTGGTGCAGAAGGGAGGGATTCAAATTCCTGGGGCATTGGAACCGGTTCTGGGGGAGGTGGGACCAGTACAAACCGGACGGTGTGCACCTGGGCAGGACCAGAACCAATGTTCAAGGGGGAGTGTTTGCTAGTGCTATTGGGGAGGAGTTAAACTAATATGGCAGGGGGATGGGAACCTGTGCAGGAAGACAGAGGGAAATAAAATGGAGTCAGAAGCAAAAGATAGAAAGGAGAATCGTAAAAGTGGAGGGCTGGGAAACCCAAGGCAAAAGACAAAAAGGGCAACGTTACAGCATAATTCTAAAGGGGCAAAGTGTGTTTAAAAAGTCAAGCCTGAAGGCTCTGTGCCTCAATGCGAGGAGCATTCGGTTAAAAGTGGACGAATTAACTGCGCAGATAGCAGTTAACGGGTATGATGTAATTGGCATCACGGAGACATGGCTCCAGGGTGACCAAGGCTGGGAACTCAACATCCAAGAGTATTCAGCATTTAGGAAGGATAGAGAGAAAGGAAAAGGAGGCGGGGTGGCGCTGCTGGTTAAAGAGGAAATTAATGCAATGGTAAGGAGGGACACAAGCCTGGATGATATGGAATCGGTATGGGTGGAGCTGTGGAATTCCAAAGGGCAGAAAACGCTAGTGGGAGTTGTGTACAGACCACCAAATAGTAGTGGTGATGTTGGGGACAGTATCAAACAAGAAATAAGGGACGTGTGCAATAAAGGTACAGCAGTTATCATGGGCGACTTTAATCTTCATATTGATTGGGCGTACCAAACTGGTAGCAATGCGGTGGAGGAGGATTTTGTGGAGTGTATAGGGATGGTTTTCGAGACCAATATGTCGAGGAACCAACTAGAGAGCGGGCCATCCTAGACTGGGTGATGTGTAATGAGAAGGGACTAATTAGCAATCTTATTGTGCGAGGCCCCTTTGGGAAGAGTGACTATAATATGGTAGAATTCTTTATTAAGATGTAGAGTGACACAGTTAATTCGGAAACTAGGGTCCTGAACTTAAGGAAAGGTAACTTCGACGGTATGAGGAGTGAAATGGCTAGAATAGACTGGCAAAGGATACTTAAAGGGTCGACGGTGGATAAGCAATGGCAAACGTTTAAAGATCACATGGATGAACTTCAGCAATTGTACATCTCTGGTCTGGAGTAAAAATAAAACAGAGAAGGTGGCTCAACCATGGCTAACAAGGGAAATTAAGGATAGTGTTAAAGCCAAGGAAGAGGCATATAATTTGGCTAAAAAAAAGCAACAAACCTGAGGACTGGGAGAAAATTAGAATTCAACAGAGGAAGACTAAGGGTTTAATTAAGAGGGGAAAATCGAGTACGAGAGGAAGCTTGCAGGAAACATAAAAACTGACTGCAATAGCTTCTATAAATATGTGAAGAGAAAAAGATTAGTGAAGACAAACGTAGGATCCTTGCAGTTGGATTCAGGTGAATTTATAATGGGGAACAAAGAAATGGCAGACCAATTGAACAAATACTTCGGTTCTGTCTTCACGAAGGAAGACACAAATAATCTTCCGATCGTACTAGGGGACAGTAGGTCTAGTGAGAAGGAGGAACTGAAGGATATCCTTCAGCGGGAAATTGATGGGATTGAAGGCCGATAAATCCCCGGTACCTGATTGTCTGCATCCCAGAGTACTTAAGGAAGTGGCCCTAGAAATAGCGGGTGCATTGGTGATTATTTTCCAACAGTCTATTGACTCTGGATCAGTCCCCGTGGACTGGAGGGTAGCAAATGTAACACCACTTTTTAAAAAAGAGGGAGAAAACGGGTAATTATAGACTGGTTAGCCTGACATCAGTAGTGGGAAAAATGTTGGATTCAATCATTAAGGATGAAATAACAGCACATTTGGAAAGCAGTGACAGGATCGGACTAAGTCAGCATGGATTTATGAACGGGAAATCATGCTTGACGAATCTTCTGGAATTTTTTGAGGATGTAACTAGTAGAGTGGACAAGGGCGAACCAGTGGATGTGGTGTATTTGGACTTTCAAAAAGCTTTTGACAAGGTCCTGCACAAGAGATTGGTGTGCAAAATCAAAACGCATGGTATTGGGGGTAATGTACTGACGTGGATAGAGAACTGGTTGGCAAACAGGAAGCAGAGAGTCAGGATAAACGGTCTTTTTCAGAATGGCAGGCAGTGACCAGTGGAGTACCGCAGGGTTCAGTGCTGGGACCCCAGCTCTTTACAATATACATTAACGATTTAGATGAAGGAATTGAGTATAATATCTCCAAGTTTGCAGATGACACTAAACTGGGTGGCGATGTGAGCTGTGAGGAGGACGCTAAGAGGCTGCAGGGTGACTTGGACAGGTTAGGTGAGTGGGTAAATGCATGGCAGATGCAGTATAATGTGGATAAATGTGAGGTTATCCATTTTGGGGGAAAAACACGAAGGCAGAATATTATCTGGATGGCGGCAGATTACGAAAAGGGGAGGTGCAACGAGACCTGGGTGTCATAGTTCATCAGTCACTGAAAGTGAGCATGCAGGAACAGCAGGCGGTGACGAAGGCAAATGGTATGTTGGCCTTCATAGGGGATTTGAGTATAGGAGCAGGGAGGTCTTACTGCAGTTGTACAGGGCCTTGGTGTGGCCCCACCTGGAATATTGTGTTCAGTTTTGGTCTCCCAATCTGAGGAAGGATGTTCTTGCTGTTGAGGGAAGGTTCACCAGACTGATTCCAGGGATGGTGGGACTGTCATATGAGGAGAGTCTTGATCAATTGGGCCTTTATTCACTGGAGTTTAGAAGGATGAGAGGGGTTCTCATAGAAACATATAAGATTCTCATGGGACTGGACAGGTTAGATGCGGGAAGAATTTTCCCGATGTTGGGGAAGTCCAGAACCAGGGGACATAGTCTTTAGGATAAGGGGTAGGCCATTTAGGAATGAGATGAGGAGAAACCTCTTCACTCAGAGAGTTGTTAACCTGTGGAATTCCCTGCCGCAGAGAATTGTTGATGCCAGATCATTGGATATATTCAAGAGGGAGTTAGATATGGCCCTTACGGCTAAGGGATCAAGGGGTATGGAGAGAAAGCAGGAAAGGGGTACTGAAGGAATGATGAGCCATGATCTTATTGAAAGGCGGTGCAGGCTCGAAGGGCCGAATGGCCTACTTCTGCACCTATTTTCTATGTTTCTCTGTTTCTATGCCCTTTTAACGATTGCTCAAGCCTTGCGCCAGCAATTCGTCCGGGAACGCTTTGCTGCCTGAAGTCTCAGCAGCAACTATTCCACATGGACCATGTTTACTGTTTGAACTTGTTCCATAAGGTTGTGTTGTCTTAATGGAACAAATGATGGAAATGATCCTTGTTTAGCAATCTTGTTGTGCGAGGCCGCTTGGGGAAGAGTGACCATAATATGGTAGAATTCTTCTTTTAAGATGGAAAGTGCCATAAGTAAATTCAGAGACTAGGGTCCTGAACTTAAAGAAAGGTAATTTCAATGGTATGAGACGTGAATTAGCTCGGATAGACTGGCGAATGGTACTTAAAGGGTTGATAGTGGATAGGCAATGGCAGACATTTAAAGATCACATGGATGAACTTCAACAATTGTATATCCCTGTCTGGCGTAAAAATAAAACTGGGAAGGTGGTTCAACCATGGCTAACAAGGGAAATTAGGGATAGTGTTAAATCCAAGGAAGAGGCATATAAATTGGCCAGAAAAAGCAGCAAACCTGAGGACTGGAAGAAATTTAGAACTCAGCAGAGGAGGACAAAGGGTTTAATTAGGAGGGGAAAATAGAGTATGAGAGGAAGCTTGCAGGGAACATAAAAACTGACTGCAAAAGCTTCTATAGATAGGTGAAGAGAAAAAGATTAGTGAAGACAAATGTAGGTCTCTTGCAGTCAGAATCAGGTGAATTAATAATGTGGAACAAAGAAATGGCAGGCCAATTGAACAAATACTTTGGTTCTGTCTTCACAAAGGAAGACACAAATAACCTTCCGGAAATAGCAGGGGACCGAGGGTTTCGCAAGAAGGAGGAACCGAAGGAAATTCTTATTAGTCAGGAAATTGTGTTAGGGAAATTGATGGGATTGAAGGCCGATAAATCCCCAGGGCCTGATAGTCTGTATCCCAGAGTACTTAAGGAAGTGGCCCTAGAAATAGTGGATGCATTGGTGGTCATTTTCCCACATTCTATAGACTCTGGATCAGTTCCTATGGATTGGAGGGTAGCAAATGTAACATCACTTTTTAAAAAAGGAGAGAGAAAACAGGGAATTATAGACCGGTTAGCCTGACATCGGTAGTGGGGAAAATGTTGGAATCAATTATTAAAGATGTAATAGCACATTTGGAAAGCAGTGACAGGATCGGTCCAAGTCAGCATGGATTTATGAAAGGGAAATCATGCTTGACAAATCTTCTAAAATTTTCTGAGGATGTAACGAGTAGAGTGGACAAGGGAGAACCAATGGATGTGGTGTATTTGGACTTTCAAAAGGCTTTTGACAAGATCCCACACATTAGTGTGCAAAATTAAAGCGCACGGTATTGGGGGTAATGTATTAACATGGATAGAGAACTGGTTGGCAGACAGGAAGCAAAGAGTAGAAATAAACGGGTCCTTTTCAGAATAGTAGGCAGTGATTAGTGGGGTACCGCAAGGTTCAGTGCTGGGACCCCAGCCATTTACAATATACATTAATGATTTGGACGAAGGAATTGAATGTAATATCTCCAGGTTTGCAGATGACACTAAGCTGGGTGGCAGTGTGAGCTGTGAGGAAGATACTAAGAGGCTGCAGGGTGACTTGGACAGGTTAGGTGAGTGGACAAATGCATGTCAGATGCAGTATAATGTAGATAAATGTGAGGTTATCCACTTTGGGGGCAAAAACAGGAAGGCAGAATATTATCTGAATGGTGACCGATTCGGAAAAGGGGAGGTGCAACGAGACCTGGGTGTCATGATACATCAGTCATTGAAAGTTGGCATGCAGGTACAGCAGGCGTTGAAGAAGGCAAATGGCATGTTGGCCTTCATAGCGAGAGGATTTTAGTATAAGAGCAGGGAGGTCTTACTGCAGTTGTGCAGGGCCTTGGTGAGGCCACATCTTGAATATTGGTTCAATTTTGGTTTCCTAATCTGAGGAAGGACATTCTTGCTATTGAGGGAGTGCAGCAAAGGTTCACCAGACTGATACCCGGGATGGCAGGACTGACATATGAAGAAAGACTGGATCGACTAGGCTTATATTCATTGGAATTTCGAAGAATGAGAGGGGATCTCATAGAAACATATAAAATTCTGACCGGATTGGACAGGTTAGATGCAGGAAGAATGTTCCCGATGGTGAGGAAGTCCAGAACCAGGGGTCACAGTCTAAGGATAAGGGGTAAGCAATTTAGGAATGAGATGAGGAGAAACTTCTTCACTCAGAGAATTGTGAACCTGTGGAATTCTCTACCACAGAAAGTTGTTGAAGCCAGTTCGTTAGATATATTCAAAAGAGAGTTAGATGTGGCCCTTATGGCTAAAGGGATCAAGGGGTATGGAGAGAAAGCAGGAATGCGGTACTGAAGTTGCATGATCAGCCATGATCATATTGAATGGTGGTACAGGCTCGAAGGGCCGAATGGCCTACTCCTGCATCTATTTTCTATGTTTATATGTTTATTTTAAAAGTTGTGTTAATAATCGAACAAATTATGGAAATGAATCAGTTGTAATTTAAAATATATTTTATTCAAAATTTAAAGTTTGTACTTAACTTTAATAAACATATTCTTGTATCAAACTTTAAAGTTTTCACTTCCAATCTTTAAGATCACTTACAAATTCTAAGATCACTTGAAAACTTTTATACTTGTAAATTTACATAACTTACAAAAAACTTTTAATTTGAGAACAGTTACAACAGTAACAATAATAATAACAACAACAGCAGCAAAGAAAGGCTGCACCCATCTCTCCTCCACCTTATTCTAAGACCACCCGCTGCGCTTGGCCTTGGTGACTCCACCACCCCTGCCCGCAGGTGGTGACACAGCGTTTCTCGGGTTGGTACCAAGCTTATTCTTTCGAACATCTCAGGTAATGCGCACTTCTTGATTGAGGTGGGGGGGAGCGGGGGGCGGGGCAGGCAGTACTGTGGAAGCCCGGCTTGGGCCTCTTCAGAGGCTGGTCTGGGGATTGGAGTGGGAGTGGCAGTTGATTCTGTCAATGGGCGCAAGGTATGGGCATGTTCCCTTATTGCAACAGCTAACTCCAAACTTCTCTCCCTCATGTACCTGACAGTGTCTCAATTACCTCCAACGTTCCCTCCCTCATGTTCGCCGACAGTGTCTCAGCTCCCTGTAATATGCCTTCCCTCATGTTGAGCAACAGTTTGTCACTACCTGCAACATTCCCTCCCTCATGTACACCAAAATGGTTTCAGCTGACTGAGATATTCCCTCTCTCATGTTCCCGGACAGCGTTCCCATTTCTCATGAGTGTGTTGTTACTTCTCCCAACAGTCCTGCTACCTCATTACCCACTCCACTGATGGTGTCCAGGAGTGATCATGTAAAGTCACTCATTGCCATCATCTGAACCACATCTGTTAGATCCTGCACCTCAGGAGAGTGCGGTCGAGTTCTCCTTCCCCTCCTCACCCTGCGTGTAGCTCGCAGCATCCCAGTGGAACCCGCAGCCTCAAATGGTGGGGCCCTGGGTGTGCCTTACTGCATCCCACTGGGACCCGCAGCCTGGGACAGTGGGGCCCTGGGTGTGCCTCACTGCATCCCACTGGAACCCGCATCCTGGGACAGTGGGGCCCTGGGTGTGCCTCGGTGCACCCCACTGGAATCCCCAGCCTTGGACGGTGGGGCCCTGGGTGTGCCTCGCTGCACCCCACTGGAATCCCCAGCCTCGGATGGTGGGAAACCATGGAATGTCCCACCAACACTCAAATCACTACTCCGGGAAGGGGCTAGTACCTCAATGGGAGGCACCTGCACCTCCTCCAAAGTGAGTCCAACAGTGGGGACTTCATTCATCCCCTCCCTCTCTCCCCCATGCTCTTGGTCTGGAAGGTAGGATTTGAAGATGTTCTCCTCTTCAGGCTTGTCCTCGTCTGAATCATCTGCATCGTCAGGGTTGGCCTCAAGTTCTGCAAAATATAACAGAACAGACAAATGGTTAGCAGCAGAAGAGGGGGCAGGTTTGGTGGCATGAGTCGGCTCACACAGTGCAGGCAGCAGGCTGATTTGAAGGACCATGATGAATGATAGCACATTGCATCAACCGAAGTTTGGCTGAGGGAGACATTTAACATTTAGGAAAGCCAGACTGTGGAATTTTCAGGACTTACCCTCTCCCTCGAGTGTGGGCCCAGCTTGTGCAGTGGTGGTTGCTTTTCTCCAGGCAGGACCCATCAAAGCAGCGACCCTCTCTTCCAAGAGTGTCAGTGGATGCAGATTTGCCGGGCCTCCTCCTGTTCGAGTTCTTAAGAGTTTTTAAGGGTTAAATCA